>NW_028186901.1:1815450-1841525 GCF_003343005.1 Rhea americana
TTTTTTTTTTTAAACTCATACAGAAACTATTCATTTTTGCAGGCAGGAACAACCCAGCTAGTGGAACTCTTAATTGCATGCAGCTCTGTGCCAAGAAAAACTCCAATACAGTGAGAGTGTTTTGTTAAGTAGCAATGGTGAAACTCAAAAGGTTTGGTTTAGGAGTATGAATGTTTATCTACAAAAAATACATCCTCCAAAGTGCATTCAGATAATCAGACTCTGTCCCTTGCAACGAATGGGATTTGGATCAGTCTGAAATTTAGCAGAAATATGTGGGACATTGTACTTTACCGTCTTGCTGAAACAAAACTAAATGCAGTATCTTGAAAATGGTGGAATCACAAAAGGCAAAAGGAAGCTGAAGGAGTCTTTTAAATAGAATTCAAAGTAGGATTGAATAAAACATTACTTATCTGTTTTTATAAGGAAACAGGYTCTTTGACCCTTTGGTCATTTATTCCAGTGCTTGCTTTTAAAAAGCTTTGCTAAATATTGAATGCAATCTCCTGCCTTCAGTGGATATGAAGGATACTTAGTTTGCTCCTTTTTGCAGAATTATTTTTTGTGTACTTCAAGACTTTGAATGTACTCTGCRCATTCCATTTCTAGACTCAACCATCACAATTCCTTTACTTGTTTTTATTAGGCTGTTTTTCTAGATACCTATTGATGCGGCTTTTCTGGAATCTTTCTGTATGCCAAAAAACCCACCTCCTCCTTTAAGATAGATGAAAAAAGACCAATAATAATAAGCAGCAAACACTTCGGAAGGGCACAGCTTCCTGCCACRCATCTCAGAAGAGGCATTTCACTTAGCAGGTAATGAAAACTGAAGAAATGAAAACAAAGACAGATTAAATGGCTTGCAAAACATTGTATGGAAAAGCTATAGCAGAGGTGGAGAACAGAATCCTACGCTTGGAGCAGTGATTCATGTAAAGATTTCACTGACTGGTCACATATAACTGAAACTCGATGAAGAGATTTCCAAGTTTTCTAAGCTATGTGGATTAGAAACATCCTGGAAATACTAAAATTTCTTTTTTTTTTYCCCTGATGTATTTTAGTCTTATTTTACTTTCTTTCTGAAATCAGGAAGCATCTAYAAGTTAAAGGGGACAATGAATATAAATAAAGGTTGAGACTGTCAGCTGTTGTATATCTACACAGTTTGACTCAAAGTGAAGATAAATCAATTACTCTACTAAAAAAGTTCAACAAACATTTTGGCAGAGGAAGTAAGTTCAGTTTTGCTGTGGGAGATGTTTTTTCTGATATTTGAGCCAGCTCTTATTTTATATGAACTGGTTCTTCCATCCTTAAAACCACTAGAGAAAGCTCCCAATAAAAGAATAAATCTGTCACATGAATTGATTTACTGCACAGCAAGATCATGCTTTTAGAGATGTCTCTATTATAGGAAAATTAATTTCTAAAGCTACTTAACACAGTTCTAGTAAAAGCCTTCCACCCCAGGGAGTGCAATGAGCAACAGTACCTGTGCAGGCACAGTAGGAAGTTTATCAATCTGCGCTTTGTTTACTTTTTTCCACAAAATATCTTTAGGTTACAGCATGGAACATTCAGATATAAACATTTCAGAATGGTCCCACATGCAATTCTGCTTTTATCTGTTTCTATTGCCCACTGTGGTTCAAGGTAACTACTTGCATCTTTTTTTTTTTTTTTTTTTTTCCCCTAATAAGTAAATAAGAATCTCCCAAATATTCTGACATGGCAGATAAGGGGACTCTTATATGACAATGTATAAAGGTAAATTCATACTATGGCTGAATTATATGGTTTTTAAGACCTTATATTTAAATTATTTTAATCCTTTTAATCCAAGCCTCGGTCCTTTATCTTCTTCCCCAGACTTTCAATACCAGATGCTTCCGTGGCATCAACACTGTCACAGATTCTTATAGACATTGGTTGAAGTGGGCTTCTGGAAGTCATTAAGTTCAGGACTTGAGGCAAACTCTACCCCATCAACACTAGATAAGGTCATCTGGGACGATGTATAGCCAAGTCTGGAAGGTTTCCGAAGACGGAGACTCCACAGCATCCCTGAGTGACATATTCTAGTGACGGACCTCTATTCTGATAAGGAATTTTTTTGCTAATATCCGGGCTGAACATCTCAAATCCCAAGGCATTGCCCTTTGTATTCCTGCCACTACTGAAAAGAGTTCGGCCTTGTCTTCTTTATTACTGTCCTTTAAGTAGTTGTAGACTGCAGTTAGGTTTCCTTTCAGTTGCATTTTCTCCAGGGKAATTGTGCAGTGTGTCATTAAGTCTAAATTCAGTAAGAACTGCAAATAATAATAATAAAAAAATATATAGAAACATGTGAATTAGATTACAACTACCAGAAAGTCMAATCAATTATATTGATCATCATGGAGTCATAGTGACTCCTCTTGACCCTTCTGTATTTTCCATTTGAGTGAGCTGYGACTTCTCTTCAAAGATCAAACCAGAACGCTCAGGAGATCAAATCACCTACCAAAACTTTTCTAATTGAGATAGAATCAGCTTAAATATGAACCATGCCAACTTCAGAAAAAATCTTGGCAGTGTGTAGCTTTTTCATACACTTTCACTTGTAACTGAGAAGACTTGGCCAGCTTGGGGAGCTGCTGCTTTCTGTCCCTATAGAGTCTCACTCTGCTGAGGGTTTTCTGAAATCAGTGTACATTTGTATCAAATAGGGCCTGGGTCCTACCTGTCCTGGGTTTACCGGATGAAACTCTGTAGTCCACCTGTGTACAATCAGGACCTTGCTACTAGAGGAAACTTATTGGCCTTAAATTCTGTGAATCTTAAGTATCACATGGGTAGGCAATGGCATCCAGACTGACATTGATATAAAGCCATCCACTTCTGTACAGTTGTACCACAGATTAATCAGAAGAGCAATTTTTCCATAGCTATTAGCAACCAGAAGTGATCTATTGTGTCTGGCTAGTGGGAACCTTATCTCCGGAATGTCAACAACATGTTTTGTATAATGATTTAAAAATACGGTCCGTGCCTTTTTGCTCTATGTTAGTCCTTATAATATTAATAAAGTATGTTTCTATTGCTGTTAAATTAACAGTACTGTTTGCTTAATAAAATATGCTTTGCTGTCTTGGTTTTATGGGCAAAGTAATAAACTACAGTATTCAAAAGCAGCTTGATGCAGTACAAGACATACCTTTACAAGTTTCCAGTAAGATCCTAGTCAAAAATAATAAAGCACAGATTATTTTTAGATTAAAGACCATATGTTAGACAATAGATATTTTGAAAAACTCTGTGCTTTTGATAATTACATTCAGGTGCTATTTTCACATTCTGCTGTACATGTGCAAGATATTCACTTGTCATTTATGGGTGGGAAGAAGGAATATATATAAACATAATGTACCAAAAAATACAGAGAGCTGTTAATCTGYTGTGATTTATTAAACTCTTGATCAGTTCTTAAATGCCCTCCTATCCCCATTCCTGAGACAGCTTGAGAGAAAAGTTTTCATCTTGCTTATGATTTTCATTGCTTTTTTCCACTTGTGAATTTAATCTTTCTAGACAAAATGTTATGAATACAAAAAAAAAAAAAGGAACAGGGGAAAAATCTTCTATTTTTTTTTCAAAAAAAAACTAGAATTTTTACAAATTTTAAATCTCCCAATATTAAGAAAAAGTATCTCAAATAAAAAACCTGTTTCCATCTGAAAGATTAATACTTCTTAAGAAGATGAATAGACAAAGCAAATGATTCAAAAGATTGGCTCTAAACCTGGTTGAGAATGTGCAGCCTGATACTTTTATCTAAACTTTTCACAGCTAATTCCTAGTTACACAGGTTAGGCTCCTAAAGTAGTATTTAAGGACATGAATAAAATGTATCCAATTTGTTTTGGGCCTAAACACGTGCAGCTTTCAGGTCCTAAATAAGACAATACCAAGGTAGACTTCAACTCACCTGACTTCAGGTATCTACAAGTCAGGTGCATTCTCTGMGCTTGCGGTCTTGTATCTTTCCAGGGTCAACGGAGAGAAACATCCCTCCATGGAGCAGTCCATCATGCTGTAATATAGGTGCTTATGGTAAGAAAGGTGAATCATGTTTTCAGAGCATCTGTCACCCTCCACTGTCTGCTGAAGTTTCTTAGCTAATTTTGACAAGATGTTTAACTTGGAAGTACTTAAGGTTAGGTAAGATGAATATCTCCATTAATGCTTTTAAAATAAGTAGATCCTTACATCCCGTTGCAGGCTCCTAAGAGATTTAAACTTGTGTTTCTGTGGAATTCTCACATCCAATTTTATTCATTTTAATGCAGTTAATCAACATCTTAAGTTAGTTTTGTGAAAATATATAAGTATATATGTGTATAAAATTTGTGCGTATGTATATATAAACTAATTATATTTTAATCAATGGATTAGAACATTTTGACCTTTCTCTAAATTTTATTTGAAAAATCAGATCATTTCAAAATTGGTAAAGAAATCTTCCAAACACCTTGAAAAAAGATATCTATGTTAGTTTAAGACTGTATTTTCCTAGAGTTATGACACATGAGATAATCTGCCAAAATGAAAAGTGTTGGTAACGAGAAATAAGTGGTTATAATGAGAACTTTCAGTTCATGCTGAAAATGGACAGCAGAAGAATGTGATGTTTTCTGACTGGTCATTCATATCGACACCTCTCTCCTCATTCAGAATTCTGCATAGATGATAAATGAACAGATTTAGTGATTTAAGATGCTTTCTATAAAATCCGTGCCCAGTGGCAGACTGACTTTTCTTAGGGTTCACAGATTTGTAACACCTTTTATGTAGTGACAATATCAAAATCATACCCTGCCCATCAGAATGTAGAGTGATGCTGTAATAATTTCTATATTTCTAAAACAGCTTCAATAACTTGATCTTGTCCTTTGCCAGAAAATCTTGCTACCCAAGGGATTGGTTACTCCTCTGAAATACAGGAGATATGAGGACAGGCCTTTTTAGAAAAATCAAGATTTTGAGCTTTTGAGCTTAGGTTAACAACGTACTATAAACATGCTTTAATCACTGGATTATTAGACAAAAAATTAAAAAAAGAAAGAAAGAAAGAAAGAAAAAAAAAGCCTTCTACACATCCTACAGGGCTTTAATGTGGGTTAGATGATGAACTAGATTTATGTGACTGTGAGCATCCCAGAAGCAAACATTTAGTAACTTCATAACAGGTACTAGGTGGTGAAAGAAATGAGATGTCTTTAGGATGAGACAGGAGGTTAGAGGACCTATATTCTGTGCTCAAGCATGATTGTGTTGTCTAAAAATAATAGTATTTAAGGAGGTTTTATTCAGGTTAACAATATAATTCTAAATTCCATTTTTTAATCATATCTGTGTTAGATCTTTTTGAAATGCTGAGGGCAAGCCAATTACTGTAACATTAATAAGATTTATGAATAATTACTGTTTCTTCAGGTGTAGGCTTCATGGAATGCTGAGAAATATATAAAGGAGCTGTCTAAGCTAGAAATTCAGTAGAAGTGTGAAATTAGAGCTACATCATGACGGACTTTGCAATTAGATTTGCAGTGGTACTAAATGACAGCCAAACTGCAGCAGTAAGAAATCCAGCCAGCCAGCCAACAGGATTTCCCTTCAAAAGCATTCCTGTTTCAGGCAAAATGAATAAATACTTCATACAAGACTGGTACATGATGAAAATGCTCAATTAAATAGTAGGAAATAAGATCATTACAACATCAATTGCTACATGAATGGTCTATTTGCATTACATATTTCTTCAGTGAAGTAGAGGTAAAAGCTGAGGTCTGTGTCCATAGGTAGAGGTCAGTTTTCAGAAGGAATATTCAAAAGGTATAGGCTGGATCACCCCAATGCAGGCCCTGAAGAGAATGATCAGTAAGAAAATGTATAGATTTCGGCAAAAMCTGGATCAATTTTGATAAGGACTTTGCAAAGTATCTTTTATTGTTTCTTTCCTTTTTGAATTCTGTTTCCAATTCTGTGTACAGATGCCTAGCCCTAACCCTTGCTGAAATAAACTTGACTTATTATTCTTACTAAATCTCTCAAGTAATAAAAGGTGATCTCAAAGTTATCTAAGAAGCTTTGAGAATCCTTTTTCTTAGGGATCAGTGAACTGTGAAACCCTTTATAAAAGGGTGCCTGCAGATGCTTGTGTTCTTTTATACGTGTTAGTAAAACCTTACTTGGAAAGGAGCAAGAGGAAGATTAGGACTCTGATAATAGTTACATATATTATAAGCACTAACAGGAGGTAATAGGACCTGTGCTGCTGGTTTTGRTTCTCTGTACAAAAGTTTAGCTGAGATTTGTTTGATGTTGTCCCTTTGAAACTTAGATCCATCAAGAAGATTTTCATTGATTTCATTTTCTTTGCACTTTACCACCATCAGCTATATTGATAGAACAGCTGCGTATGGCTCCAAATAACTGCTGCAATAAAGCAGCAGCAGAAATACATTTTRCTTCATCTAAAGCTTCTCTCTCCAGTTGTGTTTCTGAAAATGTAAACCTAGCTTCCATAAGGAGATCTCAGTGACTTTGAGGGGAAATTCYAATTATCAGGCAGGGAGTGAGCAGGGGCTGGAATAAAGGAAGAGGTGATGTASTGAGAGAGCTAATACACTGCTTCTTTCCTGAATAAAAAAGATCAAATTGTAGAAAATTCATTCCTACTTATGAATGCAKGTGCTGGACTCATTTAAGTTACTGATTATAGTGTTCAAATTCTTCAGGGTCTGCCTGCCCCAGGATGTCATCCTGGACCTAGAAGTGTAGAGGAAAGCCGGGGAGCCTTCTGCACTGGTAGAAACCAGAGCTCCCAGCTTCACAAGCAGCAGCTCAGCTCTGGAAGCGCTGGTGCAGTTATACAACGCAGATAGTTTCCAGACCCAGGTTAGTGAAGACAGGTTCGTGGCTCACTAATTCATAATCTTTGCGTAGTATCATATTTTAATGCGTGGACATGCTCTGTACAAACGTCACTGGATATAGCATCAGTCATCTGAGATCTCACGACAATCTGTAATGAATAGACAGGTAAAGTAGCTCCGATACTCACATGGAAAAGGATTTGAATGGAGTGCCAGCAGSCCCAAAGTGTAATCTCTGTAAGCCATATCCTTGGGAAACTTGACTGTCACCTCGGATGTTGGGAACATGCTTACAGCTGGGAGAAGATTCCTGGCTCTAAATGTCGAGGTGAGTTCTTCTGGGTAGGTTACATGTTTATGAGGACCTCTCTTTTCGTGTACGTGATTAGAAATCCCAAATGTCTAAGTCCAAGGCTTAAGCAGCAGAATGTTTAGAATTCAATAGTGTATTTACATKTAAGCAGTGTCTGAAGACCTGTGAGAATCCACCCTTTTGTGACTTCAGGAACATGTACCGTTTCCTCTCAGTGTAATCTGTGCTCGCAGGCACACCCCACTAAGTGTTAGAAGTGAACCGAGTTCCTGAAATGTTGAGAAAGATGTATTATTCAAATTAATGACACTGTATATCACTTAAATTAATGACAGTGCCTGGCCAGATTTTGGAAAATAAGCTGTTTAGGACCCTAAGCATAGGCTTAGAATACTACCTTTAACCATTCATAAAAAAAAGGAAAAAAAAAAAAGAAAAATAAAAAATATTTAGCCAAGGTTCCTTAGGATTCTATTAGCTGTTTTTAATATTTATGTGAAAAACTCCCAGATAGTTATAGATTCCATAAAATATCACAAATCTTAGAACAAATTTTAGCATGTCTAACTATTTATTCAGACAAAATGTTGCTATTTTACTATTCATATGCTCATTCCTTTTTTTAATGATAAGGGTTCAGTTGTCAAATTAATGAACAATACATCACCACATGACTTCACTAGATGAATGCTACACAGTATGAATAGCAAATAGTTGAAGTGAACGATACATAAGCAATACCTAAATGAAAAAAAAAATGCATCCAATTACTCATTCTAATAATTATAATTATAGGACTGACAAGGAAGCACGATTGATTTGTGACTTGTTCACACACACAAAAACTTTAAATCATAATACAGACATTCAGGTACTCAAATTCTGTATGATTATATAGATTAAACAATGAGATATGTAAAGAGAATATGAAAAAAATCATCAAAATTTTATGTGTCATAAATTCTTCAACTAACTCTGTTCCTTTCTCAGTGTCATTTATGACTAAAGACAACCTGAACCAGCTAGTGCTCTCAAAATGTTCTAGAAGATGCCACCTCTGAAGACACCTCTAGTAAAGAGAAATTAACGTTCTCTCAGTTCACTTATTTCAGCTATACTCCCAAATGCATTTTTTTCTCCTCAAGGAAATGCAATAATAAGTATCACACTTAGCATGAAAGTCATCATGCTAATGAGATGATGTCATGTTTGTTATAAGATGATTATTCCAAGGACTATGTTAATTCATTCAACAAGCCTCCTGTGAACAGTGTGTGGTGGCCGCCCTCTTGGTTGGTGCAGCAGTGATTTAACCAGGGACAGCCAAAGCTAAACACCTGATTTGTTACATCGTGACCTAAAGTTACACTGCTGGGGATGGAACAAGGCATGTCCGTTGTAGGTCAACAGAGAGTGGGATCTGTAACTAGAACCCAGTGGTTAAACTATCCAGTAAGAATTTCTAATATTTTGAAGGAAAAATTTCCACATAGGATGGGGACATAAATCAAAGCCTAAAAAAAGAAAAAGAAAAATGTGTAAATACAAAAAATACCCCAAAGCATCATAAGCATTTTCCTGATATTTTCCTCTGATTTATTTATTTAGATGGCTTTCTTGCCTCTTTTTAGATCTAAAACAAATGATAAATGCATATTTACTCCTAAAAAAAGGAATGAATTTGAATCAGAATACTGTAATTCCATTTTAGAAAATATGTTGAAATATATTCTTGCAATTTCAATTAATTTGCCTTCAACATTTCTTGGGAAACAATCATAAGAAAGCAAGAAATTGTGCTTTATTTTGAAAAGAATCATAATTCATAATTAAACTTTTTTTTTATGAAAAAGAAAAATCTGGCCAGCTCTATCTATAAGACTCATYGTAATTATTTAGTGAGTTACATAAACATCTAACAAAGTTTTGGTGCTGAAAAAATAATTAGATATTTTCTGAAGTCTGAGGAATCTCAGTTTGAGTAGAGTAATCATGCAGTTAATCAATATCTTTTCCTTCTCTCTAATCAATCTGTGTCCTGAGTACTTTAGTAGATATTATAGACATGGAACTCTTCCCCCTTAAAATCCACTTAATAGGAGGACAATGGAATTACGATGAGAAAGTACACTTGGTTGCAGGATATTTTACTCAGATATGAGTAAAATATCTAACTCTAGTAGTTCAGAAAAGGCAAAATACCTGCATACCCCTCAGAGTTGGGGATACAACAGAGTTACTCTGTATTTGAATCAAAGTGAATAAGAATTAAACTGGACTCTCAGTCTTTATATTCAGCTATAAAAATGCCAAGCCTACAGAACATACAGTATGATTTGCTATAACTACTGAATAGTAATTTCTTCCAACGCTTATACAGTGCATTTCTTCCTAACTGTTGGAGAAGAATTTTATTAAAAAGTGGAAGAAAAAAAAAAACCTGCTCTCACCTCTCAGCGTCCTCATTAGTGGTTAATGGGATTCATTCCATTGTGTCAATGTGTTAACTTAGCACTTTTCTTTCACAGTTTCCTGTGCTATTTTGTATTTTCAGGTTGAGGTGAATGGCAAAACCATTCAGTCTCAGAGGCAAAGAGAATATACTCGCTTGGGTAATCTTGGCATTTTGACACATTRGCCCTTTGGGCCTACGACTGGAGGACATCAATGGGAAGAAATAAAAAAAGCACTGATAACTTAAGGGCATATTGTGCAATACCGTTGCCTCAGCCTCTCACTTAGGGCTGTGCTGTGCGGCTCAGATTGCTGAGCCAGGCCTGGGACAGGAGATCCCGGGTCCCAGAGGCCGGCCTGCCTCTTCCGCGGCTTCGTGGTGATGATTATCCTGCTAGTTGGTCTACAACGTTTCCCTATCCAATCAGCCTCCAAAATGGAGCAATTTCCTTCCTTCTATGGAGGAATAAGCTGGCGTTTGAAAGTAGACATCTAAGTTTAGGTACCTAACTTTGTATTTAGATACGTGATAGTATATCTAACTGAGCTGTTTAAGGTAGGAGCGTAATTGCTCCCTTTAGCCAGAGAGGGACAAAAATCTCCAGAACGTAATCATCTTGCCTACCTTCCAGCTACAGAATGGAGGGAATCACTCTTTGAAAATCATAGAATCGGTAAAAGGTTGGAAGGGACCTCTGGAGATCATCTAGTCCAACCCTCAAGCGGGTGGCCCATACGGGGGTTGAACCTGCAACCTTGGCATTATTAACACCATGCTCTAACCAGCTGAGCTAAACCTAGCCCCCCAATCTTCTGTTATTAAAAGTAGAGGGAGTCGCTCTATGATGTGTATTCTTACTATTCTGAGTTTAAATTTTTAACTCTGAGAGTGCTAATTAAGTGAGATTAAGTTAATCTCATGAATTCTAGATTAAGAAAGTCATATGATGCTGTTTAAACTGAATTTTTATATTATGGAATTAAAAAATACCATAAAAAAATAAAAATGTTAGAAGGCTAACCGAATGCAACAGGTTATGCATGACCTGTGACAACCAAGCAGCTATCACAGCTATGCACTTGGGTGGAGAGAGGAAGAGGGGACAAGCAAAGAAGTTTGTTTTCCACAGCAGTGGAAGCAAGAGCCAGTTCCGACCGTGTTATGAAATAACTAGCAATGGCTAGAGAAAATTAGCAGAACGGAAAGTTAAATGAGGAAATAACAGTAAGAGGCTAAAAAAAAGGCTTCCCAAACTGAATTTCCTGATTTTCCCAGAGAGCCAAAGGCTCCTGTTCCATGAARATAATTCCTATGAGGATTGCAGCTACCTGGAATCAGGTCCATASCTACAAGTGGAGCATTAATTTTGCTTTATTTGCCTATTAAATCTCATTAAATATTTTGTTTTCTTTCAAAACAACAGCTCACTATATTGCTCTGAAAATTATGTGTAGAAAATGCTTGCTGCAAATTAATAGAAATGTATAGTCAGAATTACCAGGATGGTTTCACAGAATTTATGCTGACCAATGCAGGACTACGCTGAGCCACCACAGGTGTGTCAGTGTCCAAAAACATCACTCAGAGTCCGAGAACATGAACAATAATAATAAATAAACTAACAAACTTAAAACAAACAACAAAAATCATGTTTATCACTTGAAGCAAAATGATACATTTTGAGCTAGTGAAAGTAACAGATTCTTCCAGCATTGGTCCAAAAATTTCCCCTTGATGCATTTTTCTCTTTGCTTTTCCTCTCTGAGATTTTGGTTCAGACTTTTTTTTTTTCCCCATTTTTTTCAGCTTCCATTGTACTTATCTAATTATGACTTAATTTTAATTATGACTCTCTTGATTCCAAATGTAGCAACAGCATGAAATATATATTTTTTAATTTTGATATTTCCCACTTGGCTGGAATCAGATTGAAACAAGTCTTGAAAATGTAGAGATGTGCCTGTGTGGTTAGAAACTTTCAAGTTCTACTTAATAGATCAAAACCTAGGACTTCAACTGATAGATTGGTCTGAATGACACTGACTCACATTAACTGAGTATCTAACCCCAAAGCTGAAGAATGAGCAATGTTTTAAATTTTTGTGCTTAAACTTTTTGAGCTTTAAACTTATCAGAATTTAATATCTTATCTAAAATTTGAGACCTTCCAACATCAACTAAATATCAATCATATCAGACTGAAATATCAATCATATCAGACTGGAGAGGATGCCTGAAACCCCATTAATCTGTCATCAATAAACCAGGATTTATTCCCTACTTTGAAAAATGATTAGTGACCCCTGATGTGGAAGCCAGAAGCCAAGGAAATAAAGGGCTTCAGAGTGAAAAAACAACTTGAAATGATAAAACCGACTTTAGGAACAGCTTGATATCTGTTTGGACTGAAAAGAAGATATATCAGGACTGCTGGTTTTGCAGCCTCTTTGCTTTACAAGGAGGCTATTCTTTTTGGAAGAAAGAAAAGGCTCCCACCATGGGGTGAAGGCAAAGCAAACGTGTTTGGCTGGCTCACTGCACAAGACAGGCATTACTGGGAGGAGCATGCCCAGAGTGTGTACTCTGATAAAAGGATAATGTATAAATAAAGTGCAGGCAGCTGAGCAAGAAAACTATGGACTAATAAAAAATCCTCAGTACAATTAGGAACTGTCTTTGGTAATAGAGGGAAGTAAAGATTACATCTATTTTGCAAATTTGAGTTACTCTTTATTGGCTGCATTTAACAAGATCCTTGTCCTGGTTATACATTTTAAAAATTAATTCTGCACACCCAATTTCCTCTGTCTCGATACTGTCAGTGCATCACTGTTGTATGAGGCACCTGTTTATAGCTAGATGTCCATCTTACCCAGAGCTTTAGGGTCACATGGTTATAAATTTTAATAAGAACTCTGAGAAGAATGTGAAACAAACTCAGGTCCTGACGCTTTTCTTTCTTTTYTTCTTCTTCTTCCTTCTTCCTTTTTTTWAAAAAAAATCTCTCTCTCTCTCTCTCTCTCTCCTTAAATAAAAAAGGAATCCACATTTGAAGTGTAGACTTGGCAGTTTGCAGCTAAATGAACGGAAGCAAATGCATTGTGGGGAGAAAATTAACTGATAAAAGTGCTATGGCAAAATGAATGAGGTAGCAGCATGGAAGGTGCAGATTCTGGGCTCTGTCAGGTGTCTATATTAAATATACTGTTGTGAATGCTTGAGGAAAGACAGTAGTTCCTCCATCCATGTTCAACATGGCTCATTAGCTCTTGCACAAATGTACACATTCATGGTTATAGAGATGCAGAGGGGAGTTGGACAGCTATGTGGTTGGTTTAGATGGACAGTGTTGAGCAAGTCTATGTACACCCATGGCTGTAAAAGTAGCTATCTATGTAAGTATTTTGGGTGGGGTTCAGCTCCAGAGTAAGACATCTACATTAGGTATCTATGCATGGAGCTAGTTTCCCAGTTCCATGACAGCCACTGGTTGCACAATTTATTTGCTAACACACATGGCTATAGCACATTTGAAATGCCTTTTGGTATCCTGCCTACCCTCCAGTTACTCTCTCAAGCAGGTGCACAGAACAAAGTTATGGACAGGTTACCAGCAAGGAGACTCAYATCACACGTTTATAGATATCTGTGGCACATGCTGGTGAATCCCATTCCTGCTTTTAGGCAGATATTGAAAGAAGGCATCCTGTGTGTTTGCCCTATTCTCACTGTTTCCCAAGGATTCCCCTGCTTTAAGATAAAATACTGGGCTAAGATGAGCATTGGGCTCATTGTTATGGCTACATAACCACTGAATTTTCAYGCTCGACATTCACTTTCTGGAATGGGCAAATGCTCGTTAGGACACAGTTTATCTAGTAATAGCAGTTTGTGTGTTGTACACGTCTGTCATTTACACATCCAATCCATGATACTAGGCCAGTCAATACACTTGTTTTCTCGTAGCTACTCAGTTAAGAAAGTATTCCCCCACACCAGGCCCAAGGAAAGGAATTTATTTCTTGAGGAACATAACATGTTTGTCTCCAACACTTGTTAGGCAGATGTTAAAAGATGATGTCAGGTAATGTATTCCAAATACTCCAAATTCCAGACTCTTGATCAACCTCCGTCAGGACGGCTTTTGCTAAGATAATGAGAAAAAAATCACTGAGCCACTTGCAAAGAAATAATAAGAGTTCTTAGAACAGAGGTATTAAGGCTTGAGAGGACGTATACAATAACAAAATATCTCTTACTCCCGAACTGCAGGGGATGCATCACGTCATAATAATCCATCTCCTCTGGGGCTTTTAGGAAAAACAGATTTTCCGTTGATCAGTAAATTAATGAAATGGTTTCCTAYGTGTCATCTTCTTGAGATTAAGTTCTCTGATGCCTAATAAGGTACAAATTCTGACTGAAAAGTTTTTTTACCTCAGGCTTATTCCTAATGTGTCTTTATGTGCATATTTGCTGAGGTCTCATATCAATCATGTGAATACCATTTCCCTCACTGGGAAACTAGGGAGGTCTCACTACTATACMCAGCCACTTATTCTGACAAAATTTACCAGTACACAGTATCTTTGAGAGCTCTACCTTTTGGTTAAACTTAGCTAAAATTCCAAAATTRCTTCAAAATTACTGGAGAGGAAGAYTGACATCCAGATGCAGATACACAGGCATGGAAACATAGTTGGAAGTAGCTTTTTTTCTTAGGGAATCAGRCTCACATTGTAGATATGTGACAGAGATCCTTTCTCTTCTCTGGTCAGATTTGTTCATGTCTTCTCATTTGTATGGTATTGCTGGCCCCAGAAACAAAATAAAGYTTTGACTGTATTGAGAACCAACAGCTATTGCAAAGGTTAAATAAACATATCGAATACTATGGATGGCTTTCTTCTGAGATGGGTTTGCATGATGAAACCAATGGGATATGTGTGTCTACATTGCATAGGATCATTCTGTCCCTCCCACTATAAATAAAAATTGTCTAAATTTGTTTAATTTAATTTTCAATTACACTTGGTTTAACCCTTGCTGCAAATTGAAAGGGAATAAGATTCTCAGAAACCCAAGTGGCATAAGAAACATCAGATTTTGTTGAGAAAATAAAAATAGAAGAGTTGCCTAGGGTATTCCAAGGATAACACACATAGCAACTGAGGTTCGAAACAAACACATCACTTCATCACTTCAGTGATGCTCCTTTCCTCCAGCCCAACATSAAAAAAAGTTAAATATAACTGTAGATAGTAAAAGAGAATCCGTCTTCCTCWGACGAGGCCAGCTTTCACTTCTTTCTAATAGACCTATGTATGTACCAGTTGGGTAACCCGTCCAGAACACCTACCTACAAAAGTCATGGGATGGGACACCTCCTTTCGATCAGCTTTGGAGAAAAACAGTGAAGCAGAAATAAACGTATGAATGCAGACATGCTTCAGCACCTCCCCTGAAGCTGCTGGCTGGTGTTTTGCAGTCAGAAAGACCAGGTCATAGTCMCTTTCTCCAGACCAGATCCTCATGCCTTTAGTCACATTAGGTAACATTTACTGAAATGGAATTATTAGTGGAATAATGCACAGTAAATAGAATATAGGCTATTATGGAAGAACAGATAAATCATCTGGTCTTTCCTCAGGCAATTAATTTACCAAGTCTGAACTATTGTAAGTTAAACAAAAAAGTGGAGTTTAGTTAAATTGTTCAACTAGTTTTCTGACTGATTTGGGTATAATTTTCTGGTATCTAGTGAAAGACAAGATGAAGAGGAAAGAGGTGGAAGGAAGGAAGGTGGAAGGAAGGAAGAAAAGAGAAGGAAAGAAGAAAAGAAGGAAAGAGAAAGAAAGAAAAACAAAAACAGAAAGGAAGGAAGGAAGGAAAGAGGGAAYGAAGGAAGGAAGTGAAATAAAAATGAACAAAAGAAAGAAGAAAGAGAAAGAAAGAAATACTAGAGGCTGACTATTGGATCATCTATTTTGGTAAATGCATAAGTCAGTATATTGAGTCACATAATGCAGGTGGGGTTATGGTATGACTAAAGATAGTTACAAATAATGGAAGGATTCATAGAAAATAATTGCTTATCCAGTTGAGTCAGGCTTTTTTTTTTTCCCCTTCCTCTAGAAATAAATAAACACAAAAAGTACAAAAAGAACAAAAAGTACAAATAATACTGAGAGGCGAAAAAACAGAGACCAAAAAAAAAAAAAAAAAAAAACTCCCATAATTTAGTGAATGCTGCTAAACTGAGCAAATGGAAAAGGACTTCTATGCTCTTGCGTTTCAGTCTATTCAGCCTAGGAGGAGTTTGTGTTTAGTCTCCCTGCAGTCAGTGATTCCTTGGCTTGGGTTGGGTTCAGGACCAGCAGAGAGTGATCTGCGACCTGTGTTCTGTGGGAGGTCAGATCACAGACTGAAGCAACCTTTTTTAGGCTCACTTTTTATGAATCTAGGCCTGAACCTTGGGTCCCAGTGGAAACTAAGTGAACATRTGGAGTCTGTGGGGTAAGTTAACCTATGTTTGATGTATAGCTTCACTACTTTTGTTTCCACAGTCTTCAGCCATCTTACTCAGCTAAAACAATTTTCTCACTTGTGACATTCAAAACTTATACAAAGGATACGTGGATGTACCTAGCCATGAGGACCTTTTGGCTGGAAATGAGAAAAAGGTTTGAAACTAAGATGAGAGAAATTCTGCAGCAACTTTCCAACCAAAATAATGGGACTGAAATGTATTTGAAGATGAAACCTCATATRTTCCTAGGCAAGAAGAAAGACCAGGATGACCCAAAATAGCAGAGAACTTGACTAAGCTATTGAGAAGTTCCTGTCGAGCTTTGTGGCTTTTGCTCCTAAATCCTTGGAAATGAGAGCATAGATTAGAGCACAGATTTTTCAGTGTCACTTAAAGATTGAAGCCCCAGGAAACTTTTCTGTGTCRATGGTGAGCTGGTTTCTGCATGGGTAAGCATCACCTTAACACATTCACATGAAAACTTGTGGTGGGAAAAGCAAGTTTGCATAAGTGGTTTGGAAAAAGAAATCCCCACTTCAGTCACTGCATCACCTTCCCTTCCTCCTTTTGMAGTTTGCTGGCTCCATGGCTCGGTATTTACACGAAGCCTTTCATTGGAGGCTTTCAAGCCTCCTTGAATTCAGCATGAATCTACTCGCATACTTTCACAACGGGATGGTGGTGGGGAGAATATTGGCATAGAGAGGGTTAATCCTGAAAGACTACAAGGGGAAAAAAAATGTGTAGAGTGGGAAATTAGTCAGCAGAGACCTGACAAAGTGCTTCCTACACATGCTGTTCTGTCAGGCTGCACAGCTTCTTCTGCTTCAGAGGTAATTACATAGATTTTCTGTCTTGTACTTGCAAAAACACAGCACAGCACTCCACCACTGCTTGTAGCTCAGTGCTTCAGGGCTCCAGCTGCATGGGGCTGGAAAATGTTTACACAATTTCTTTTAAGATTTTTAAACCACAATAAGGGATGTGGCTAACTCTTCATCTGAGGAGAGAATGCAAGAGTCCCCTCTGAAGCTGGACTAGGGTAGACRAAAGGACTTCCTTCTAAAAGAATATAATTCTTTCTTTCTCAAGTAAATCACTTCTGCTACACTTTAAAWCATCCTTTCTATGAATGCTTTAATAAGAGAGGAACTCAAAAAAAATTGGATTCTGAGCTGGATTTTGAATTCCCRCTGTTTCAGATCAAGAATCCTGATTTTAAATTCATTGCTAATTATATTTGGTAGTTTTCTGAGCTCTATTAGAAAATGTCTCCACTCTTTTTGATTTGACAAATACACATATTGAATATACATATTCAATGTATAGCCGGTGTATTTATGTGTAAAAATAATATGCATGAATATGTATATTCTCCTCTCTCATTATTTTGATTTACTTGAATAATTGTTTGGTTAACGCAAATACCAAGATGGGCACTTAAAATGACATTTAAATGCCCTCTAACCATACTTCCAACATATGTTTTTGGTAGGTTTTATGACAGACTGAATGTCCAAACTGTTTTGAAATAATCACTTTTCTGCACTTAAGTATAAACTTAACATGTCTTTTTCTAGCAGAGTACCTTCACTGAAGAAGATATTGTAACTTGTAATGCTAATATCTTCACTGACAAATGCARTACGGCACCTTTATGTATGTGCACATCCATATGCAAGGCATGAAACAATCATAGAAATCATAGAAAAAAAAATCAGGATGAAGACAGCTCAAAAGACTACAAAGAGGACTACACCTTAAGAGATCAGCAATTCCAATTCTGTTGCTTATGACACATGCTTGTATGATCTCTTCTTAAAAACTTCCAGGCAATCTATGCCAATATTTCATTATCTTCACCATTATGACCATTATTTCTGTTGCTTTTGCTAAATCCCACTTCAGTAATCTGAGGTAATCGTCCCKGTGCGTAGCATGGATATACCTTTCTCCGTACCACTGCCTTCACTGTAACAGAAATAGCTCTCATCTGTCCCTCATTTTTTCCTTCTTTTGTCTAAGCACTCTCTATATTTTTCTATAATGGTCAAGCTTTCCAGGCTTTTGTATATTTTTGGGATCCTAAAAAATATCTCCTGAAACCAGTGTAGCAACGTTTTGATGAAGCGAATAAACTGGAGTGTATGTTTAAAAGATGAAAACTAAAGGGAATTTTAACTCAGTTTGTATTTTGCATTCATAAAGAGAAAGATTATAGTTAATTGTGGCAAGTGAGACCTGGTACATTTCTTAACTACTTCTTGAATAAAATCTAAGCTAGTCATTGGCTTCACAGTGGTATCTTCGCCATGAATGYAGTAGTAGTTTATGATCACAATTTCTGTCTACTTTGCTACTTGATGTCCGACTCTAGAGGAAGGGATTTGTATCTAAATRCACTACAAATGCTTAAAGTAATGCAACCATCATATCTGATGTAGGCAGGACCTTGGTTAGCTATTTTAGCACTCAGAATGCTCACTTCCTTCTTTAATTTCTATCATATTCTTCTTCTTCACTATCGTGACTTAGGTACCTTTCTTGTATCCTTCAATCTGTCATCTCCACGGACAATTCTTTTGCCTTGGTGGCAGATATTTGGCTCCTAAATAATTTCTCTTTTCATTATGACCTTGCTACAAACCTGGATATGAAACGAAAGTAAGGAAAAAGAAAAAAAGGGAAAAAGAAAAAGGACAAAAGAAAGAAAAATGCTACTGAGAAACGTGAGGGTCAGACCTCAGTCCCTTAGAAAATGTCAGCTGATTTGAACAGAAACAGTACAAGGTATGATGGAGGATCAAAACAAGGCTTAATCACTGTATTTTGAACATTCTTTAAGAGTTTGATATTTTTYGGGAGTTATTTCTCACCTTTTTTTCAGGTACACTTAGATTTCACTGTGTGGGCAAAAGGTGAGAAGCTGACATAATAACTTCACTGCTGGCAAATGCTTGGAAAGATCTTTAAAGCAAGCACTGAGAGTTTATACAGACWGTACACAAGATAATCTCAGTAAAGAGATGTGCTCATTTGATAACCTAGAAATAAAGGAAACTTAATTAGATAAAATTAATTTGCATTCTGATTGGTTAATAATACTTCACCTCTAAATTGAGAGGAGGTTTCTATCTGCTCTATGTTCTTTATTAAATGTATTCATTAGGGAAATTAGACATTTAGCTTCAAAAAGTAAGAAACTGTAGAAGTACAGAGGGGAGTGGGGAAAAGAAAAACCAAGGTGCAGCCTCTGGCACTATAGATGCAGAAAATAAGTGTACATGAATCCAGTTCCTAGCGCAGCTGAGGCAGTCATAGTTCATAATGATAAATGATACAGAAGTCTAAGTGGACATGTCACCTCAATATCCAAGAGGAAACAGAAGAGAAAAAAAGCCATATTTAATGGAAAAACAATCTTTATCCCTCAATAAGGAAATGGCAACCATCTCAGAGTTCAAGTCCTGAAGAAAAGCTGTGGTCATAGATCCTTTAAGAGCTCCCAGAAAAAGTGAATGGCAAATACACAGTCTGAGTGGGAGCAACCTCAAGCTAAAGTTACCATTTCCCCTCTCTTTGTGGGTTTAGGCCTAGACCAGATTGTGCTGGGTTTGAAGTTTTATATTAGAGAATATTGGACATGTGCTGTTACTCCTTGTCATTAAGATCAGGTTTTATTATTAGGGTGCAAATCTGCTCTCTCTGTTCTGCACACCTTTTATATCGTCATAGTCCTTCGGTTTTATCATTTTGCTTTCATCAGGAAGGTACTCAAAGTGCTATCTGAGCAAGGCATATTTATTTTCCGAAAGCATATTGTCATATAAAGTCAGTATAAAAGTGGTCATCGCAGCCACCGCTGGCCAAATAAAATGCGTTTGTTTTGCTGAGAGAAGTTTAATAATTTCCATCATAAATTTTGGACAGGAAGTAGAATGCTGAGGCTGTGAAAATGTTCTGTGCTATACCGCAGAGGACAGTGCCTACACAGAGGCTTACTTTCACACAAGCTTTGAGAGTTTCTCTTCATGAAAGCTGGCATAGTAGGCATTAGAAATCAGATTTTATTCTCAAACTCAGCCAGTGATTGTTGATAGGAAGAAGATCCCTTTCTGCTGGACGTCTACACTAGATCGTTTCTCTCCATTGAGTTCAAGGAAAACAAAAGGCTGGTTAAACATGACCTCAGTGCAATTCCTAGAAGACAATTAACACCACACAGAACATCAACACAACTGCCATTAATTGGCTCCCTGGCTGTAGTTCAAAAGCGCAAGGGTCCTAAAGATCAGCAATACCTTGGAAAAGCGAAACAAAAGAAAAGAAAAASCCTATTGCTTATAGTGAGGCATTCCAAAATATAATTAGCTGTTATCTGAGGTGTTGTTTAGTTGCTTGGTTTTAAGAAGAAGAAAAGAGGGGTGACAGACTGGAGAAAGGGACAAGATTTGCCCTTATCTGTTCACCTGCTCTCCAAAGTTGTTACAGGAAATGTTGCACAGAAGCTCATTTTTGACTCCATGATGCCAGGCGTTGAGATATTCCTGGGACGTGTTCAGCTTGTTATTACTATTCGTCTTATTACTATTTCTTTGTCTTACCTAAAATTTTGTGTGTCTGACCAAAAATTAAATCCTACCTCTAACACTTTGAATATGCGAGATAGRTACAAAATCAGAGGAGAACTGGATATATAGTAAGACAGAGAGACTTGCTGAAGCTGACGCATCAGATCATGAGAGAACGCGGGAAAATCATGCCTTTTCCTTGAGTTCTCAGTCCACTGTGCCAACCATTGAATCAAATTGCTGGCATTCATTTCTTTCTAGCTAGGAGAAAACTAATATCTGCAAATGTGGGAGAAAAAGAGAAAAGCAAAACTGGTTGGAAAAATACTTACTTTTCTCACTACTGTGAGAAGTATATTTATTTATTTATTTTGTTAACTGGTTGACAGCATCTATTTCAGAGTCTGAATGCTATTGAGATAGCTTGAACAGCAACTTCTGAGAAAAATGTGACACAAAACAGTTATAAAAAGATCTCTTTTTTCAAAGAAAAATAAAGGAGGCTGTTTTTGTTTGGTTTTGTTTTCCTACTAAGAATCCATGTCCTATTACTTCTATTTGTTACCAAGAAAAAAAAAAAGATAACTCATATCTAAAGAAACATTGATTTCAGTGTATTTTCAATTCAAATAAACAGTCTTCCTTCAACAATGAAATTCATAAAAAAGGCAATTTTTTTTCTTCTCCCCTTTCCTTCTTTTATTTATATATCCACAATCAGACCAACTATAATGCTATCTAAAAAACTATACACATTAAGAAACAAACAGATCAATAGCTATAATTTGACACACACACACCGTTCACTGTGAAAACATCAATAGTATAAAAGCTTCATGGGCATAGCAGGGAAAAATGTGTTTGGTAGGTGGCGTTGGCAGAAGATTAAATAACTACATGTCAAAAAGAAGGAAAAAAGATTCAGTGAAGCTGAATGTGCAATGGAGATGTGCAGGTACTCTGAGCTAAACTGTTAGGATTAATAATAAGAAAATTATCTTTGTCTTCCAGTCATTCAATTACTTCATGAGCAAATATTTTGGCTTGGATGTCTGCTATTCAAATATATACCRTCTCTCCTATCTGCCAAAGGACTGCTATTGAAAGACAAGAAAACAGGAAATGACTTGCACATTGGAAGACAGTATCTTAAGCTGGTATATGCTATTTCATAAACAGTGCTATAGGTGACTATTCATCTCAACCTGATCCCTGATGGAGTCTTGAGAGAGGGATGTAGCAAGTAATTATTTGTCTAGGCAGAAAAGAGATAGAAAGTTTATTCAAAGAAGCTAATAGAAAATAGAACTGAGATTTCGGGATGCATGACTGTGTCCAATACCGGCACAGTGAGCTCTCCTAGTTAATCCCATGGTATTACTCTGAGATATACACTGAAGAAGGTACTTAACTGCTCCCAGGATCTGACTTTTAACCTCTCAGCTATTCATTATTCATTAAATGATTTCAGTTTGCTGATTTATAAGGCAAAATGAAGCTGGAGCTTTGAAGACCATTAGCTGCACAAGAATGTCTTTGTTGACCAAGGAATTTTACTCTTTTGACCATTGTGACTAGTCCATGAAGCCTTCCTCACTGATTTGCTCTACAAGCTCTTTTCTTCTGTATTCATTTGATGGTCCTGTTTTTGTTCTTTAATATTTCTTAATTTTTCACTACCTTTATGGAAATGTAAAGATGAGATTGGGAATGTGAAGGAGTCCCAGAGATAGACATGAGGAGTAGAATTAGGAGACTTCATTCTTCAAGTGATGTAGATCCTAGTTATTTCAATTTCAATTAAAAGTGTTGACTGCTAGTCACTTAGAACATTGGTCGCATTGTATCTGTCTCAAAAAGGATACAAAACAACTCGGAATGCCACTTTGCAGTGAAAAGAAGCTTTTCAGACTGAGCTGATACTGCCAACAAAAGGAAATCCAGATGAAAGGAAAATCACTTTGAGGTGTTCCCATACTTCTCCTGCCTGATAATTACATATGACAAATAGGTATTTCCACACACAAATTACCCCCCTAAAAGCTAGTTTGCATGTACTTGTGCACACAGTGAGATTTCTGCAGATATATATCTATCTCATATTTGCTACCATACTGCCAATTCTTCATTTCATGATGATATAAGTAATGAGATTTTGTTGGTGTTTACATTTTTAAAGACTCATAGAGTGATTTGATTATATACAAATTCARCTGTTACTAAAGCAAACAGAAAATACAAAATAGGTTCCTAGCTGTTATAGGTAGGCAGAAGCATTCTGGATATTGAGCATTAATAACTAAAAAATGAGTTTTTTTGAAAAATAACGAGTTCTTCAAATTATTTTAGTGAAGTTTTTATAATTTTAGTGAGGTCTGATCCATGACATCTTAATGCCTATGGTTAGCAATATAGACTGAATGGATTAATTGCTCCAGTTTTAGAAGCTTAGCTGAGATGCTGAACACAGAAGTCTAGTTATTCTAGATTCTCTGTGATTAGTGCTAAGATTTAGATATCTGTACAGGGCTATTAATCCACCACAGATCTGAATTCCCTCTGAAGGCCCAAAGGGAATATCCAGGATAATAGGACTCTTGGTATTTGTGTACAACCTGGTATACATCATAGTTAAAATTTACTCTTTGAATTCAATTCAATTCCACCTAAGTTTTAATCTGCCAAAACTGTGAACCTGAGCAACCCAATTTTTAAATCTACTTTTCTTTCTTTATATGTTTTGGCAGTTTGCTCAATGTTCCACCTGCCAAGACACTGAGATACATCTCTCTCAGTTCTAGCTGATGAGTTTTCAAAGATTTTATAAAGCCATACACTGTTTGAATCCCAACTATCATGAATCTGACAGCTGAAATCAGTGTGGATGTTCTTGCTGAAAGTTCCCAGAGGCAGGGTGTWGTTTGGTACAGGCTACAGGATAGCCTGTAGCTACTGGTGTCCCCCAGGGGTCAATACTGGGTCCAGTCTTGTTCAACTTATTCATCAATGACCTGGATGAAGGGACTGAGCACTCCTCAGTAAGTTTGYTGATTATATAAAATTGGAAGGAGTGGCTGATACACCTGAGGAATCTCATGAAATTCAACAAGGGCAAGTGCAGGGTCCTGCACCGAGGGAGGAATAACCCCATGTACCAGTACAGGMTGGGGGCTGGGGGCTGACCTGCTGGGAAGCAGCTCTGTGGAAAAGGACCTGGGAGTGCTGGTGGACCGCAAGTTGACTATGAGCCAGCAACGTGTCCTCATGGCCAAGAAGGCTGATGGTATCCTGTGGTGCATTAGGAAGAGTGTCATCAGCAGGACGAGGGAAGTAATCCTCCTCCTCTACTCAGCCCTGGTAAGGCCTCATCTCAAGTACTGCGTCCAGTTCTGGGCTCCCCAGTACAAGAGAGACATGGAGCTACCAGAGAGAGTCCAGCGTAGGGCTACGAAGATGATCAGAGGGCTGGAGCATCTGCCCTATGAGGAATGGTTGGAAGAACTGGGCCAGTTTAGCCTGGAGAAGAGAAGACTGAGGGGGGACCTTATCAGTGTATGTAAGTTATCTGAAGGGAGGGTGTCAARGGGATGAGGCTGAACTCTTTTCAGTAGTCCCATGAGAAAGGACAAGAGGAAATGGGCACAAATTGAAACACAAGAAGTTCTGTCTGAACATGTGGAAAAATTCCTTTCCTGTGAGAATGACGGAGCACTGGCTCAGGTTGCCCAAAGAGTTTGTGGAGTCTCCTTTCCTGGAGATATTCAAAACCCATCTGGATATGATCCTCTGCCATGTGCTCTAGGTGATCATGCTTGAGTAGGGGGTTGGGACTAGATGATCTCCAGAGATTCCTTCCAGCCTCAACCATTCTGTGGTTCTGTTTGATTCTGTCTTTCCATTTTGGTCTGTATGTCTTATAGTTAAAGCTATAGGATGCTTTGGGATCAACTGACAGTGAACAGTGAGACTCAAGGCTTCTGAGAGTATAAAGTCAGCATGGGACGAGGAAGTTCGTCCTGAAATATGTCAGGAAGAGAGGGAAATAGCAATGGGGGAAACACAAACAGGCCAGCAGTATCATCTTGAGATGACATTCCCAGATGCTGCTTGGATGCAATGACCTCTGAGATCCAACCTTCCCAGATGCTTGTTTAATAGGACCATGCAGTCTGCGAGCTGTAAGTCTGATGGCTAGCAAAGAAAAGGACACTTAAATGAAGGAAGCTGGGTATTTCTGTTCATGGCATACAGAGCTTCTCAGTGCACGTGCGTGGGATGCTCACAACATTTGCCATGATTTGATGGAAATATCAGGTCACTTTGAAAATAAAAAAAATACTGAAAGTGTTGCACGTTTTTCAAAATCAAACAAAACAGGATTTAGGAATGTTAAATTAATATCTAAAACTAGTAAATGATTTTAATCTTTCAGGCTAGTTCTGTAAAATCTAGTCTGAAGTGAAATCATCAAACCACGTCTCAGAACCAGCTAGTTTGTTTTACTGATAGTCTCCTGCTGCAACATGATTTTTGTTCATATAGGCATAATCACCATGAACATCTAGAAAGAAAGAAATAAAGCTGTGAAAATACCTTATTGAATGAATATTGTTTATCCCACTCATGGAAAGTGTTAGGGTTCCTGAGGAGAGAAAGGGTGGCAAAAACAATGTATTTGATGATATAATTAAAGATTATGTCACACCACACACAAGGTCAAAAACACTTTAGAAGGCAAAGGGAAAATTACATTTGAATTGGTAACATTAACTCTGATAGTTTCTAATTTTTGATACCTCAAAAATATTTTCTTAACAATATTAATTTAAGGTATTTTGGTGTAGTTATCATTTTTCAAAAGATAGTTCGAAAAAAGTGTAAGGTAGTTGCCCGCCTAACTCTATTAATTGCCGTTGAAAATCACAGCAACAAATAAAGAATATACTTAATTCTTCTGTTACTCTTTCTAGTCAAYGCTTATTTTGCTAATTCCACTTTTATTTTTTATTTCCACTGTTTTATTTTTCCATGATTAAATATTATTTCATTCTTTCTGCCCTTTATTCTAACAACRGATAGCATAAAACTTAATTTTTACTTGCTGTTCTTTTTTAGAAGCTCAACATTATTCTTCCTAATTTGTTCTTGTCATCTTTGTACTTATTGTCATGCATGAGTTCTTTCATGTACCTTCATCCTACCAACAGTTTTTGTGCTCCTTTTACATCTAACTTCAAATGTTCTGGGATTCTTCAACTTATTCACATTTCCTTGCTATTAT
>NW_028186901.1:1841760-1915112 GCF_003343005.1 Rhea americana
TTAATGTTGGCTACAGCTTGCTCAAAGCCAAAGTAATCTACATATTCATGTCCATTTTGATTTCCTGGAGTCTCTCAGGCACACTGTAAACAGACCTGCATTCCTGATGTTGAATTTAACATGTTTGTGCTTGATACATTAGAGACTTTTATTTCCAGGTTTATCCTTGTTAAAATAACCTGTAATGCTGGCAAGGTCAGGGAAAAATGTCAGTTATTTGTTCTGTAGGTGCTGGACAGACAAGCTAATTCCCTAGAGGCTCTTATAACTTGTCTAACCAGGTTTTCAGAAACAAATACTTTTTTTTCCCCACTCATAAATCTGCAGGCTCTGTGGTTCATGGCATCCTGACCCTTTGTCAGCTAGCATCTCCTTCGATGAATAAGCTACACTAAGGATTTGTGGGCTCTTTTTTTTCCCTTCTGYATTGTGTATGCTTCTAATGAGAATCATATTTGCTTTTCAGAGCTGTGTGCCTGTGAGTCTTTAAACAAGAGAAGCCTGAGTGTGACATAACCCGCGTGGTTCCCTTCCCGTGCTTCCTACACAGCTTTTTTTGAACCTGATATAATAGTACACGTCCTCCATTTCCATTTTAAAAGCCAGCAGAAATGATCAAGCTCTATTACCAGTCTGTTTTGTGCTGGTCATACACAGGTTGCATTTTGCACTGTTCCTACTTACTGCACAAGAAGCCATAAATGTAAMGGGACTGATCCTCAAACAGCCTTAATAGGTGTAATGTCAAATACTCCAGCAGAACTACAGAAATCTGTATTCCCAAGCAGTTTTTCCTTCCCCTTCTCTTTATGAATGTTCCTTAGTTAAATACAGATCTTAAAGGTCCAAATTTTAATGAAATAAATTCTGGACCTGGAAGTTTGTCGGAATTCCTGGAGGCCTTCTCCTTTCCACCACCTTCCATTCCATGACCAGYTCTCTGATTTTCTTCCAACTAGCTCATTACCCAAACATGTAGAATACCATTGTAGATGGAAGCTCTCTTTCATCAGAATAACAATACTCARTATTTCCCTTCTGGGGCTTCTACTGCAAGATGTTCCTCCAGCAAATCGTTCTTTCCTCATTCACATCCTTCTGTGTTTGATTTGACATTTCTCCTCATCATTTTTTTTCTCACTAAAGACAATTGCACTTTCCTCATACACACCTCTTCCAGGTATTCTGTGCCTTTTTTGAGCACTATTACTTACTGCCAGGTGACGACTGGCACTCACAGTCCTGAAAATCAAGGATCTCAGCTCTATTCTAGTTATTCAGCCTGGTTATATTTCTCTAGAAGGTATTACATATTTAGGAGAAGTAATAGGGTTTACAGAATGAGGGCAGAAGTCCTTCTGAATTTGTTTGTTTTTTAATGCTATCAGATGGAAAGGGAAGTAGGATGAGAGATGTTTACTCTCTCTGAAACGCTTTGTTTCGAGGGATCAAATTTTCGTTCCCTGCAATGCACTATGCAATTTGAGAAGTAYCAGGAATTAGTACAAGTACAAAATAGTATAAGTTTATACTACGAAGTGGACAGCATTTTACTACATTTTAAAAATATATCCCCAAATTTACTTAGGATATTAAGAGCAATAGCTTCTGGCAAACACAGTCTAACACTTGGTCCTTAATAATATATTCATCTCAGACATAAAAATAAAAATGGTATGTGCAAAAGATTTAGCCACTTTTTGTTTCACTTTTTGTAATGCTAACAAAGRTTGCTGGTATTTACATTTTCTTTTAAAATGCTATGAGTCTTGAAGATGAAGGATGGTAGTTTAACTAGATAAAAGTAAGCAGATTAAAAAAAACCAGGAAAATGCAACAACATAGGAATTAAGTACTTAGACGATCACATCCTATATCTTTGTTTCCAAAAGAATAATAACTGCATTCCATATAATGAGCTTCCAAAAAGCATATACTCTAGAGCATAAGTGTAAGCAAATAAAAAACTTAAAATTCACCACAGACACATTTTTACTTTGTGAGAAGAATAACACATGGCTGATATTGCTCACTCAGTGAGTTTCTGGAAGGCACTCAGAAACTACAGGCATAATGTTGGGAAAAGAACCTGAACACTGTTTTTTGTTCAACACATTGAAGGTTTTGGATGACAAATTATTTAGACACATGAATGTTTTCATCAGCTATTAATGCATAGTGAATAAACAAACTTTCTATTTCATAATCAATTAAAATAGCTCCTATACTAGATGTTTGCAAATGACAACTAATCTTTTTCATCCTTAATGTTGTGCAAAGCTTAGAAATATTTCAGATTCTACATTTTTAGGGAAACTTTAGACTACTGAGTCCCTGAATGGAAAAATATGCTATGTGATAGCTAGTGAGGGAGAAATTCATTCCACATATTTTCAACCGCCAAAAATTAGGCTTCTCATTCAAGCTAGTCATCTAAGCCCTGCTTATAATCAATRGAGATTTATAAGCATGTCCAGAAACGTCTTTAGCCTACCTCTACCTCTACTCCTAACTAGCTGGAGTTAAACTGAGAAAAGACAAGCCACCATTTGAATATAAAATGTTGTTTTTATTGGCTAAAAAATATCTGTAGATGACAATCTAAGACTCTTGAGGCTAACAGAGAGGGTAAATGACTCCTAGCTTGTACGACTGTTCTAACATTCACTAAAATTTGCAGAGTGAATTTGCATCCACTCTTTATAGAAGGCTTCTAACCAGTCCGTGTATGAAGTTAACTTACTTTTGTGCGTCCAAGTTAAAAGAAGGAAACACTTTGATTGACAGACTATAAAATCATATGTAGACAATTTGATTCACCACTGGATTGTGGAAGTCACTATCATTTTGATAAACTGAAACTTAGCAGGAAAATCCTGTAAATTAAAAGTACAACAACAAACATTCTATATCTTTCCACATATGTTATATAGCAATAATATACATAAAACATTCATATCTATAGTTACAGCTACATCTGTATATACCCATGTGTTTTAAGACAATAAAGGTCAGAAATTTATCCAGTAAAGTTTAATGAGTTCACAAAAACTTCTAGTTAACAACTGCAGAAAACATCAGCATGAATTTTAAAATAGCAACCATTCAAACATGTATTATCCCAGAAAGAGAAATTTGAAAAAAAACATTCATTTTGAAAGAGCTTTGTTATATTAACTTTTGGCATAGGAAAAAGAAGCTTTCACTTGCACTTAACAGATAAGTCAAAAATATTTTCTATAGCAGATGTAGTGATCTCTAAAAATTTATTAGGATCCTACCTGTTTCCAAAGTTCCATTTCTGGAAGTAATCAAACATCCATAGCACAGGATGACTGGGCAGTGGCCTATGGGAAGTGAGTTTCTGTTTTTYAGTTCAGTGTCAAAATGGTAATTCTCCATACCAAAGATGAAAGCATCGCGACTGGCAGTGATTGACACTCTTTACTGGTTTAGTAGCAAAGGCACAGACCACGGTGATTGAACTAACTCATATCACGCCAAGAAGCGGTCTCTCAGGAAAAGTCGTGGTGCAATTGCTGGAAGCAACACACTGCCTGTCTTGTGGATAAATTGGGAAGTTTGGGTACTGGAAATAAAAAAGAACAGTTATACAGAAAACTCTAAGAAATAGTGGATCACCTAGGAAAGAGATATATATCAAGATATGATAAGGTCTCTCTTTAACAAGGAGGAAAGAAAAAGGCTTGCAAATGTGTTGAAACAATTTATAAAATTAGAGAGTATCTATTTTTTCATAATCTTAAACTATAATAATCTAAAATTGCTTAATCAGATCCATCTGAATACAGCCATGGAAATTGTTTGCTTTTCTATCATTATTGCTTTGATAACATAACTTTCTGAGACTTAAGCTGATGGCTTGGTTTTACACCATTAATATGCCTGTAATGTCAGCTTTCAGATATATAGTGGAGCGGTGGTCATCAAACTAAATGTGTATCTACTAAGCTAGTTATCTGGACTTGTTCTAGCATCAGTGCAGAAAAATAGGTGCTTCTAGTGTCCAATTAATTCACCATAATACAGACCTTTAATATGGCCAATTTTTCTCCATATAATATAAAAGAATCCTAAAATGATTGTTAACTTCATAGATACCCGAAGTTAGGTAAGACAAATCTCATTCAGATAGCCTAGGACTCATATATGTCAGCTTTTGAACAGTCAAAGCAATTGAGTCTAATCTCTGGAGAATTTGCACTAAGTATTTGGTCAGATTGCTAAACCATAATATCTTTACCTCTTGCAAGGGAAAGCCTAAAATAAGTTTTGTCTGGCCTCTGGAAGTGTGCTCCGATTCACCTCAAAGTTGGAAGAAACATTTCCACTTATTTTAATGAAAGGTGAGTTAGATATCCAGTGTATTGCAAACAAAAATGCTTGATTTCTAAGTCTGATCTTTTTTTTGTCTCGGTTCTATGCCCATTTTAAGAGCTATGGATCACTATGTTCTCCACTATTAGATAACCAAGTTCAAATAAATGGAGGACAGGGAATTTTCTGCATCTAGATCATAGCTCATTTGAGGACAAAAGAGTTAGGAGAAGAAACTATGCATGCCTAATGTTGATGGAAGGTGTCTCCTGCTGACAGTATGTTACAGCCGTGGGTTCTGCCAGAGCCATTTCATGACGATGTGTTTGAGACCTACAGGCAACTGATGCCAGATCTTGTCGTGAAGATTTGTTGTAAGCATTGACTTGCTGCAAACAAGTGAGTAGAGAAACTGTCAGTCACATTCTAGTATGTGGAGGCAAGTTTATCTTCCATATCTATCTTGCAGCTGTCTACAAATTCATGCCCATTTTCATGTTCCTGGAATCTTTTCAGTCCATAGGAAATGAACTGTAAAGACCTGATGATGCTTCCTACATCAAGGGACATTTGGTGGAATTCTGGGCACTCCAAAACTCAATCCACACTGTTTCTTTGGCTTTAAAGACAAGGCAAATTAGTTGGAGCTTACATACCCTTCAGCGTTGCTTCAGCAGCAGTTTTCATTTATGCATTAAGTTCTAGTACCTCATCTGAGATACAAATATTTCTTGATATTAGACAAAGGGTAGCAGATCTGACAGCCGCTTACTGCAGTTCAGGATATTACATACTGACTAAACTGAAATTTTCCATTGAGGTGAGGTTCATTGTCAAATAATAGTCATTGGGACCAGGTACTTATCTGTTATAAACCGATCTTGTTCTGATGAGTTTTGGAGAAAGGCTAATTTGCACCTTCTGCGATTTAACCCAGACTTTTTAATATCTGCAAAGGAAAGGAGAGGGGCAGAGTCACCATGTGAATCGGCACAAGGGGATTACTTCAGAATGTCAAAATCACCCACACGGCAGACATAAGCATGCTGTAAATTTAAATGGTAAAGTCATCCTTTTTTTCATCGACTTGATCACTTCCATTGTATTACCGATTCTCTAGGAAACATCAATGTTTCCATAAATTTATTTTAAGCTTCTTATAATAGAGTATGTTGTGGCACATAGATTTAGAAAATAAATAAGGAAAATAATCTGAAACCGTAAATGAACCGTAAGGTTCGTGGAGCAGTGAGGGAGAGGATTGAAGCACGTACATAACATTTTTTTTGCTGCAAACACTTAGATTTAGAAGAAAGGAAATGGCAGCACTCTCTTTAATTTGAAGAAAAAGCGAGATCGTTTGATGAGTACAGCCTAATCCTCAGTGAAGGTTCATCAGCTTCACAAAACCTAGTTCCAAAGCCTCATGGCCATCCTTCAAGTAGCAATCCTTTCAGCAGGTTTCCACTGAGGATATTACTCTGGTGCTGCCGAGAGCGCCTTAGAGTTTACTACAAAACTGCAATGCATCAGTGCACACCTTCAAATGAACCCTGAGTGGTAGAAGGGGAAGCTTAAAGTTGGAAGTCATTTTGTTACTTAAGGACAAATTCGACCCAGATGGCCTCTTGGAAGTCAGTGAGAGACAGGCACACCGAAGAACCTGGTTCTTCCTTTTTAGCAGCAATGAACAAATCATTTCCAACAATTAATATATTTGAGAAAATTATTTCCTGCAGACAAGTGAAAAAGAATGCTCTATTGCTATTCAAAATTGAAAGAAAAAGTTAAAACTTCTTACTACTTTGCACATTAAGATGAGCTATATCAGCAAGGTGCAAGAGAAGTCACTTGAGCTATGTTGTATATCAGTTAAGGATTTATCTTCTCCAGGCATAGACCTGATATATTTCTACARTTAGGCTTTCCTGTGATGTATGTAATAATTGGGTTTGGCTAGTTAATTCCCATGACATTGCTTTTCATTCCTGATTGGTTTGGGGTATCAATTTTTCTTGCCTTGAATTCAGTGAATATTCAACAGCAAAACAGATTATTAGAGATTATTTCTACATCTGAGGACTAGGAAGGTCCTCAGATTTAAAGTTCTACCTCTACAGTTTTATTTTCCATGCAATACTCATCACTAGATGAGTTAAATGATGATAGTGCCTCATTATCCTCTATTCTTGTATTTTGTGGTAGATTCACTTCTAGTATTATTACCATTATAATTTCATTGATATCATTACTGTAGCGTTAAGAGGCTATGGCTAGATGCTGCCCAAAATCCAAACAAATTTTTGTCTCAGTTATTCATAGTCTTCACATGCAAAACACAGAAAAAAACCTCTCAAAATGACAAAAAAAAAATCAAACCACTATTTATACTATTAACTGACTCAGCCAAATTCAAAGGGGATATCTGGGGAGGAAGCTTTGTCCAGATCAGAAGCTAGTTTCAATTATTTTCCTGAAACACAAAAGCACAAGTGGAGCCCTGGCCTTAATAAGGTTATTGGCTGCTTAGCCACTGGGTTTTATGTGGTTAGGATTCAAAACCACCTTTTTTTTTCCAGACTTTTTTTTTTTTTTTTTTAACACTGTACAGCTATTCTTTAGTTAATCCATCAGAGCTGTTTGGTTTACATTCAGACTCCAGACATGAAGATCAAAAAGATGTCTGTGTGGTACTGAGTAAATCCAATGTGTTGCTTCTGTGAACTACAAAGTCCAGGCTTCCCTTCTATAACCATTAACTTTGAAAGGGCCAGAAGGTATGTTTTCATAACGTAGTTTTCTTCAATTAAAACTGCAAAGAGAAACATATTGGGGGGAAAAAAAAAGAAAAGACTCATCTCTAGCTGCCAGGTTGGAGTCAACTCAAAACCTTCAAACCAGCTGCACTGATACAGCTACAGAGAGAAAGAGAGCTTTCCAAGCTGGGATCTCTCGAGGGACCTGGAGGTGATGCAGTCTTTTTCTTTCCTATGTCTCTATTTTTTTATTTGCCCTACAGTCTCACAAAGTGGGAACACACGAAGTTAAAAGGAATAAGCTTGTCTAACATCTAATAAGAGAAGAATCTGTCACTGCCGGTGAGGTGAATGGGAATACAAAAGCTGTAGGCGTGTATATTCCTTCGGCAGCAAAAGCACAACAAGGCAAAAGGTTAGCCTAAGATCTGCTCTCGGTTGCTTTGGAAGCTCTGTTTAATTGTTAGTCACGATGTACTGTGGGCAGAACAATTAGTTGTATCTATATTAGATCTAAGATGTAATTATTTGTTACATTAATCATGACTAGAGTGAGAATTTAATTAGTCACGACCATTACATGTTTTTCTTTTTCCTTTCTGTTTTTGGAAGAGGGCGAAGATGCCCACTTTTCTGCTGTTCAACTACGCCTTATTAACGTTGAGTCCTGGATGTCTGTGAGTCAGCACCATGCCCAGGATCTTTCCACTGAAAAAGCTGGAAAGGATTTCTGTCCCGGAAGCAGAGCCTCGTGCCGACTTACGTTTACAAAGCCCTATACCAGAACCAAGGCTGAATCGTGTGGGCACGAGGGGTGGAGGAACGAACTTCAGGATGGCTGCAACCACGTCACCTAGCTTGCAAGCCACTAAATGTCATTAACGGGGGTGAGGTGCCTTCTTCAACCACTTACTCCACTCCTAGTAAATCAGTGCCCAAACAGAGCAATTTATGCCCCTCTTTGCTGCCAGCATGGGACAGGCAGATGGCAATTTGTTCCCATTTCCCTGTACTAGCTACATTTATCACAGGGTGCTACCACCGTGAGACCATCCCCAGCTCTGTGCTCCCTTGTTGCCACGCATGGCAATATCTTGGCTTCCTCGCTCCTTTAGCCAGCTGCCAATGCAGGGGGAAGTAATGAGCACCGAGGAACCASCTGGGGCTGCTGCCTTGCTCACCGGAGCAATGCGAAAGTCGAGACTGTTTCTTGACYGTGATTTGATCCCTGCTCTTGCTGTCACCACTGCCATAGTACTTAGATTCCTAATTTTCCACCAGCCMTCCATGATGGGACGTGACGGATGAGCTCAGAGGCAAATTGTCATCACCCCTGTCCCAAAGAACTAAGGATAATGTAAATTATCCCTTGATACAGGTAGGGAAGAGGGCGTGTAAGAAAAGAGGATGCTATTTTCTCCTGAAAGGTAGCAATTGCATGAATGTCCCTGCCTCCCGAACAGTACCAGGTGTTCTGTAGACATAGTGGCAGAGGAGAGAACCGATGAACCTTTGGATAAAGGATAACAAGATGGATATCCGGACGCTTACAGGGAGTTGCTTCCCTAGTGCGAGGGACAGTGCAGGAGAGAGTGTGAAGGAGCTGTTTTGAAATGGTTATGGGAGAGGGAAAAATGCGAGTAGGATCACGTATGGATTAAAGGAGGAGTCATTTTGACAGAATAGGAGAGATGACAGATAGCTCCTCTTTCTAAGGCTGCCTGTGCGACCTGTCCTGTGGTTCACACACAGRCATGTGCATGCTCATGTCTGTGCTGTACATGTGCATCCCCATACCAATATCGATAGGGATTTGAGCTGCCTTCTGACTCAGATTCCTCTTTGTAGGAATGGGACCTTCATTACAAAACCAATTGATTTTGATCCACAGAAATATTTCCACCGCAGGGGTTGAGACTATTTGTGTGAATAAGTGCTCTCTCTGACATGACAGAGTTTGCCTGAAGCTGCAGGATAATTTTCAGACATCTGCTCTTTGCAGAAGGGGCTTCCTCTCCCACAGACCGCAGATTTCAGCATTTGGGAGTGCCTTCATTATGTTTTCCAAGGTGAGTTCATGTGTCGTAGTCCRGGCAGTAATTTGCCAGTGTTAGATGGTAATCCAAAACACACAAACAAACAAACAAAATGTAATATCTAATTCTTCTTTATGTCCCTAACATTTCTTCCTTTCTTTCTGCTGCTAATTAGGAGTGCAAATAAAAGCTGGGACAACTCTACATCTAAAGTTTTAGTCATTTAAACATATCTTGTTACTGAGCTTCTTCTATGACCTATCATCACTCTATCTAACATTGACCAAATCTGTCAAACTAAAAATAACTTTAGCAATCTATCTCCATTTTATTTTCCRTGCTAGATTGTAAGAAGAATAGRTTTGACTAGTTTGGAGTTATTTGGTTATGATTCTTATTTGTATTTGGATAGCTGGAATACTACTGAAGGAAAACTAAATTATCACAGTGAAACTTATTCTTGGATGTAACTTTCTAGGTGTTATGAGCAAACTAATATCTTTGTCCCCTTAGCAGCTCCTCCTCCTGTGCATGAGAAATACTAAAAAGAGAGATCGAAAATCTACTCCTTAACATTTTCAACTAGAATATCTTTTGTGGATGAGAGTTACTTCTCACAGCCTTAGACTCCTTTGTGAACTTATCTTAGTGTTACTGCATACATAYGAGAAATACAAACTTGTGGGAAAAATGCCTCTCAGCTTTTTTATTCTAATGCTTTCTGAGGACTGAATATCCAATCATGTCCCCATGAAGTGACATTTGGAATGAGGGAATAGGCAAATCTATTTCCCATAACAGTAGTGTCTTGATGCACTGACWGCTGGTTGAATATTTTATTTCTATTTGCTTATTTTATTACAGTTTTTCTCTAATGGAAAATAGAAAGAAAAAAGTAATAGAGGAAAATTCATGAGTTCTTTTGTACATTTTGACCGTGCCTAAATAATTTCAAGTAACTCAAACAAAGCTAGTTGTGGACAAATTTTGCATGTAGATATTTCATCTCAAAAAGTTGTAAATTCATCATTAGCACAGCCTTCCTGTGTATTTTAATAAAGGCGTTTGCAATGCTTGCAAACAGTAATGAGCAAAGGTTTACCTACCAAGAGATGAAATATCAGTTCCAATAGACAGGTCTCTGAGAACTGCCACCCCAGCTGAACAGCGCTATCCCTTGGCACTTCCATCCTTTTTTTCTCATAGACCTTCAGTTCCTTCTTTGCCTCACAGGTGTGGGACACACTGTTCCCTTTCACTGAGACATCAGTCTTGATTTTCCATGATGAAGATGAAGGAAATGGATATTAGTCTACATAACAGCACCACCTCATGAATCAAACCCTTAACCTTTTAGTCTGAAGTTTCAGACCCTGAAAATCTCTGCTAAAGGCTTGACACATTTTAGTAATCAGTAACCTTGCCAGTAGAGGGAGATACAGTTTCAGGCAGTTTATCACTTTAATACATCATTTGCCTACTAGAAAACTTGGTTCTGAGTATCCTGCACTACGCAGAGGTCAGACTCGCACTAAGGTAGTACATACTTGGGTCTGTTCCTGAGTAAATATTTGGACACTTTGCCACAAGGAATGGTGTTTAGTAAAACAGTCAACTCAGTTATAAAGAGAAATATGTCGATGCAGCATAAGTAATGCAGTGATTTTGATAATTAATTATTGTTAAATACACATGACTATCTATGAAAATTGAACCTAGAAGCAGGAGGATCAGTAAACAACCCGAGAAGGGCCTGCCACRTCAGCTGAGAGACTTCCTGTTCTAGCAGGAAGCCTATATGAGACTATTAAAGCCTCTGGATTCTGGTAAATCCTGGGATTTTACTAGCTGGATGCATTCACAGCATTCATGTCTGTGGATGGGTAAGCTCTACCTTGGTGTGTGACTAGTTTATAACTTATAATTGCTTAGTTGTCCTTTCTGCTCCAACTGCACCCATTTAGACAGTTGCGTATTCCCCTCCCAGGTTTCCACGAGCTCATGGGCTTTATGCCTAATGCAATTCAATTTCCTTTAAATTCTGTAGTTGCAATTCCACAGGTGGGGTTGGGGCTTTTTTTTCCTTTTGGCCTTGCTAGTATTTTAATGTACCTTTATTGCATCATTGCCCTTTAAACTGTCATGTTTATATTGTATCTCTTTATTTATAGTAGATTGCAGGTATATGTTCCTGAGTGCAGTTTTATTTGGTTGCATTTAGGATATTTTTGAAATATGTCTGATATTAAGAATAACATTATTGCTGTTTTAGACACTGAGACAAATTCATCACACAATTGCTCAGCAAGCAACCTCATAAAAAAAAAAAAAAAAAAAGTTCTTCCCTTTGGAGCTAGTTTTCCAAGAACAATCTTCATAAAAATGATTCCTAATTTAAAGAAAACTAAGGTATTGCTCACCTCACTGACAAGGCAAATGGCTCATTTTGGCCAAATCATAGAAATGAGCTTCCCTAAGTACATTGCACCTTTAAAAGCTGACATTATTGCAGAAAAGCATATACAGCACCTTGTCAGCATGGAATAACTGGGCTCGGCCAAGTTGTCATTTCTGACAGGTTGGTGTAATGAGCAAGAGAGCGCTGAGATGGTCGATTTTTTTTTTGGCTGATTTTTTTTTTTACCTGAATCAGCAGAGTAGAGCTGTTTGGGGTGATAAGACCATATATACGTGTCTCATTATAAGTTCTACATCATCAAATTGTTGTCGTCCATGCTATCGCACTTAGCCACATTTATGTTTGGGATTCTTTTCATGCAATTTCTTTACATTCCTAACTCAGGAGAAGCAAAGAATCTGATTCTCTGAAACAACAGACTTTAGCTAGCAGACCTGTCCACGCGTGCTAAGCATACTCGCACTTTCACAGCCACTGATAGTAAGAAGGCTAATTTCAATAGAATTTTTGTTTAACAATTGCATTTTCTCAACAGTTTTTAAGCCATCTTTACATTGGCAAGCATGGAAAAGATGAAAAGGGATCATTAAAAAAAAAAAAAAAAAAAAAAAAAAAAAAAAAAAAAAAAAAAAGATGGTACCAGCAAATGAGAAAAGAAGACATTTTTATTACAATTGTAATAATTATGATAGTTTTGTTCAAATCCTCTAAGGAAAGCAGTATAACATACTGGATAAGGAAAATGCTCAGGTAAACTTGGAATTTCTTGTGCACTGGCCAGCCTGTATTTTTTTGTATATCATCCCTCACTGCTTTGTGCTTTATTTTCCCAGTATGTCAAGTAAGAATAGTGCTTCCAGCCTCCTTTGTAAAGCATTTCAAGATATACAAATGAGAAGCATTTCATAAGAACTAGGGATTAGTAAAAGCACAATAATAAAAAAAGATGAAAGGGATCAGAGGTTAGAATTTAAAACACTAATAATAATCACACTGGCGCAGAATTAAGATCAACAAAAATAAATCCTTTTGAGCTCCAGCTTAAATAGCTGGGGATAGGAGAAGGGACAAGAACAGAGAAATAAAACCTACTTACTGTCAGTTGTCAATATCATCAGTATAAAACCACACATACACTCGTTGTGATGCCGTTTGAATTATGTAAGAAAATTTGAAATAGAGCAGGAAATAGAAACTATTCATGTGCAGAGAAAGATCAGATAAGTAAATTAAACTATATGTTGAATTCTGCTGTAAGCAGATATCCCTTAAGGCTACAGAAATAATGATTTGATTATCAAAGCTATAGAATGTGTGGCTCGTCTCCTTTTGTGTTACAAGGAGCCTTTCCATTAAATTTGTTGTTAAGTAAAATGTCTACAGGAGACTCATTTTGGATACTGATTATGCCCCTCTTAGGAGAGCGGGACTCGTTACCTACCTTCCGCACACTGGAGTCGCATTCCAGCAAGGAGCTGCAAGGTCAAGTCATCAACCCCATGTCTTCGATATCTCTGGAATGAGCAAATTCTGCCAGCATATTCAATAAAGTAATTACGATAGCATTAATGCAAATGGCCAGCGCATCAGGAGCAGTATAGAGGTAGGAGATGAAAGCATTTTAGCACATCCTCTCTCAAATTTGAGAAGTTACTTTATTTCACGTGGCTGCATGGTAATGAASGGGTGTCAATCAGGCAGCCCGGGTCAGAGGACCGTGTGAGTGACATGGAAGGAAGAGATCTCAACTCCAGGTTATCTTGGTTGCTTTGTCTCAGCACTTGAAGGAGGTCTCATTCATTTTTCAGGGCACTAGGTCCCTAGTGGTGAGGTACATAACACCCTGGTGTGCAGCGGGTAAATAGCGACAAGAAATTGCTTTTCTCTTCTGTCCTATGAAGAGGTTGTCCCCAATGGGAGGCAATAGTCCCCATTTTTATCTAGGTCTTGCAGAAGGGATGGAGTCTGCATGACAACACCTTATCATCTGCTGGCTGGGTGTGTGCAGGGAATACAGCACAAGTTGTTGCTCTTGAGATATTTCTGTGCATCAGCCACCCTCTGATAGCGAAGTGAAGTCTACTGGGTATGAAGCAATTGACATGTAGAGAGGAAAAAAGTGYGAGGAATACACACATGACCAATTAGATGCCTCATGCCATGACACGTTGTGCGTTACAGTGAGGCCTGGGCACTGCTGTTAGCAATGTGGGTTGACATTTTACCATTGAYTTGGTAAAATACTCAGGATGGGAGCCTTGCAGGACAGTTAGGTACACTGTTGACATGGAACAYGAAAGCCCAAGAGCCTCTATTCTGAGAAATTCTGCCTTCTGARTTTTGTGCCCTCATTTCCTTTCTTCGGCTGATTCTCATCATCTTTTCCAGTAAGAGATGGTGAAGTAAATCCAGATTCAATCATTTCCTTCTTCAGAACTTAAAAATGATATAGTGTTTTATTAGTTGYCCACACTAACATTTTAAATCAAAATCCCATGTATCTCATGTTACAACTCTGCTGTATCTTCACTTTTCCAGAAACTAACATTTTAAACAGGAAAACCTCATTCATTCAGCAGCAGCCAAATGAGGAATAACAGTTTAAACTGACTAAGCATATCTTCTCAAGTGCGTTAGACTGGAGGAAGCGAATGGTGATGGGTTTGTGGTGACTTGGCAGGACCTGCAGAGACTGCAAAGCATCCCACAGTTGTACTAGCAGGATTTGAAAATGACAAGATTCATGCTACACTAAATTTCAAAAGTAGCTCAGCTTGAAGTCTGATTAATTTCTGGAAGGAATGAACTCCAGAGGCAAGGAGAACTTGGGTGTCCTATATATCTTTCTTTACAGGTTCCTGGGGGAGGAGGAGTTGGCAGGGTAGGCCATATGGCCAGAGTTCCACTGACACTCTGCCAGAAACTGGACAAATTCGATAATAAATCTGATAAATAAGTTTCTAGTATCATTACAGATGTTGGCTCAGATACTGCTGTCAGTCCCATCCACTGACTTCATGGGGTTTTTATTGACATTTGTGGGATTTAATGAGCAGAAAGGAGATCAAAACTAGTTTTCTAAACTATATCTTTTCCTTCTTTCTTCTCTTTATTTTCTTCTATTATCTCTTCATTCCACCGCAAGTGATTCCATTAAAAAGTCAWACCATTAATTTAAGAACCATACAATTGATATCCTAAGAAATGCTCAAAAAACCTCAGGTGATTTGATCTGACAGAGGTTAGAGGAGAGAAAACATCACATAGGAAGTAAGAAATGACATGATATGACACTCTACAACTTAAGAAAGTGCCAGGCTGCCTCGTCTCCACAGCGGGGTTGTGATTACGTCAGCACAGAAGAAAGGTTGACCAGCAGTTTGCTTCTTATAACTTATTCCCCACCACGGGACTGTGTGGCTAGGTGTCTGTCACTACATCCCTTTCGCTCTACACTCTGTCCCACCTACTGCTTGCAGGAAAACACGACTAACAAGGAACGACGTGAGCTGAAGTGGCAGCAAAGTGGTTCCTCTTTCGACTCTCACTTCTCTAGGTAGCTGAGTTCACAACTTACCCTGAAGTGATTAGAGACATAAAAATCCCCCATCCCTCCCTCTCTCAACTCAGTGCATTATTGCAATTGCTAATTTACGCGGGATGTGAGGTGAGTTCTTTCAAAGAGTGAACCTGACCCTTCACCTCTCCAGCACTACCCGTGGCTGTTGCAAAGCAATTGTGCCCGTCAATGGAGAACAGAGAGCAGTAAAAGTAATGAGAAAGGTAATAAGAGTTAAAACAAAGGTAGATGGACCTCAAACGAAAACAGGAAGATTTAGGATACCTGGAGAAAGACAAGTCAGCATTATATGGAGACGAATTAATACTTTGGGATTAAACTGTGTGTGAAGGGTAGGGGCATAGTGCACTAAAAATAGGAACAGGGTAATTTAGAAGCTAATCAAGCTCTGTCACAGACAAAATTAATAAGTAAAAAAAAGTTTTAACAAGGCATTAGCCATCCGAAGAACCTAGAAGGCCTGTGGAGGAGGATATTGTATCAGAAGGTGTTATTAACACTGCTATTATTAGATTGGGTATGATTAACAAGGCTTGGTCAGAAAGAAGCAAGGTGAGGTTTAGAAGTGCAGTGGTGGATCACCCAGAATGTCATTATAGAGGTGAAAATTGTAAAAAGGAGCAGGAAATAGAGAAAATAGTTTCAGGAAATGATAGACAGATAGACAGTGAAGTGTTCTGGACTCCTTTATTTAGCCTAAAGTTACAGTGAAAGAAACCAAGCTGCTGACGTGATTATTTTCTTTTCTGTCCTTTTTTTTTGTATATAATATATATATAGATAGATATAGGACAGTGGTTAACATCTGCAAAGATGTGACTTCGTAGGCAAGGAACCTTCACAAACCCATTACAGGTTTCCATGATTGTGTCTGTTTTTTTTTTGTTTTTTTTTTTGGCAACAACTTCTTATTAGGAACTCATAATAACTGAAAGCAAAATTTTCAGCTGGTATAAACTACCGATACACCACTGAAATAGGTGAAAGCAAACTGATTTTAACYATTCAGAATCAATCCTGCTGATTCAACATTCCTTTTGAAAAGAAAGTATAGTAAAACTTATGAATGATTTTCATAAAAGACTGACAAATTTACGAAGGATGGGTCTGGTTGCAATCAGGTGAGGAAGTAATTTGCTGAATGTTGAAAGAGATGTGGGACCATTCGGGAAACGACGGGAGGCTACAGGCCTTGCTTTGAAAGCATCTTTTACTGAATACTCCCAGAGGCAGGATCCTAGCCTAGACAAACACTTCTTWCTTTCTTTTGTTTTAATTAGGGTTAAAAAGACATTTGCTTATAAATGCACTCATTTCTTGGGGGCAGGGGATATTTATTTATTTTTGAATTTGTTGGTTTTGCTTATGTTCCGACCTATGAGCTTTTTGGATCAGAAACTGTGTTTTTCTGAGTTCTCCTTGCTGTTGTATCTGAGCAGCACATACGCACATAATTATCTATTCCAAATGGCCCCTTCTTCTCATCGGGGTCTCTCTGACACCGCTTCTGCTTGCCATCAGTCTGATCCTTAAAAAGCAAAAGCACACTGAGTCAGTARATGGTTCTTGCTGTACTTCGGTAACGCACAACAGAGCCATAAATAATTAACAGCATCTGGACTCCACTTAATCCATATTATTATTATTAGCAAAGAACTGCATTTCACCTGGAAGAGAGGTGATACTTCAGCACTTCTGGCACTGTCAAGTTTCATTTACACAACCTTCGGACAGATTCTTTAGTCTCTGGTGCCAATCAGGAGTGATTTCCCTGRACCAAGCGCGCTTACATGGGAGGTAAACCGGGCTGTGAGCACAGAATTTGTTTGCCTGCTCCCCTTAGGTTTTAACCAAGCACTAATCACCAGGGCGTCTAGTCGCCGTTACTCCTGCGGAGACGGTTTGACAGGTGACACTGTGACAGTACCGTGGCTGCTGACCGCCAGCGCGGGCTCTGGCTCGGGAGCGCACGAGCGCTGCGGCGCTCTGCAGGACGCCTCCTCCCTGCCCGCGGGCGCTCGCGGCATTTCAGCTGAATAAACGCATCTCCCTCTGCCCGCAAATCGCATTAAGCTCTCTGTTTTCCGAGGGAAAGCGGTAGTGAGCCTGTAGAGCCCTGAAACACATAATATGCATGGCTGCTGTTTTACACTCGTAACATCTTGTATGCACGGAAACGTACAGCTGTTTGCACTTGTAGCTCTGTCAAGTAAACAAGTGGTGATTCCTGATGATAGAGGGGAAATTGGCACAGGGCTGCTATTCACTCACCTGCGGACTGGCAACTCGTGGTGGTGGAAATCATCCTTTAGGCACCAGATTGGCTTAACTTGCACTGTAAAACTGGCTTCTCTGAGGCAGAGCAAAGACTAGAGGAAATATATTGGCTGTATCTCTGCCTCTCCAGAAAGGCAGCCCCAGAGYGTCTGGTGGGTTGGTTGTACCTCTGGTTGCAGCCACTCATGCAGCTGCCTTGGAAAAATCTCTCTGGTGGCCGTGCCAGGGCATGCTGGCACGTGAATGCACACTGGGCATCTCCAGGGGAGCAGTCCCCTATGAGCCGCAGGGCTTGTTACCTAAACGAACTGCGAGTCTGCACCGGAGAGAGGCTCTGAGATAACACTGCCTCTGAGGCAGAGCCTAAAGCAGGCTAAAGTACACCCAACTACTGCTTTTAGCATCAGTAAAAATGATTAGAGATCCTAAAATAGCAGAGTCCAGATGATCTTTTCGGGGATGAACTAGAGAGAGTATCAAATGAAGCTAGGCAGCAGCAAGTTCAGAGCAAACAAAAACAAGCTGTTATTTTGCACAGTGTGTAGAGGGCTTTGGGGTCGATTTGCAACAGGAAGTTAAAACTTGCTAAAAGTTGGCAGGAGTTCTCATGGAAGCTGGACATGCTTGTGGAGATGAAATCCTTAGAGTATTAATAAAGAAAAAAAAGATCACTTTTTCTCAGCAAGTCTGATCAGCAAACTATTGGAAGCTGGGAAAAGTATGCTTTTTTTATTCAGGGAAAAGTATGCTTTCACTGTTCATACGTGCTTTCCTTTCCTATACGCCCTTATGCGCTTGTCCTCTTTTCCTCATATAAAGATATCTGCTGCTGATCACAGCTACAGACAGGATGAGGGACTAAATCTGTCTTTGTCTGACAATATATTTTTTTTTTTTTTACATTCTCTCCAAGTCTTTACCATATTAAGAATCAAATATATCCACATAACATAGCTCCTGCTCAAGAGAGATTGTTGCCTGGATTAAGAAACCCTAAGTCATCYTTTTCCGCTTTTTTTTTTTGGCCCACAATTGCAATCATTGTACAGGCATGCAGAAAGATATTTGGTCTTCATGGTAGCCTCTGYTTCAGCTACAAAAAAAAGGCCAAAGACATTTCTCTACGCACAACTATACCATTCTCCGATCGTGAATCAGAGATCACCAGCACAGCAGGACAAAACTGATATGTAGCGTTGGAAGATACGAAAAGTCATATGGGGTGATCACCCCCAAAGCTGTAAGAGTTAAGAAAAGACTCCTAGGAGCTCACTGTAGCTATTTAAAAGTTGGACAACGCAGAAAGGAGGACGATTCCAGACAGATTTGAGTGCTGGGGCACCGTGCTCTCAACAGCTTTTCCTGCGTAGAGTGACACGGTGCACACTGAGGCACCCGCTGGTGCTCCTGGYAGTAAAAATCTCATGTTGTATCCAAGACCAATAGCTGGAAAGCGTCTAGTATTAGAGGTTTAGAGAAAGATACTCTGAGCCTTATGTTGCGCAGTTATAGACTGAAGATCTATACGTGGCTTCAGTAATGACTGAAAATGTTTTCTCTGAAACTTACTGAATTTTCACTAAAACAAGTTTATTGAGAAGAACGAGAAGAAACTAAACTAAAACAATCAAAACAATGAAGCAAAACAAAACAAACAATAAAGCAATSAAAAATATTTCATTTCTGTTATAATATTTGGTTGTGGTGATGGTTCGGAGGAAAGAATTTTGGAGAGTGAATGCATTTTTTATTTTCCAAAAATAATATGTTCAGTTTGCAGTTTGGGGAGATTTGGTTTGGGGGGAGAGGCAACATTGCTGCTGTTGACTTGCAGGGAGAACAACCTGGACTACCATCTTCTTTCAGAGCTAACTTTTCAGCTTTATTTCTGTATCTATAGCCCACCTATGTACAAGGAAACTAACAAGGAAAAACTAGGGATCACCTTGTGCCTACCAGGGTGCTACACTCCTCTGCCCTCAGACCTGAGGAATATACCCATAATATTCTGTTTTCAGCTCCCTCTACCCACATCTATCCATACCTACACATGTTATTTAGGTCTAAATGTTCCTCTTGTTGCTTGTGATTCAAATGAATGCACTCAAGATAAGCATTTGTGTGACTCAGAGTAGAATGGAGCAAATTAGTTTTAAATAAAACCTATAGAGAAAAAAATGCCACCATTTACATTTCACCCAATATGCATGTTTTTAAAAGTCCTAGAGTATTGATCACAGTAGTTAGGCATAATCAAAAAGTCTCCAACAGGGTCATAAGCACAGCTCTGCCTGTATAGTTTTTTGTTCTCAGCGTTAGGTACATCTCCCTTGAGTTTTTCTGGAGCTGTATTAATTGGATGATTAAAGCAAAAGTCAGATCAATCGGAATTTGAAGAGATGGTGAGTGTTATAATAAAACAAAAAATAAAATGTTGTATCTACATTGTTAAAAAAATCAATAMGGTTTAGAGGAATAATGTAAAGAAAGAAAATAGGAAAAGGCTAATTGCTCCATCTTTTTGCAGAGTTATTTCCTGAGTCACTTTCCAATCTTTATTCTTTTCTTTTTATGTCTCTGCAGAATGACCCTTGCTCTCCTTTTTCACACATATGCAAAACCACAGCTACATTAACAACWCTGCTGCTTGCTCCCTTGATTCCTTTTCTCTCCTGCTTAAAACCGCCCTTTTTGGCCTTATTACACTGTGGCTAATACACTCAGCCGGGATAGAGGAGATCAGGGTCCAACCTATAGCTCTACCCTATATATCTGTATAATCTTGCACACAATATTTAATGAGTTCCCCGCCAGTGTAATAGGGCTAACAATATTTGCCTGCCTACTCTGACTATTTAAATTGTCTGCTCTTCTAGTAGGCTCATTTCTTTTTCAGAGACAGAGTTCAGACCCCATTCTTAGTTTGGGTCCATTGGCACTAYAGTAGTTTTAAAAAAATAATAATACAAGCAAATTCAGTGCTACAGGGGAAAGTAGCAATATTTGCAKTAATATTAAGGGTCTGTTTAAACAGTCGCTCGACTCAGCAGTGTCCAATTCTGAGGAAAACTAGGAAGCAGCACAGTGATACTTCTGCTGCTAAAAGCGTACCTCCATTAATTGGCAGGATGAAGGACAGGCTGTTACCTTTCCTGCTGGTGCTCCGTGTACTGAGAAGATGAATCTTCTAAATAAGACATTGTATCCTGTGGCTCAGAAGCATTTGCAGATATCAGCCCTGCCTCTATTTCTTTTTGAAACTTTGGCAAGGACTCGTTTAGCTTTGAAGGCCTGAAAGCAGTCTTTTCAACCCCAATTTGAATTTCTAAATAAATGTATTGCCTTGGAAAGATCCTACCTACCTAGCATGTCACTGCTGAAGATTAGGCCACTTATTTAGCTGTTTAAACACGGGCTTCAGATTCTTAGCAGTTAAGCACCTGACTTGGAAGATCTTGGCGCAAACTTCCCCTATCTGCGGTTATAGCGTTGGATGAGCTCCCAGAACTCTAGGGCTAACAGAAGGTAAACACTGTTTTCCCTACCGAGAATAATAATTTTGATCAGTTCCGACAAGGGACTTCTCTCTATTAGTTAAAGGCTTTCAGAATACCTACTAAGGAAGGCAAGCAAAGTCCAAATAGCACAAGAAAGCTTCACTGATCCTGTCATTGCTCAGGAGTAAACTAAAGAACATACAGAAWACTCTAAACCTGGAGAGTATTTGATAAATTGGACACAAAATAAATCATAGACTAAAATAAGCCATCTCCTATGCTAAGAAGACGGCTGTGCTACCTGGACCTGTCCTGCACACCATGAAGAAATGGTATACCCAGCAATCTCCTGGTAGTCTTGCCACTTCTGGTATCTCTTAGGTGCATTGCTATCGAATGCTGTTAGCATCAGTGCTTTGAGATACCTCATAACTTACCTCCTGAAGTCCTAATTCATCGTGATGCTCTATCTCCTCTTCCCAACCCCCTAGGACTCCTTCCTTTTTCCTGGCAATGCCCTTCCCTCCAGCAAAATCGAGAGATCTAAGAATAGGCCTCTCCATCAGGAAAGTCCAATATTTGTCTCTCCTGTGAACAACGCCGCAATGAGGAATGAGCTGATCTGTTGTGAAGAGCTGTCTTATCATCCACGATGCTCCTGCTTAGAAAGACTTAATTGCCATCAGTTAAAAGTTGSAGGAAACTGTACTGATTCGTATACCAGACCAGAGGTGGTGTGAATAGAGCTCTATTGATTTAAAGTCAGTGGAGTGACACCGATTTACACTAGCTCGTGTTTTCAAACAAGTGGTGAAACCTTGCTTTCTTTGAAGCGAATGGCAACTTTGCCATTGACTTCATCAATACAGTATTTAATTTTAAAAGAACTTAGATAAAAATGAAGTAGCTTGGGAAGAATTTTTTAAAGAATTCTTGCTACCTATTCCTCCTGGTTAGTATGACATTTCAGGGCTTAGATTAAAAAAAAAAAAAAAAAAAAAAAAAAAATCCTTTCACCTTGACCTGAAGAGTGAAAACTCTAAGGACAAACCTACAGACAGAGATTAGGAGGAAAACAAAAAGAAAGATATATTGCTTTTAATTAAAGTACATATCCACTAGGCAAGTGTGGATCTTTAGGAAAGAGACTTTAACATGAAAAAGTGAGAGATCTGTGAATTGTCCCAATAACCTTATGATGGGGGGGGGAGGGGGAGGAAAGGGAAGGGGTATTCATTAAGAGACAAAAATGAGACAAACAAACTGTAGGGCAGATTTCAGACCACAGCTGAACTGTGTGTTTTGTTGTGCCTTAAAAATTTAATAGCGTCAGGCAAGTCTCTTAGAGAAGATCTCCATCTTCCCTTGAGCAAGGTGTGGAGACCTGGTTCCTCACTGGTTTCTCTTTTCCCCAGGATCAGCTGGCCCTGGGGAACCACTGTGCACATGTTGTTAGACCAGCTTCTTCTGGACACAAAACAAGATTAAAGGTTCCCCTCCACGAACRACCCTTTTGGTTTCTGTGATTTGTTCAGTGCTGGGATGAGGTGATCCGTAGGACATTTTTCAAATACTCTTCCACGGAATCGTATTTTTCCTCCTCAAGCACATAAAATTAATCATGCTTACTGCTTTTATGATGAATTTCCCATCCTATTAAAGCACCAGTCCATTTTAAGTTTTAAAAACAAAAATTTGAGAAAGACAGCATGTATTAATTAAAAGCCCTGCATCTCTCTTCCTCTGTCTCCACAATAGCACTTTCTCCCCCCTGCTGCCCTTTTTCTTTTTCCACCCTCTTCTGACCTACTCTGTGTTATTATTTTGCATGTTGCCATTTCTGAGGTGCTACTTAAGCCTGTGACCTTAATTATATCTGGGTAGCAGTTGTATTGTTGTAGAAATAACAATGGGAGAAATATATATATGCATACATACATAAACACACTCTCGCATACACACACACAAACACACACACACACACACAAATATTTAGCTCACAGTACACAAATTTAATATCCTTGCTGCCACATATTCTAGAAGAAGGCTGGAGRTTTCCTTTAGAATTTTTACATTGGGTGAGTGAGCAAATGAACTTCCTTTCCCCTGAAAAGATGGGACTTTTTTGTGATGTTTAGATCACGGATCTATCTTGAGCTTATGAGATTTGTAAGGCTTTAGTAGCAACTGAGGGGAAAATGTTACATCTCCCTTATTTACGAGTGACTTTGAACTTATGAAGAAGCTCATTTGTGTACATCTGGATAATCTATCTCTGCAGTTAAAGCTKCTCTGAAAGCAAGTCTGGAAAAATCTAACCTTGAATAGCAAAAATAATAAAAATAGTACAAAACAGCTGTATAGAAAAATGTGTAAATATTAGTTGAACACAATAAGACATTTGCCAGGGGCCGAGGAACCAGAAAATTGCAAGCATTTAAGAGAAATGCTTCTTACTTTAAATTCACTTGCACATCCCATAGTAATATGCCTCACTACAGCAGACTGCTAGGCAGAGAGAAGAAAAAGCCTTGTGAGTTCAATAGCTACCCACTGATTTTAAACATGAGAAGGAACTCTGCGAACACAGTGCTGAAATATAGGGTAATTTCCTCTTTATTAGAGTCCGTGAACTCTGCTACGTTAATGGTAAGGCTCTGTATACAGTGCATATAACAGAATTATACAGTTATTTTCTGCAGCGCTTTACTTGCCTTTTTTAGTTCCTTTTAAAAAAAAGGAGGRGGAAATATTCTTCTTTTTTTCTTTCTTCTTCCCATGAAACTTCCCACTGCTGACGTTAATGTGTGGTACACAATGTGGCATGCCTGACATCTTTGTGACAGCCTACAACGCTCTACATTGGTTTTGAGGGAAATCTGGCTTATATCAGGTACCCCAACTCACTCTGGCTCATTATTCTTGGAGGAAAAGAATCAAAAAGACTGTTTGAAGTAGAAGAAAAAGATCAATAGATTGAGGCGATAAGAGCTGGATGCTCAAGGCACAAACCTTTCGCCTTGGTTGGCCCAAGAAGGTCGTGGGGCTAACGGGATGCTGAGGGCACCGATGGTCCTGTCTGCTTCTGCCCAGCCCCATGGGACCCCCATGGCTCAGGACTCCATCACAGCTTGGGGCTGACCTGTAGGCACCCCTATGCCTGTGCTGTGGGTTGTTGTCCCTTGAGCACCCTCAGCCATGGCCTCTGCATGCAAAACATCGTTTATATTTCTCTAATGTCAGGATAAGCAAAATTTCATCCTATCCACAGTCTGTTAACCTTCTGTTGCACAGTAAAAAGTCCTTAAAAGTCCATGTATTGCCAAATCCCTCATATTTTCCTCTTATATTTGAGTAAAAATAAAATGAAATAAAATAAAATAAAATAATCATGTGAAAGGAGGAAACAACCTAACTGTCTTAAGATTCCTGCTTTAACATTGAAAAGAATTAAAGGACTGAGTTAATTTTAAATAAACTGGTTGAGCTTACTGTTTATATTACAAACATTTCTGATAATACGATCAGCAATCTTGGCCTAGGTACTAGACTGACACAAAGAATGTATTTCATGTCTGCTTTTAATAATGATGATTAATGTTATTAATGGCAATAGGAATAACAACTTAAAACAGCAGAATCCTTTGTTCCTTTAATGCCATGGCTAAAGACGATGTCATATCCTCTCCTCTTTTTTTTTTTTTTTTTTTTTAATTATTCTTTGAAGTTTACGTAAAGGCGTATCAGAATTGGTGCTTCTGTTATACGAGCTGCTTTGCCTATCATTTCTCCTTTCTATTTGTGAAGCTTGTGCTTGCAAAACAGAAAACCAAAATCTGAGATCCTGCATCTGGTGTCAATTGAAATAAAACAAAGACAGGCTCAATTTAGCCACATAATTTAAGAAAGAAGACAGTATGATAACATTTAGAACAAGCCTCATACACACCAGCCAGCCATTATCCTTCAGAAGCAGGTGGCAGATGGCATGAAATCATCTTCATCAGACCTCCAAAGCTTTGCTGCCACATTTGGGAGGATGGTTCTTCTAATGACTACTTGCATATTCATACTGTGTGATGGGCACTTCTCGATTTCTGTGCACCTCATTTTGGAAATAAGCTAATATGGCTACACATGTACTTTATTGCACCATTCACATTTGGCATCATTCAGAGGAAGGAGAAGATTTTTGCAGGGTGCATCTTTCTCTGCTTGCGTCAGAACGGCACGGAGAATGGAAATGCACTGTGAAATCTGGAGCAGCAAGGCTTGCCTGAAGCTGTGATGAGATCAGTCTGCATGTAATGCCCCCCACGAGATGATATCAGAACGATTTCTCCCCAGGATATCACAATATTGCCAAGTTTCAGGAGTGTGCCATAAACCTGGTAGTATCTTAAACTTCAGCTGAAGACCTTTGCAAGCTAGCGGTGGTTCAGAAATCAGAAGTGTTACTGCACAGTGTTAAATGTGAAGCTTTCGCTGTTAGTGAAAGGGAAACGTGACTCATTTTGGCCTTTTAGTTGAGTCGTACCCTATCTGTGGTCAAAGGCAACATGGTGCCAACGAGATCCTGTGACATACTGCTTGTGACTGCTGGAAGTCACTGCTACTGGGACCTCAGCTGGGGCAGGGGCGGGGGGGGGAACAAAATGCAACGTTGCCTGCAGCACTTTATTCCTCAGCCTTACTGTCCACAGGAGAGCAAAGAGCATGGGCCACAGGTTCAGAAGAAGCAGACGTGCTTTGCCTGACACATGTGAATAACAGGGAACATGCACACGTACATGAAAAATGGATCATGCAAGTCTGCAAAAGATACAGAAATAGAATCAATAGAAACATGTCTTGGCTCTGAGTACTGGCCTACTCCATCCACGTGTTTTCCAGAACATTTCTTATAATGGATCTTCACTAAATCCCCAGGTAGCAAAGTGCTTGTGCTCAATTTAAACACATGCTTAATTTAAACATGTAAATAGTCCAATTTATGTTGGATCAAGGCCTAATTCATACCCATTAAAATGTTATTTTAAAAATCTAGCAATGCTGTTACTGTTTTCTTTAATCCTCTTAATCTGAGTGGCACTTTTTTCCTCCTCTTTTTTTTTTTTTTTTTTTTTTTTTTTTTTTTTTTTTTTTTTTTTTTTTTTTGCTTCGTTAAAATGATGCATATTCATACGGCAGCTACCACTTTTGTCTGAAAACAATACACTGCATTCTAAGAGTATTCTGCCCAGCCAGAAGATATTATTAAATACCATAAATACAGATACATGCTGTGACATCTGGATGGAAATGGCCCCACAGTCACATTTTACAAAGGCAGCCCAACTCTGAGGAAGAGCTCAGACATSTGAAATGGACATTAATGGCATCTTAATGTGCCTCAGCTGCCTCTAGGGGGTTCAAATATGTTGCATCGCAGTAAGATCTAGTGGAGGTTTATCAGCAGATGGAGCATTGTGGGAACTCAAGATGCTCTATCAGATATGTTAATGCCCCAAACTGATACATTATGATTTTCTAGTTTGGGGATGGAGAGATGATTTATAATCAATTATATATATTTTGTTGTCGTTATTAAGCCAGTCAGCATGCATTCACTTGCAGGCATGAGAAGCTAGTAATATTTTTGTAATTTTTTTGTATTTTTTTTTCTTTTTGGGGCCAAGGGTTATTCATATACATAGACCATTATGAGAATATTAAGAAGGAGAAGACATTATTTTAAAAATATGTTGTGTTGATTAGTGTCAGTAGAATTTTATATCAACTCACAGCAAAAATAAAAAGGATTGGCAAAATAACACAACAATCTGAACTATTTATATGCATGCTTTTGTGCATGTTTATGCATTTATAAATGCAATTATAAATACAGGGTTCATACCTMTGTGTAATAAGCATACAATGGAAGTCAGTGAGTGAGAGAAGTCAATTTAAGAAAGGATTTGAGTAAAATAATAATTACCGAAAGAAAGAATTTTGTCAACATTTCTTAAGTCAATGTACTGGTGCAACTTTTCTAAATAGTGTTGTTGGAAGTTCTGTAAGTTCTTTCAAGTAAAGATCTCAAAGTACAATTAAATAGTATTGCTGGCATCCCTACGCAGCCTTGTTTCACGTTAGGCTGAAAGTCCTTCACATTCAAACATGTTCTGCCCTTCAAAAAAATGTGCTGTTTGTGCTGTTTGTCTTTTTTGTATTCAGTTTTACAAGATTATGATATTACAGGTCAGTGTGAGAGAGGAACTGTGTGAGGAACTGGATCATTTATGCATGGCTAGACACACAAGAATTAATTTTTGATGTGGAATTGATCCCCAAGAATGTGCTGCTTGTATTAGATTATTATTCCTGGAAGAAGGAATTGCCTTGAACTGCATTCAGTTTTGTTAATCCAGAACCAATGTAAGAACCCAATAGCTTCCCAGTGGTTTGTCTTTGAGTGAGAAGCAAACACGATATATCACTCATTTAGCTGCCTAGAGATCAAATAAACTGTTCTCAGGTAGGGACCGTGTTTTCCATATCAGGTATATCAGTTTAATCTAATTCCCTTATAGAATGGGCCAAAAATGAACTACTGSTCTAGTTGATTGTCTAATGAATGATATATTGGGTGATATTGCTATGTTACCCAAACATCTTGATCAGGAAGCTGAATAMTGCAGAGCATCTGTCTGAAACTAGAGAAAGAATTTAGTTAAGTGTGATATAGATTATCTTATTCCAGCCTCAATATGATAGTATGACTTATCCAAGATACRGAATGCATTTGTAGTTGCTACAGCTTTTCAGGTCTGTATTTACACATCTTATTCTTCTAACAGAAATTAAAACAGGCATATTCTACACAAACATATAAATATATAATATATATATATATATTTCTGCATGTTGGTACAATAGTACAAAGTAGATGTTAATATAATGATTTTTCCTCCTTAAAATCAACTAAACATGTCTTGATTTTCTAATTCACTGGAAAAAATAAGATACAAAATACAAAATTTCAAATCATTTCTAATCTAACATACCACCTTAGTTCCGGTAGCATTTACAAACACACACACACACACACACACACACACACACACACGCAAAGACTCCAACCGAATTGTATAACATAAGCTCCAAAAGTTTAATTTGTGATCTTGGGAAGTCACTTTATCTCTTAGCTCTGTTTTCTCACTCATCCTTTGTCAATACTTTTTTATTATAAGCTTTCTACTGCAAATACCATCACTATGTGTTTGAACAGTCCCTGAAATGACAAACCTTAATTTCAGTCATTGCCTTCTGGAGTTACTGTTAAACAAATGTGTCATAAACAGCGAACCCATCACAAAACAGGGTTAAATGGATCTTTTCAGCTAAATTGCAGAGACCAAGGTCTCAACTGCAAAAGCATAAGGACCGTTATGGAGAACCTAAATTGGCAGCAGACTCAGCCTAGGCTGCCTCTAGCTATAGGCAGGGAGAGGGRCACGCGGGGGTGAGTCTCTTTCGAGCAATRCTTGYCTCTCTMCACTGACCATGGAGCGAACCTCAACTAACTCTCTAAAATTAGGTGAGATCGAACCATGCCTAAATGTCTTAGATAAGTCCCTGAAATTGTTTTTTGTCCTCCCCAAGCACTTCACTGAGTCTTCAGAGACATAGCCTATTGCTAACCACTCCCAGTTTTACTGTGCTGACTGAGGCAACCACCGCTTTGCTGTAATCTGTTGTGTGCTGCATTGCTGAAATGGCACGAGGCTTAAAACGCTGAATGTTAAGCAATGATGGGTATGTGCCATGAATTAGCAACAGAAACACTGAGATGAACTTGAAGTCACAGGAATTAGTTTCACAGGAAGGCTGTTATTGCCTCCTTTAGCAGCTAAAAAACCACATGCCGACACATCTTAAGTAATGCGTTGAGCTGTCCAAAAGGTAATTTGAATGCTGTCAAGGCAAACAAGAATATGTCCACAAATTCAAGAGCAATACATGTGCAATTTACACATCAATTTCTTTGGTTGTTTTTGGATGGAGCCATCACCATCAATTAAGTTAGTGACTCTTTGATTCAAATTACTTTTTGACACATAGTGAACAGAATGGCTCATGAGAGCATTATTTTCCCCATGGTTCCCCAGGCAGCCATATAGTAAATGTAAACAGGTGGAAGTGTGGAACATCACTGCTACTGAATCACATAACTGACCAGCTAGGAAGAATCAGCATAATAAATATAAATACTATTTTGAGATGAGAGACAGTTGGAATGGATATTTACATCCTCCCTGTTGTTCAGCTTTTGATGTAATGGCATAGTCTACCAAAAAGAGTTTAATAAAAATGCTGAGCCAGATTCTCACCTGGTGAAAAATGCCATAACTCCACAGTGTACCCAGAAGCTCCAGCCAATATTGTAATCAGAGCACAGAACTGGGAGTCTGGAATAGTATATTCTAGGGTGCAAAACGTATTTGTRTAAAGTCCAAGTTTGTTCCACTGARGGGTATTAAGACACGAGTAAATGGGAAAATATAAGTCACGAGTGGCTTATATTTAAGATGAGAATTAGATGACAGTTTCTATCAGTTATATCACAAAGGAAACTTTCCATTAACATAGTATTTAACCAGTTGTTAAAGACAGAGCTTCACAAACTAAGTAGGACCATATAAAATGGCAACTTGTGATAGGAAGATATTGGTATTCCAGTCATGCCTCTTCCAGCGCCATGTCGTATGATCCAAATTCAGCTTTGGGTATAAGTATCACAGAGGTTTTATGAGGGCTCTGTGGATTAGGATTTTGCCTTAGTTAGGATAGTTTTGTGCCTCTGTTCCTTTGGGTTTCTTAGACTGACAGAGACTCCTCGTAATAGAGGCCTTGACTTCGTACCTTGTACAGCTCTGACAAACAATTAGAGCTTATCATGTTATTAGTGATGTGCATATAGAAGAAAACTCGTGCCACTGTAATACAGAAGATGCTGCATGCTAAATTAGAATCTAATTCGACTGTTAAATAAGGTGCCTTAGTTAACCACTTAAAGTGAGGTGGGAGGAATCTGGGCCTTGCTATAGTCTAGTGATCTGCTGCAGACATTCATACAGCTGAGGCAGAGTGGAATGAGTGGGATCATCTCATCACCTGCAGCTGTGTCTGCGCGGGCACGCTGACATCTCCACCRGAAAAACCTCATGCAGTAAGGAAGGCTGTGATGTTCATGCAAGGACTTTTGTGTGCTCAAGTAAGCTTAACCGATTGCAGAAGAGGATGTGTATTGATAGAGGTCCTTTGCGCTTGCTAACTGGCTTGCTTGGTACRAATGACTGACACGCCACAAGACAATAGCAATAATATGCGTTATACATACGCTAACAATGATTGATCAAAGTAATATGGATGAGCGAAGATATTATGCCTGAAGAGACAAATGATATAAGCAGCCTGACTACTACTATGGAGATAACTGAAATAAGAAAAACAGTGGCAACAGATTGTGTAAGTCATCAGTGGCATCTAAACTTTTTGAGGAAGATGCAGATAGAATAAAACAAGCACTATTTCATCACATACTCCCGCTTATTTTCCTTGTCTGTCCCCAGCTTCCTGTTGCCCCAACCAGACATTCATTAATCTCAGCCCTTTGCTAATGTCTGGGCAATACCTGGAGGGTCGGAGAGGAACAGTGTGGTCATCAGCTCTGTATACCTCCTTTATCAATTGTACTTATCAGRGACTGCAGTCAGAAGCTATTCTGGACTTGGTCTCTGATAATAAGCCAAARTATGACAGAAATAGTTGAGCAACCAAGGCCTACTTGCTGATCATAATATATTCAGATATGAAATATTCCTCTGGGTATAAGTGAAAATAGAATCTCAGAATTTAATGCAACTTTCTTTGCCTCCTCTTTTTTAAGGCTGGTTTGGGGAATCTAATATGTGGAATAATTTKCAGGAAGTGAAATGATATCAACAGCAGTGCAGAAAATCTACCATTATGAAAAAAAAGTATGAAGTTCTGTATCTAATTGGCAGATATAAAGGATGGATACCAACTGTACTCATCCTAGTAAAAAGTATCAAAATTAGGATGGCAGAGACAAGGATGTGGTTAAGCAAAGATAATAAGGAGAAGCAGAAGGCATTTGAAAAGTTCAAAGGATATGTTAAGTGGGAGGAATGGGCAGATTATAAGTGTAGATAAAGTGAGTAAGAAATAATTGGAGTGAAAATGAACACCGAACATGAAACAGGCCAAGACATCTCAACCCCACAGGGTTTTGAGATATTTACACAATAGGCAACTGGAAAAGGGGATAGTCTTTGTAATCATGGTAATGAATTAAATTTTATAATATATCAGCACCAGAAAACATTCTGTTCCTCTTTCTGGTACCTTATTCAAAGGCTGCTGAAGTTGGTTGCAGTCTTTCAATATCTTTTGGATGATTACATCAARTCCTATTAAAATGATATATCGGGCGGGCTGAACATTCATAACCTAGGAATTCAGGCCCAAATCCTCAGCAGGCAGCTAGGCACCTAAGTCCCACCTGGTCCTTTGTCTCTGAAATCTCTTTGAAAATCCATTCAAGATTTTTTAAGCAGGTTTCATGCCAATTCAAAGATTTTTTAATATATTAAAATGAAATATAGTAACAAATACAAAAAAAAAGAAAAAAAAAGAAAAAGAATGTCTCTAATAAAATTCACATTGAATTCCAGCAAACTGAGAGTGCCTACTGTAGAATAAAAAAAACAGATGGGCAATAAAACAGTGTATGTACTAGTCTCTTACTAGTCTCTGTTCTTTTAAAATAGTTGATTTAAAAAAATAGTTTAAGGGCACTTAAAGTCAAGTACAAAGATCCATTTCAGTAATGACAGAGTCACCAGGCTAATTCACTCAGCCAGAACTTTCAAACCACAAGCAGAGTGACAGGTTCTCAATATGGTGCATAGAGAGTCAACAGAGACAGGAGTACAGAGCAAGCTGCAGGACAACGTAAACACGCTTTTTGTGGTATTAGAACCCGTTCCTCAATTCAGAGGCAGCAAATGCRGTAATTGCTCCAATCCTTAGGTTAAATATAAACATCACTTTTTTTCAGTACATGTTAAAAGAGGAAAGAATATGAAGGAAGCAAGGCTTACTTTTTTTTGATGCACCTTAACTCAGCCAGTAGACCAAATGCAAGACAGAAATAGGTTTCTTGATTTCCAGTGCAGTGGTCTGTCCACTAGATCACAAGATAAGAGTCTTATAACAGGACCATGTTCAAAGATGTGRACATTTGCACTGATGTTTTACATACATACTACAGAGAATGGTAATGCCCAGCTGAGGACGCACTCCCGGTATGGAGTGAGTTTCAAGGAGTAAGGGGTRGTTTAAAATGTGTTGAACTTTTTTAGGAAGTTGCCAACAAGGAAAGAACCAAAATTTATAAGTTATGGGTAGTGAAAAGAGAACCCTAAAATTATCAGACTCAGCAGCTGCTTGATGTCTGCTGTAGGGCTGATGAAAAAGTTTCTATCAAAACCATGTTTTCTCCCCAAAACAGATTTTGACTAAATATTCTGTTTCAATGGCTAGTTGTGTGCACACATATTCATGTGTGTTTCAATTGTCCTTTTTGGGGGAATCTATCTCCAGGCTAAGAGCAGTCAATTTTGAGACAGGAACACTGGAAAGGACAGAAGTGAGTAAAGCTGCTGAAAGTTTTTAAGAGACAGTTCAAAGATAACCATAATGTTAACAGTTGGGTCCACTGAAGCGGATTAAAATACCTCTTGTGCAGCCCCAATAGTTTCTATTGGAAAACTTTGAGAAGCTGAACATCCAATACCATATACTTTAAATTTTAAATGGTGGTATAACACCTCATGAGAATTGCAGGTCAGGTGCAGCCAGCTTTCTTTCTCTTTGGTGAACAAAACTTCATTTCCTGCAGCGCTTCACGGTTCTGTAGCTGAGATAACACAATTCCTCCCATCACTGAAGGGAAAGAAGTTGGTGGTCTGTCATGGTCAAAGGAGTCCAACTTAAGAAGAATTGTCTAGAGAGTGGAATGAGCGACCATGAAGAACAGGTACAACATCTCCACTGAGGTGTTTCAGACAACTTTTTAAATTTAATTTTATACTTAGAGCATGAAATTTCCAAATCAGTCAAAGATCAGTTTTTATCTCTGACAGGGAAATCGGATGCTAGCAGTTTGTGTTCCCTACATAAAAAGGCTACATTACTCTCACCTGCCAGGATTTCTTATCCTCCAGACAGTAGCATACATAGTATTCCTACTAAAATCATAGCAAAACATTCGGCATTACGTGCCTCTTCTAGAGGCAGAACTGGGTCTCATTAGTGAACTATGTTGCCATATTGAGGTTAGTAAATATTATTAACCCTAATTTAAAGGTGGGAAAAGTGAGACAAATGTTAAGAGCTTAAAGTGCAACTTCACAACCAGACAGTGAGTCAGCAGCAGAGCAGGAAAGGGAACGTGATTTCTCTTTCCTGGTGCCCTCCTGCTACTGCTGCCTCACTTTTTAACTCTAGACCTGGCACTTTCTCATAGTTAATGGCAAAGTAAAAGAGACAAAAAATATAGACTCTCTTGTTGCAATTATTTTTTTTATTAGCAGCGTACCCTGACCCAGTGAGTCAGTTCAAAAATTAAAAAAAAAAAGGAGAAAATCAGTAAGTATATCTTATTAAATGCTTAGGTCAGGTTATCTGCCTGTCAGCAAAAGAGGAAAACATGCATTTGGCATATTGCTGCTGAGCATGCTTTCTATTTCATCCCAGTGCACACCTCAGCTGTACCCAGCATTTAATAAGCATTATATTCAGTGCCCTTTTAAAAAATGATTGAATTATTACTGTTTTTATGGTTCCATAAAAGCCTTTATTAATTTGGGGGAAGCTGYTTCATCTTCCCTGCCTGGTCAATCCTCAGTGAGTGATTAAATTATTCATGCAGCTTCCAGCTGACTTTGTTTACTGGGTCCAGACCATGATATCTTTGGTTTGGAGAGAGAAGTCAAGTAAGTGTGTGTATCTGGTGGTGTCTGTCTGTGAATGGGCTGTGCTGCGGATGGTGAAAAATTGAAAGTCAGTAAGGAGTCAYGTACACTTTTCTGTACAAAACGTGCAAAACACTACTTAACACAAGTCCTGAGGACGCTGAGAAAAATCCTACCTGTCTTATATGAATAGGTTTTGATGCGATGCATGTTTTACAATCTTCACCTCAGCTTAGAAGTTAAACTGGGTTTAGATTGATTCCATATAAATTTAGGTGCCAATGCAGACAATAAAGATCACTATTATTTTTTGAGTAGCAAAATAGCTTTTCTTGTGTCAGAATACGTAAAACCATAGGTTACCTTAACAAGTTAGACGCCAACTATCTGAAAGTTCCTTAAGTAATACAAAGAGAGAGTGAGAAAAAGATTCAGCACCCCTGTTCTACTTCAGTGAGGTGCCTAGAATGATCAGCGATGACTCCGTGATAATACAACGTAAAAAGCCTAATCTAAAGTAATAGTGGTATTTGAAATGTGAACAGGATTTAATGCAACAGGGGCTGAGTCCATCTCCCCTTTCCTTCTACTGAAAGGTTAAAAATCCCATTGAGGGACGAGATATGGCCTTGGATTTCTATAATTGTGAAGTCATTYTCTTAAATGCATTTCACTTTACCCAAGACCATGTTCTTTCCTCCACAGATGTAGAAAATGTGTTAATTTCTATCATTTGCTAATAATAGAACTTAATTATATTAGTGAAAAATCATTTGGAATCTCTATCCCATAATATCACTTCTAGTGCCACTATGTATCTGCTTTTTGCACATCTACYAATACATCCAGGTGCAGTCTCTACCTGTAAAGTCAATAGGAAGACTTCTTTGGGCTGCAGGATCTGTTTTAGCATCCTTAACATGGTGGCTTTTCTGAATTTACTCTAAATAGTTTGTTAAATTATGAATTTAACAAAAATTCTGAAGTTTTTAAGGCTATCAGCTCAATAAATCCAGAAGTAGCTGGGAAAGTGAAATGTAATTTTACAGCAAAGCAGCCTATAATTTCCTGATTGAAATGAAGGTTTATAACAGGTTAATAAACTTCGTCTAGATAGTRCTGCTTTCTGGACCTGAGCAACTGTCCTTTATATGTCCCTGGGAAAACCCAAACCAATGAAAATCTGTATGATCTGTTGAAAAAGGAAAACAATATATACATTAAAAGCAAATTTTAATGCCAGTACACAGAGATTTTGGGCTAGCATCACATGTGACTGTCCACAGTAGGGACAAAGCTGGAAAAGCCATTTGTTTTTTTCTCAGAGAACTGAATATTTTTTAGTGACGTATCATTTTACAAATCCAGATAAACAGGGTTTCTTCCTACCCTTTGGCAGTGCACTTTTAAATCCTCCCTGCTCCAGGTGTTTTTCCATGTGTGCCAAGCTTTCCCTTTCTCAGATACTGTCACAAATCTGTCTGTTGCTTTGCGATTCCTCTTTCCTCAGGAGAAAACCTTTATTTTATTTTATTTATTTTTTTTTAATTTAAGTGGTCTTTTCCTTCTGCCAAGCTGAATCAAGGTCTGAATCCAGCGACTGTGTTTCAAGTAGCCAAATTTAGAGTTATTCCAGAGGATTTGCAGTCTTGAGTTATGCCAGATGCTAGTTTCAGTGAGAAGATCCCCCTGTGCTAGAGGCCGTACAAATGCAAAGAAAGACAATCAATGTTTTGAGCGGCAAACTTTTAGGATTTCTTCTATCATATCTCCATCAGAACTCCAAAGGCTTATAAAAAAGCAAAACGGAAGTCACGCTATGCTGAGTCAGGTCCTTTATCCTGAGCGGGGTACTGAAGAAATGAGGAGTTTCATCTCAGGCCATGGAGAGCGAAGAACATTTCACGAACATTCATTGCTCAGACAAACAGCAAAGAAAGAAAGCATCTGGGAAAGGCACATTGACAAAGAGCAAAGGACATAACCCACTTCATATCTAAGCATGGCAAATCAATTTAATGTCTTTCATTACTACTTGAAAACGGAAACTTACATGCGAACAATAAACTTTAATCTGGTTGACAACAGTTTAAAAAATGCACCGAAAGCAAGTTTCGGCTGCATGACATACTTTATGACACTTATTAAAAAGACATACTTGTAAGTCAATTAACCTGCCCAATGGTACATTTTAACTTGTTTTCTATTAGGAAAGGCAGCAAAAGGGCAAAGWTTTTCATTAGGAAGGTTCTAAGTTGATTTCTTTTTCCGCTGTAAGTGAAGGGCGTTGCTGGTGTCATCGTTCCTAACCAGTCCAATATGAAATATATACCACTGGTGTCCACCAACCCATACTGTCTCTGCTTATTCTCTGAAACTTTATAGTCACTGCGGTTTGCTATGGTAATTCATTAATTACAGTAATGATGACACCGCAGGATTAGGCATTAACAAGACACAGCTATTTGGATATTACAGAGAGCATCGGTTGTTCCCACCGTAAGTAAGGTTGCAAAAGCATTTTAGTTGAGATTCTTATGTGTCAGAACTCTCCTAAACATGTAGGTATTACTGTTCTCATTCCCATTCCTTTCCCTCCATTTATAGTTAATCCCATTAAAATGTAAATAGGCATATAAACTCAAACTTGCACCCTTACATACAGTCTCTGGCATGCATATATTTATTTTACATCTATACATTCTCTATATAAAATGTATAAATATGTAATTATATATTATATATATACACACTGCATATATTATAAACATATTTGCTTTATATATATCTATGTATTTATATATGTGTGTGTATATATATGTRTATATATATATACACATGAATAAATAAGGATTTTGTACAGATTTTGCAAGGATATTGCATTAGTAGATGCTTTCTATTAGCTTAGCTTTACAGTAACATGTGTGGGAAAGGCAGAGAGGCAGGGGAGTTGAGAAATGAGGCTTTCTCCCTTCGTGAAAGCGTACTAAATTACACCTGATTTTTTAGATGTGGGGAACTAAGCCTTCCCTTAGGTTATAAATTTAAATCTCTGGTTGGTTTTGTCAAATAATGCAGATGTAGATGATCTGCTCTATTGGAATCACAGTACTGTGGGCAAGAGATGGAAATATGTCTGTGACTTATTTCTGTGGAGGGAATGATAAGCAATATTGCTAAAGCTTAARTAGGGAAAGCAATCTGCAAAACAATCCTTGTCAACAAGGCAATAACYTGGAGAAGCTTGGAGAAGGAAATCACCACTCTGTTGTACCTTAGACCTCCGTCAGGAAGTGGAGAGCAGTGGTGAAATTAAGATAACAGGAAGACAGGAAGAGTCGGGGTTTGGCTCAGTGTCACTTCACAAACACCTTACAATTTTCTTCTGTAACTAGGAAAAAGGGATATCTAGACTTCAGTAGAAGTCAATGGTTAAATCTGTGAGTTCAATGGAAGCTGCAAGAACAGAACAGCAAGCAGGTAAGAGTAATGTGTTAATCTCCATTAGCACATTTCACAAGCAGATTCAAAGTATTTCATAAAGGAGAAGTGTTATTAATGTTTTTTACGTGCCAAAGGAGAAAAGCTGAGAACTGTAGTGATTTTTTAAGGYTCATAGTTAAATACAGAGCAGAACCAATAGCTCATGAATATGATACTGATACATAGCTGTCCATTAGACTACGCTGCCTTTTAGAGTAACTATCTCTTGGGGTAATTTTCAGACCACAATTCTGGAAACAGGACATTTTCAAGTTTCCAGCCTTGCCTTTTGTATATATGACTGTGTAGGGATTTTTTGCTTCTTTGTTGGTTTGTTTGAATGTTAACTCTTGATACCCTTTCAAATGTCCAGTTCCTTCTTGGATTTTGCTACATTTTGGATAACAAATTGTCAAATAATATACATACAAAAAATAATACATAAATGGTGTACCTGATTTCATTCTAATGAATTAATCTTGTAATGATTAGTTTAAACTGGATTCAGAGACTCTCTTTAGCCCTGAGTTCTTCCATCCAACTTGAATGATTTGAAGTCGTCTGCCTACTTTTCCTACTATTAAAGTCATGGAACTAAAGCTCAGAARTTGTTTGTTCTGGCTGAGATTTGACCCATCGGCCACCTGGAATAATCCTTTTCTCTGTAGTTCTTCCATCTTGTTCACTACAAATAAGTATACTGAAACTTCATTCAGTTGTATCTCATACTTGGAAAGTCAGGCCTTCTTTATTGAGCAGTTTCAAGCTGGATGATTCTGAATGTTTCAGTTTCTTTAGGATTATCAGAATCRATTTGCTCTACTGTAGAAGCTGGAATTGAAATCTTCTACTGAAAGTTCCTGAAAGATTTGTAAGTGTCCTACTTTAGATGGTATTTTGAAGATAATTTTTACTTAAGGAGTATTTGATATTTTTACTTCCTGTCTTTGTCTAGACTTGGAAGTGAAGGGATGAAATATAGCAGCAGCAGCATTTTAATTCCAATAATAAATATAAGAGGACAAACAAGCAGCTTAGGATCATGAATAGAAGATATTTCAGTTGTGCACTGAATTATTTCAGAATCATTTTTACTGGGTAGAGGGGAACGGGATTTTGTTCGTTTTAATTCTRTCTGGAGGTAGAATTAAATTGTTAGAAATTTGGATAAATGCTGAGGACATTTCCAGTTTCTAATGGGAATGATTTTTAGAGGAAGGCAGTCAAGTCAAGTCATGCTCTGGGACTATCCTGGATTCTCAGGGAACTCTGATTCTCTGATTATATAGGGGTGGTCCTAAGGAGCAAGCTGAAGGTGATGGAATGCTGCATAAATTTTAAAAACTCCTATGGGYATTATAGTCTTTTTCTGCATCTATCTTGGCATAGATTTTTTTTCTAAATGTTTATTATCATATTGTCTGTAATTATATATACATGCATACATGTATGTTTACGTATGTAGAGACTGAGTGTGGAAGATCTCTAAGATGGGAGGAAGATCCTTGAGTGTTGCATTACAGCGTTCTTTCAAATGTCAAGAAACAATTGAAAAAGCAAGGAGGAAAGTGGTCACTGAAAAAGTAGACTATGGCAAAGAAAAGAAATGTGGATGAAAAACAAAAAAAGAAAATTCCTTTAAAAATGCATACAAAACAACCCTCAAAAAGGCCTCCAAGCTTAAATGCTCTCAAGAGGGTTTAGGAGGAAAAAAACACTTTCAAAAACTGTTTTTTATCTTCAGGTTTTTACTTTATCTCACTTTCTCCAAGGGTAGAAGTTGACCCCAAGAGGGTCATGGAATCTGATTTATTGCACTGTGTGTAAAGAAACAAAGTCAGTTTTTCAAAGCTGTGCTAGAAGTCTCTGGTTATTTCACCTGAACTCACCTCACTTTCTTTTCCTCCCCCCGTCATGTTTGTTTAGAGTGAGAAAGACTCTGGTAGCAGAAGGCCAAGAACAGAAAAAATRTCATAATCATGAAAGTTGGCTCCCAATATAAGATCTAATTTTTCAAGTACACCTGGTATGAGTCTGAACGGAGTTTTACTTTCTCTTTGCCTTTCCCATTCAGAGTAATGTTTTTTCTTCCTTCCTTCTTTCCTTTTTTCCTTCCTTCCTTCCTTTCTTCCTAATATAATCTAACATTTAAATCTGAACTTTTTAACATTTTCCTTTATATTTCCAGATACTAAGACATATGAAGAAAATATATATAATATCACAAATGACCAAGAAAGTCGAAGTAACCAATATGCAGTAAACTAAACCACGCTGAACCCGTGAAGAGAAATCACATCTTTTACTACAAAAGCATTAGGGAAATGGTGTAAAAAGTAACAGCGCAGCTGATGGATGGTGCAACAACTTTACATYAACATTTTCCAGTTCTGCAGGGCTCATGGTCAAAATTAACAATGTAAAACAGGCCAACAGGCAAAGAAAAATCCAGTTGTATCAGTAGCACATAATTTATTTACTTTTTTTGACTACTAACTAGCAGAGGATGAAACTTTTCAAAAAACATAATCTAACTTTTGTGTGTCATGGGTTAAGGCAATTTTTGAATCAGAGCTTTTAGAAGACTATTTAGAGCTTTGTAAAAAGTATTCAAAGAATATAGATTCTAGCACATTTATAAATATTACAAGATGTTTCAACTGTCATTCTTAACTCTCCTCCTGTCCTTCCATTCATTTTCCTTCCTATAAGTTGAATTTTCAGCTTCCAACCACCAAATCATGGCTTTTTTTGAAAACTTTCACTTATAAGCTGTGATGTAGTCACTTACTAACTTCCTCTTTGATAAAGTAAATAGATTGAACTTCTTTAATTTCTCACTATAAAGAGGGTTCAGCAAACCTCTGATCATTTTGTTAACTAGAAAATCATACGATAATTTGATCCCAATGAAACCATTAGRTTTAGATTAGAAAGCATTAGTCTGATGTCCCATATTAGTAGGTTTATCTAGCTGTTCGTACGTTCAGTACAGTGGTCTATATTACACTAAATTTTGTCTAGAAAAGTCTGTGGTGCTGAACTAAACCCATCAAGAAAAGCTACCATATCTCCTGACAGTTTGTTTCAAAATTTGTTTGACTTAAGTCAAACTCTGACTTGAGTGTGTATTTCTGTACATTCCTGGTTATATAACTTTTTCTTTGCTTGGCCGAATTATGCATTTTGTTTAAATTGGCTCAATTTATTACTCTTATTATTTTAATTTGTTAACCACTAGTTATTCAATTCTTTCATTTAACAAATGCTTTCTTGTTATCTAGCAYGCCTAACTTTCTCGGTGGAATATAAGGTGGTACTGTACCAGATAAATCATGTAGCATTTTCCAAGTTCTCAAGAGCCTTGTTCAGCTTGATCTTTAGAAATTTATTAAGATCTGCTGCATTGGTGTGTCATACTGCAAGGAGTAGTATTTTTTGAAGTTTATTTCTAAAATAAGTAAGAGTGAGGAGTGAGACTGAAAGAAACAGTCTTGTGGATATTTCAGTTCACGATGTGGCAGTCTCAGTATTTCTGTATCTCCTCATCTTGTGGATAATGTAAGCAGCTCCATCAATAAGTAGGGAAACAGAGGAGGTTAAAAACAGAAGGYGCCGAACTAGGGAAGAGCATAATTGCCTACAAAATCAGAATAACAGAACATAATTAAATAGTCCACTGTTTAACCTGAGCATGTAGGTTGGGGAACTGACCAAGCTAYACACTGTCCTGATCTTCACTAGCTGCATAGAGAGGCAGGGTCGTAGAGGTAATCTGCTTTGTTTGGCACATTCAGAGTTTAGACTCTAATATTAAAGATACATGCACTCATTCTGGTAGTAGTAAGTTCTCTGATGAGTGTACAGTTGCAAATGTGTCACTAAGTATGAGGCAAGTAACATGGAGATCCCAATCTTGCATGAAAGCCAATTGTTTATAATATTGTCTATGGTATTCTGTAACTGCAGGTATAGGCAGCGCAGAAGCTCCTACATGCTAAAATCTAAACTGTTTTGTCTATATTAATCAGGAATTATTATTCAGATTGTGTTAGCTGACACTTTCGTGCAACATTTTGAAATTGTAATTTTAACAAGCCCTTCAGACAGCGCTATATAAGAAACCATGGGATGCCATTTAGGACTTTCTAGTGCAAAGTGTAAGGCATTGCTGTGAAAAGCTGAATGGCATCTCCTTTTCGGGAAGCATAAGAGAGMTCTGAACTGATAATGAACTGGTAATATCCAACAATTAAGACCAAATCCAAAGTCCAATGAAATAAATGGAGAAGCCACGTGGATTTCTTGGGGCCGTGGATTGGATATTTATGCATGTTCGGCAAAACACTTATACATATGCAGATGATCCTCATTCTGCAAAACTTTTAAGGACACACTGAACTTTCAGTCAGTACTCACATCCCCACTGAAGTCAATTTAAACATATTTTAAAGTATTTTGTTGAACTGTGAGGAACTGACGAATCTTGGCCTCAGTGAATTTCATGGAAATGCATGCTGTACTTAAATTTAACATATTTATGTAGTAAACTCTCAAATTTCTCCACTGAGTCCAATGGAAAAATAGATAAAACATAACTTTTGGCCTTCTTCATCTTTACAGCTGCAAAGGCCAAAACAGCTCAGAAGCTAAATGGTTACCTGTTGCTATGCCAGACTTTTCTTCAAATCCCAACAGGAAGTTTCAAGTTAATGGAGACTAAACATCTGTATTCAGCTTTGTATTCGTTCCTTACTAATGGTATGAGAAAGAGAAAATGTAATTTCAGCTGGGGGTAGAAAAAAAATAATAATTTTGTTAATTTATTTATGCCGTTTCTAACTAGATCAATTCATATGCCCTCAGATTATGATTGCCTTCATATAAGTTGGACTCAGAAGTTGACAACTTCCATAAACTCTCCATCAGTGAGAAATACCAGTTATGTGTAAAATTTAGTGCTTAATACAGTTTTTATTTTATTGCTAAAGGGTTCTGTGTAGCTGAGATGATTTAAGCGATCAGTAACTTTCAAGGGAAAATGCATAGTAAAATGAAGAACAATGCCTTGCTCTTCTGTGTAGCTACTAGCTTTGCCAAGAGATGTATTTCTTCTCTTCGTCTGTTTTTTTTTTTTTAGCAGGAACTCAATACTGAAAAGTAAGAAAGGACTAAAATCTAGCATATACTTTTTGAAAAACAAACTTATTTTCCATTTTAATCAAATATGCACGCAAGGAAACAATAATCATGAAATATTTCTTCTTGAATGACATCTTTGGGCCACTTCTGACAACTATCTACATGTTGAAATGAATTAACTACTATGAGTGGTTTCCAGAACTTCAGATTTGTTTCCAGCAGTTTTATATCTTATGATGTCAAATTCTATAWCTTTGCATACTAGACAGTGTTCAATAAAGAAAATAGGATGAATTTATCTATTATGAAAATATTTAGGGTTTCWGCTAATATTGTTTAAGCTTTAGTACTGTAACAATTGATATATCAGATTTACCTGTGAAAGTCAAATGGAGAGGCACACAAATRTGACATGAAATATCTAAGTATTAAGTATATAGATATCAGTATAAATTGCTGTCATGCCCAGTAGTGCACAGTTGTGACTAGAGAGAAAACGACAGCTCCAGATGTACATTTGTAGGTATTTACAGCCTCACTAACTGTTGTCAGAGGCATCATGAATATCAGGTTGAATGTAGTACAAACGATGCCGTAATGTAACTGCTACTATTAAAAGTGGCTTTCTTTTCATTGTGAAATTCAGCATTCCAGTAAGTCAATAACTCAAGGAAGTGAATGGCTAAACTAAGTAATTGTGAAGGGAATATCTTTCTTCAGATTAGAATCTGGATGAGCAGGAAAGCTTGTGTGGATATAGTGCAATTAAGTATTTTTTTTWAAAAAAACATTCTTTATAAAGATTAAGATGAAAAGAAGTTAAAAAAGAAAGCATYTTAAGTAAAAGTTCTGCAGACATAAGCATGAGAGAGAATGATTTCAGARGTATTACTATTTTTGTCATTCTAATAAAGTTACTGGCCCCATATTAACAGAAAGTGACTCTTAGAGATGTTTACCATAGTTACTTGTCATCCATATGTATCAGTGACTAGGATATGGGAGATTTTCACTAGGAGCAAATTTCAGGGCTGGCCTGAAGCTATATGATGTATTTTGCAAGCACTTGGACAGGGATCTTTGAGATCTATATAAAATCATGAAAATGGACCTGCTTTCAGGCTTTGTCCCAGTTGGGTGGTCCTTGCACTCACAGGAGTTGTTACGACACAGGAGAACTCATGGTTGAATAGTTTGTGCTGTCCATTTAAGACTTGTCTGAGCTCCATGGCAGCCCATGAGACAGCATTTTGGTAGATACATGTAGTATAATRCATGAATACACACACTGCAATCACAGGTAAAAATTCAAAGGGGGATCTTAAAACTAACTGATATTACCCCARACTATGTATCAGGTACCAGCTATCAAGTACATACTATTTTACTAGAGAAAAGTCACATTTAACAGATATCGTGCTATCCTGTAAGCACCAGTTGGAATGTATTTTCCCCCTACACAGCTGTATAAGTACAAAAGAATGGTATATGCATCTCCAGGAGTTTTATGTCTACTAATCCCGGATAGCAATGACACAGTTTAATCTAACTATATAATAATGATATTTTAAATCCATATGTGCAAGTATAAATATATATATATATATATATACACATACACACATATTCACATCCCTACAAACACAGATTTCTTTGTAAATACATATTAATGATTATAGTAATTATACATTACCTTTCATCTTCAGATTTCTGAACACTTTAACAGAGAAGGTAAATGTATTACTGTTTTACAGCTGCACAAATAAAGGTATGAAGTTGTGAAACAAGTTACATAGTAAGCCACTTGCTGAACTGGGGAAAAAGTCTCCTTGGATAATAAAAGCATGAGAAAACTTGGCTCAAATGTTCTCACTTCTATTCCAATCAAAGAAAAAAAATGTAAAACAGAGTCTAAAAAGACTAGAGCACTGGTCGTAGGTCTCATAACCATTTGTACCAGGGCTGCTCTCCTCCTCCTCACTCCCTGATAATTAACCGTCATTTCTACACTTCCTCATCTTCTTTGTATTGATCTTTCATCATATAATGGGTGCAAACAGTAAAAGGAAGGCTTAATAAGAAACATTAAAATGAATAAATAATTACAGCCACAAATCTTCCTCAACCAACTGATTATTTGTTCAGTGACAATATTACAAGAAATTGGCTTTACATAATTTAAAAGGACACTAGCAAGTAGGGATTTTTTTTTAATAGCATTTGTCCTCTCTATCCTGTTTGAACAGGGGTTGGAGTGTCTTTTTTTTAAGAGACTGCGAGGACTGCGCTTCTTAACTACTTTCTGAGCATCTTTCTGTGATATTCAGTAAATTGTGAGGATGCAGAAAGGAATTGTAGGTGGACAGGAGTGAATTACATTTCTCAAAGATCTAACAGATGATTGACCCATGGTGTGTGCCCCATTTTCCTGTCCTTAATTTGGCTCYCCATAACAGGCCTGAAGGATCAGAACCCCAAACAGGTGAGTGAGGAAGACAAATCTGAAAGATCAAAGGAAAGATCAGGAGAAAAGCTGATAGACGAGGAAGAGACATCCCATGTATGAGGAGCTGAATCATCTTATCTGAATTTAGACATCTTCAATGTAGACGTAAAAATCAAGCCAGTCTATAAAGATTCTGCTTATCTAACCTRTCTTAAATAACTACTTGAGGACATGACTGGAAGGACAGAAAGGAAGGATAGGAAGCCAGTAAAAGGAGCCTTGAATGGAACTGTTACTCTAAATAAAACAGACACCAAAATCCCAAAGAAATTCAGAACTCCTTTTTGGTAATTAATTTGGTTTGGCTCATGAGGGAGAATGTGATATGAGGTAACAGGTCAACATCAAACTGGAGAATCTATTTCTAAATAGGAGACATCCTTATTCTGGCAGAGGTACTGTGCCTCCAACCCCACTTTCTGCCGTAAGGATCAGAGAAATATTGGCTGGTCATTCCACTCCTTCCTTCTAAACAGCAAGACTGCTGTGGCATGCTCACTGTTGCACATTGCAATAGGACCAGGAGAAAAGCTCAGCCTCATAAAGTTGAGAGTTGCATGGAGAGTCAGGGATCTCCTACCTCCTTGTCTGTGGAACAGAGCTCAAGCCCGTGCTCTGACCCTCACTTAGTTCATTAGGATAAACATGGCTTTTGTGTCAGTGGCTCAGTATTAGTAATAAGCTTCACTTTACATAGTAGACTTGGAAACGTGGCTCACAAAGTCATTTAGGGAGGTGAAAGTGAGGGAATAGCTGGCCCTAATATTGAAACTCTGTGCCATAGTGACACTACAGGTCATAGAATTATAGAATGGTAAGGTTGGAAGGGGCCTCTGGAGATCATCTGGTCCAACCCTCAGCGGAGCCCATACGGGGATTGAACCCACGACCTTGGCATTAGCAGCACCATGCTCTAACCAACTGAGCTGAACCTGCCCCCAAAAGGTCCCCGATAATGTATCAAGATTGCTACATTATGTTTAATTCAGAAATTTACCTTAATGAAATCACTTTTACCACGGAGGCATGAAAGTTTGCTGTTCCCTCTCTTTTAAACCATCTCTGACCTGAGTGCACCCTATTAGCTATTTCAGAGCTGTCATGGGGTTGTCTGATAGGAACACCGGTTTGTGACACATCCCAGACCCCTGAAATGAGAGGAATTAAGAATACTGGCTTGTTTTGAGTGAAGATTTTGAAGGCAAGAGGTCAAGTGTGCTTTATTCATTAAGTRACTTCTCTTTCAGAGAGCTCCATAACTAGATGTCCACATGTCGAACAAGTAATGACCTGAAAACTGCACGATTTACAGTATGATAKGCTGGCAGAAAGTTTTCTAACATCTCCCAGATGTGCACTTTCCAGAAACCCACTGTACATAAACATAAAGGTCTGCAATCTGTCAGTTAATATTAATGTGGTCATTTGCTGGTAAGTTGTAATAACATGATGCACATGGGACTTGCTACAGTGACCTTTTTGGTGGAAGTGATTCATTAAATGGTCACTCATTTAGACAGCAGTAACTATTTGCACAGCTATTAACATTTTAGAACTTAACTAGGTATTTATTCCTTTCAAAAAGAAATTTTTACCAAGGTTAGCTGAAGACCAGATTTTTCATTATTCAATAAAGGAAAAAAATTGAAATTCAGGAGCATCAGTTACAAAAGGGTGGGACATTTGTATGAAATGTCTACTTTCAGATTAGTCTAGATGGCTGAGCTATTAGCTGGGTGCTTTGGGCCCACAGCTACAAATCATTACTATAACTGTGAAAGGTTAAAAAAGTGTTTCTTTCCTTCTTGTGCCCTRTTTTCAATCCCTCACCCCCACACCAGTTAAAGAATTCATGTAAGGAAAGTGGTGAGAGCTCTTAAACCACCAGTTTATTCCACCAGCCATAAGCCAAAAGCCATTCATTTCAACAGCTGCCTGCTTCTCATCAGATTCATTGACAAATGCTTAAGTGGGCTTAAATTTTGCACAAAACCAAGCATAAATTTCTATAGAAYGACACTGATGTCATCACATTTCTAACACAAAGTAATTTCCACTGATGCCCTTCTGGGTGGCACCTTTGCTTTCAGTTTGCCTCCCAAGCTCCTCATTAGTGTCTCTGCGGGCTGGCAGAAGCTCAGAGCTAGCAGACACCAGCAYGCAGCTTTTGTTGCTTCTGTGCTTTCTTTTGCCAAGCAGCCTTGGCTTTCTGGCCCTAGGTTAGTTCACTAGGGTTGTTAACTCCTATCTCCATCCATTTCTGCAGATTTGGGTTCTCTCTACTGAGGAAGCATTTTTTTCCATTTTGTAGAAAGTTTTGAAATGTAGACGAAATAGTGAARATATTTTGCTCTTGGAGGTAGTTAGAGAGTCCCTGGTTGATGCAGCAAGAGGCTAGTCTGGCCACTGGTCAGGTTGAATTATGTATGTGAGTGCAAGACAATAGAATCCTGCTTTTTGTTTTAATTAATGAATTTTTTCTTCCACATTAACTTTAGAAATGTTACAGTAGTTCAGTTATAAAGTCCGCTTGCACTTTGAGCCCTCCATGGGCTCCAAAAAATATGCATACTTATTTTCTTCACTTTTAAGCTTAAGTTTCAGGAGTCAGTCATTTTACAATCCTGAGATGTGGAATAAGAGCTCAGAAGTAAGAGATCACCATTAAATCAGCATCAGTATCCTTCCAGCACAGTGGCATTTTTTTCAAATTTCCAAATGCACTGCCTCCAGAGATGGTGTGATGAGGCATGCTGTACATGACCAGCCATCAAATATTAAAAGCAACCGCAGGAGTGACAAGATTGTTCAGCTGACACAGTTACAGTCGGTCTGGTTAGCAAGGGATCCTTCTTTGCTTCCCAGTGAACTATTAAAGCGCTTACATTTTTGCAAACCTCTCCAGCGTCTCCTCTGTTTGCAAAAATCACTTGCATTAAAGCAAATCTAGGAAAACACAACTCCACTGGGAAGTAGAGCAGCCATGCAAAATCATTATCCTAACAGCCCTAAACACTCCAAAGTAGGTTGTTTTTTTCACAACATGTTGATCACAGCAAGGCTGAGTGGCATGTGCATGTGCTGTAGATATATGGTACATTTGCTTATAAATGAAGTGGGGAAAACAGTCAGGGGAAAATAAGCTGTTAGCCTGGCCCATGGGAGAGCAGAGTTCAAGTTCTGATTTAACCACGCAAAGACTTACAGACCAGTGTGACAATTTACTATCTCATGCCTCACTTCCCTTTTACAAATGTGTGATATTCCCCTTTTTGGGGAATTATTATGAGGAGAAAACAAACCCTTTTGTTAACTTTTGTTCATCTCAAGATACTTAAGCATATGTAATCTACAGACTGAAAACAATTTTAAATGAGAAAACCTTAAACATTCRACATATATATAAAGGGATTCCAAACTGTGATACAGAAACCCACAAATTATATATATAAATATTATACCAGCATAAAAGAAAAAAAAATTAATTAGGTTTGAAAATAAATACAATACAGTTCTTGCATAACACAGACTTTACCATATGAAGTCCTCAATGTTTTCACAACTCTTGCTATGCTTTCCTTGTTTTAGTATTTAGCAATATTGTTTCATGTGTACTTTACACCATGCTCAGTATTAATGGCATAATTAGCTGTGGAAAATATTTGGTTGTCGCCTGATATTTATTTATGTTCCTGGGATCATGTAAAGTTCTGCTACATTAAAATTTAATTTGAAAGAAAAAGAATTTTATTCATTTTTCAGTGTAATGACCATTTCTGCTTGGCTTATATGAATGATAAAATATTGTTTGAACACACTTTTCCATTTGTTTTCCAGGCATTTATGTAAACTCCTAAAGAAAACACTGCAATGCTTTGTTGGCTGACTATTTGACAAAGAATTGTAGACACATATTTTATTCTCAGCATCCTGTCAGGAAATTTTCACAGTCCCATTCATTATTTAGCAGTTAATTTGTTAATCGATTGATCGATTGATTTGGGAATATTTTACACTGGAATTAATACGCACACACTCGCAAAAATCTTGTCTCTATGGTAAATTCAGGGAAATTGCATGAGAATGTGAAATGCTCTGGTGTTTACAGATGTAGATTGAATCTGTCATGGGCTGGCAACTACTGAAAATAATTCATTGCTTGTAATATAAATATTTTGGAACAAATCTTAGAACTCTTCTGGTTCGGTATGATTGTTCCTTCTATGTTCAAAAGACTGTAAGRGGGTCCTATGGGAAGGGAAATTGTGTTTATCATTTAAAGAAATAATTTCCTTGTCTAGAAACAAGAGAGACCTATTGTCAGTCTCAGAAACCTATGTCATGGTGTTTAAAGGCCTCAGAGCATTTTCACCACATTTCACCTCAGCTGAAGGAAGGCCTAGAAAGCCCTTTAATGGTTAATCGCCGGAAGTTTTATGTATATATTCATTATGTGGAGTTCATCTTGGATAGGGCTGTGGTTTGAGGGTAATGTTTTGGTGACAGTATTACTTTAAATGAGTCCAAGTTTTCCCTGAGTTGTAACAGGATTACTGTTTGTGAAACCACACGGTGGCTCAGGAAAACTGGGGAGGTGGACCTCTGATTAGATCCAATATGAGTGCAGTTACGGTCCCTAACCAATGGATACCATGGCCTCTCTGAGACCCAGAATTTACAGATCTGCAAGTCCTCAGGTCTTAAGAATTCAGATTCATTATTCTCATACTATATGGCTGCTTCTCCTTCAAAACTCGGTTTGGGGAATCTGAACAAACCCGGTGGTGCCATTATGGTGCCTTTTCAGTGATAGTCTGAATATATGTCCCAAAAAATTCAACAGCACTGTTCCAGGACTGTAATACTGGAGATTTTAGACCATGTGATTTACTCAACAGAAGCACAAGTATACTTGCTTTGCTATATTAGTTATTCGTTAAATCTGCAGCATTTTGACAGTTGCTCTACTGAGGTTCTTCAGGGCTAATCAAAAAAAATTACCCTTAACTAAGCTTTGGCTTGAGCAAATTAGTSCCATATAGATCAAAGTAACAGTGTTTTTCTGACCAAAAGGTCTTTGCACAGCATTTGAGCCTATGCAATGACTTGTACTAAGGATGCTAAATGRGGTGATTGCATACCTATCTACTTTATCCACGTTTGTTTTCATTGGTTATTGTTTTTGATAGCATTCTAGTTCTATGATCCGTATTACCCTTTCAATTGAATGATGTGGCTGTACAAAAGGCAAAGACTTTTCAGTGCAAAGAGAAAAAAGGGAAAAAAAGAGCTATGTTAAAAGTCAGATGAAATCTAGCCTTGATGGGCCAAGTTCTGCCATCAGATGTGCTTGTAGGTCTCCAAATGTCTTTCACTGTAATCTGCATGCAAGTATCCAAGAGCGGAGCTGAGTCCCTCATATTTGGACTTTTTAGTGGAGCAGGTTGTATGTTGAGAACACTGGGACATGAACCAACACGGGAGGCAATCCAGAGCCTAAGAAAGCTGCCACTGTGATAACTGAACTGCTTGAATTAAATCCCAAACTCCYCAGCATCAGATGCTCAAGTGATTTCAACTTCCATCTGAACATGTTCCAGATTTACCATGAGGTTTACCTTTTGGTTTTGGAAGCCCTCTTTCCCCTGTTGATTTGACTGTGGTAAAACAACTTGCAGGCACACAAACAAATGCAAGTGAAAGGAAAAGAAGCAGGCAGGGAGAAGGGGGGTTGACGGGGACCAACAACTTGTTTATCAGATTCAAGTTGAACCATCTGTTGTTAATGATTAGATCTTCAGCTTCCAATTTTCATTTGAATGTTATTGCTCATTTCTAGCTGGGTACCGAGACGTCACTTACCACTGCACAGAGGATTCTAAATAAGAGACTATTTAGATTGGAAATCTGTTGGAGGAGGAAATTATGTTCCCTATTATACAGCAAAATACCTTTTCTAACACTGACACTTTCTGGTATTGTGTTGTTGACTTTTTAGAGAAGGAGACTCAAGGTCTGAGGCTGACAAACAAATTCACTGGTGGTGCAAATTACATTTGGGCTGGGAGGGGTTTCATGAATGTGAAGGGTCCAGGTTCTGACCTTAGGCGTAGTGGTGTAAAATAGTGATAAATTTGTAGCCACCAAGAATCTATTTCAGATCTGTGGCAAAGGGAAAGGACACCGCATCTGACTGTAGGAGTTTAAAATGGTGCTTCCTATAACATACTACCAGGAGATATATATTAAAATAGAAGCAACACAGCTTGTACCTGCTTGCACATTTTGTTACTTGTTTTTTGCTCTTTCTCTTCTACTTGCTTTTATGATGATTTTCTACTCCAATTAAATTATAGGATGAAATCCCTTTGATTCCTTTGTTTCAATATACAATATACCCCTTTAGTGACAAAAAATAATACCACCTTTCACCTCACCTTTAAATATGGAATCAAAATATTAATGCTCAGATTTAAAACTGGTTGGATGCTTGTTATGGTGGGGAGAAGAGGACCAAACAAAACCAAACTCACATAACTCTCCATTTTTCGTTTTCTTCATTTGTAAGGCTATGAATAGCTRCCCTGAGACATCCCACAGAGTAACAAAAAATCATATTTTTATAAAAATACGCCCAGTCTCACTGTACTTGCATGGTCTATAACAAGAACAGATAATTTTTCTTACATCATAGTCTTTATACTTCTAACAGTTTTGAAAAGCAAAGATATACTATTATTTCTATTTAAAAAGAAAAATCACTGAAGAATGCTTCTTAGCACTGCTTCTCAGTTTGCAGTCTCTGTTTCCTTGATGGTCTATAGGCAGTTAAAAGATGGTCCACAAAATGATTTCAAAGRTTTAAAATGAAAATAAAAAGAGTGAATACATATATGCACATGAGCAGACAAACAGAAAAAAGGGAAAATCAATGGAGTAAACAACAGTTCAAAGTCTAGTCTCATTGTGAATTGATTGTACATGAAAATCATTGTAACAGCCCTGCACCAGATGAACTATGCATTTTTTTTTCAAAAGAAATTAGGTGGTCCTTTTGGCTCCAAGATTATTCCTAAACAAGTGTCAAGTTGACTTACCAAAGACATGTAGAAAGCCTGTGGTAGAGTCTCTCAAAGCATTACTTGAGTGCTGAGAAATCCTGCTACTCTATGAAACACTTCATTCTTCTGAGTTGAAAAYGGGAGCAACAGAAATCCTTAGAAGTATCATTTTCCAAAGCACCTAAGTGACTTGTGCATACACACATAAATCACAAAAGTGCTTTGGAGTCTAGATCCCACTGGGATCCTAAATGCTTACATGATTTATGAAAATAGGATGTATGAGGCTGTGTTACTTAGGTAATTTAGAAAAAAATTGCTCCTAGTGGAAGAGCTGATCTGGTTGCTTTTCACAGTTACCTTGTTTGCTTTGCAGTCATATTTTACTTATGGAAGCTTTGTGCTCTTATGCTTGTGGGTTGTGACAGAACTTTAATTTGCTATTTTTCACAGCTTGCATTCACATATAGAATTTGTTCTATTGATTGCAGGTAATTAAATTGTATTTGCTGGTTTTCATCACTAATGTGGTTCATATGGTAGCCTGACCCACAATCCCTAAGGTAAATATAATAATGTTTTCTCTACACAGTACCTCAGTTGTAACGTGAAGAAAATAGGAAATCACTAGGACAAGTTGGTGGTTTGCACTAATCAAGAGGTAGTAAAGAACAAGCAATATTTGTGCTACCATGTTGTCAAGCTAAATCACTTTTATTCTACTCCTTTTAACATCCTTTGGAAGAAGAAGATGTAGCAATTTCCTGTTGAATCAAATGCATTTTCTGTCTGTATTCTGTGCTAAGAAGAGATGCATCATTGCAAACTGATTTAAGAGTTATRTGCCGCTTAAAGCAATGTTATGCAAACCTGAAAAATATAAAACTTAATTATTGTTTCTGTGCATCAGAAGTAAGATCAATCTTAGAAGTATGACTGATAAGGAGCTAGATAGTAGACTAATGATCAGGACGTTTGCAGTCCATCAAAAGAATAAAAAAATGTCTATGAATGTCACTTGTGAGATTGTACGGCAAACAATACATAGCCCAGGAAATACCTAAATACAGTACTTAAAAAGATGTATCATGAACTGAAAATGTCATCTTGATAATGATCAGAGCTTGAATACTGTTTAATGCATAAACACAGTAATTAACCCACTAAAAATGAACGATGGGCAGATGGTATAAGAATGATTGTGATAGAAGGATGCATGTTACAGTGTATAAAGAACTGATTAAATGTATACAGGTGCAGTTGAGCATGTATTCTCTAGATTTAGGTACTTTGACAACTGAGTAGTTGGGGGCCATAATGTGCATTGCAGAATCACAGAATCACAGCTGGAAGGGACCTCTGGAGATCGTCTAGCCCAGCCTCCCTAGTCAAGCAGGATCACCTAGAGCACGTTGCACAGAACTGCATCCAGGCGGGTTTTGAATGTCTCCAGAGAAGGAGACTCCACAACCTCTCTGGGCARCCTGTGCCAGTGCTGATTAGTTCTCTGTGTATCAGGAACAACTGTATTATACAACTGCACTGTATTGTACACTTTGCTCAACACTSAGATGTATATCTCAGGTTCAGAAGGATAAAGTTTGTGCATAACTTCTGTTCYGTGGACTTTGAAACCTCAGGAGATGTTCGACCTTGGACTACAATATCTTTGGGATTTAGTGTTTTTCACCTATTACTCTTGTCCCTGTAAGTGCAAAATAAAGCCACTTTGACGGCTTGGACTGACTTTGCAAATAGTTTCAATTTAGAAAAAAAAAGTTTCAACATTTTCAAAATGCATAAACTGGGGGGAAAAAAAAGCTTAGAAGTATATCCACATTTAGAAATATTTTTTTTAAAAAAGGAGAAAGAAATTAGTAAAATATTTCAATTAAAACATTCAGAAATATAACTCAGGGTTAACCCATAACTATGATGGCAACRAACTGCAGCTGAGCAAAGCAAAAAGGGCAGGAGCTTATAAGACTGCTCACATTACAAGATTTAAATAAGTGCTTGAYGCTTTGCTAAAGCAGTGGAGGAATGCTTAATTTTACGTAGACTGAAATTGTATGCAGTTCCTAGCATGATCATACCAGTTCCATACTCCCGTAACAAACTAAGAACAAATTGGGAATACAATATCAGACTCATTATACCTTGTCAGATCGACCATCCACTCATCCCACTGTCCTGTCTGTGATGGTTGCCACCACTGAGTGCATAGGACAACCATGGAGTGCCGTTTTCTCAGTGTACCCATTCAGCCAGCCATGATCTGGGRACTTCCTAAAATTGAAGCACAATCTTTGCATTTTCTAGTCCTTGCTGCATTTTTCTTCCAAGAACTTCTTCAGTCATATTTTTAATCCCTACAAAGCTTTAYCATCCACAACCTCTTTCAGCTGTGGTTTTCTGTCCTCAAGTTCTATTATGAAAAATATTGCATAACTGCTCCTCTCTTACCTCTTATGTACCACTCATGATAGTATGAACTGATAATATAAACATCTTTCATCTGCCTACCGGGGCTGATCTTTGCATCCTTTAAGCTGCACCCTTCTTCCTCAAGCAAAATGTATTCTTTTATGAAGAATTAGCTCCAGGCCAAAGGGGTTTGTTCTCCAGAATGAGATGTTCTCTGAAGAAGGAGAATATGAAGGATACAAGATTSAGGTGGTTTAATTACCTTCTTATCTAAATGTTATTGCACCTATGGACAGTAGATGCATTTTGACTTCATTCTATCACCATGTCAGATTAACTCTGGCAAAAGCCAATTAATGACTTTAAATTATTCTACTTCATTTAAAAGAAACAGAAATGGTGAAAGACTTAAATATATTAATTTTAATCCACAGACTTATGAGGAGACAAAAAGAAAAGTTGAATTTTTTTTTTTTTTTTTTGGTAAGAAATGAAAAATTGTCTGGAAGGAATACAATAAAAAATAAGAATCAGGCTAAATGTCATTATCATTTTAACTTAATTTGTCAAAATAGTAATATATCTAGCTATATTACTCAGCTGACAAATCAATTACAGTTATAATGAAACTTTATACAATTTTACTTTTATTTAATTAGTTGCATCAATATGTTTTTTTTTTATTTCAGCTGCACATGAATGCATCAAAGAATAAATGATGGAATAAGGTTAATTATAAGCCCTCAAAACATACATATTTTAGAGACAAAAAGAAATTTACAGTGCAAAATGTTATAAGTAGTGCAAACTGCAAGATGGTTTGTTAAGCTGGCTAGAGGCCGTTTTCCTAAATAATAATAACAACAACAATAATCCATGTCTTTGTCACAAGCTATTTGAATTTCATAGAACCTCCTCAAATAATGAACGTGAAGTTATTCCCCTCGATTTTATTTTTCTTCAAATCTCTTTGCTCCCAAGGGTAACACATTTTATTCTCCGCGAGGGAATGCAACTCCAACATGAAGATAGTGAGTCATCTAAAAAAGTGTTATCCGGTTCACTGGTGCTAAATGCATTTGATGCATTATGCATGGAGGTGGGAGTGGTAATTTAAGAGAAATTTACACAGTGCTATTTTATGTATTTCTTTCTTTTTTAAAACACTGTTTGGTAGACATGCTACAATCTTAGTAACTGCTGCATCAAATGACGATTATACTAACATTAAGCTGTAGATCACCTGCTTAAACAGAAACTGGGAATTACATTTCTGTGGTGCTACATAGAGCTTTCAAAGCTGGTTGTTGCAATTATGGCACACAATTACCGAAGTGGCCYCGATTCAGGAAAGTATTAAACACAGGCTTAAAATTAAATTAAAATGAAGCCTGTGCTTAAACACTTTCCTATATGAAGAAGGTGTCCTAATTTTGTCTGTTAAGTAGGAAATCCCTCTGCAAATCAGTAGGTCCTTTATCGAGGTACTCGCTGTCACCAGCAGGAATACTGGTGGAATACAGGAGTACCAGGCAGACGGCACTCGTTTCGGTGAAAACCCAAGCAGCCGCCGCAGCTTTCTCACCGTTAAGAGCCTTTTCCTCTCCCTGTCCATGACAGAGACTCAAGGGAGGTGCACRTCCGGGGAGAGGCACGCAGTAAAACTTCTCAAAATGTCTCTTCTCAAAGTTAGACTGGATGTGTCTGGCCAGACAGGATGGTGATCTTTTTATTTAATAGCTCCCRAGAGTCCTGTATTAAGTTTCTTCCTCCTCCAGAGGAGATTCAAGCYCACATTTTTCACCCCCAAATAAAGTACTTTAATCACTATGCTAATGGTCATTTGATAAGGGGAAAGCTCGGTACTTATTCTTCCAAACATGGGGAAAAAAAGAGCAACAGGAGAGAAAGAGGGAGAGGAAAACGCYCCAAAACACTATCACTGGAAACATCGTCCTAACGTTACAATTCCTTGCTCAGCGAGTAAGGCAGCTCTCTTTTGTTGCCCTTCCTAAAGACTATTCCATGTCAAAACCAAACATTATCTGGGACTCAAGTTTACCCTCCTTGCAAGTCCTAACGGTTATAGTAGAAATKCCTTTTGAGTCTCACTCTTTGACCTGGTAATGTTTTCTTTCTTTCATTTTTTTTCTCTTTCACCTGAACAGTTCATCCTCCATTAAAAATAAAATAAAATAATAAAAAAAMCCCTCTAGTCTTGGGGTAAAGGCAGATTCCCTGGTGGTTGCAGAAGCATTGGCAGAGCAGGGGATGGCCGTCACAGACTTYTCCTTGGCCTTGGGCTGAGTTCAGGTCGCAGTCCCAGTGGTCTTGGCATACAGGGTGCTCATCCCTGTGAAAAGTGAAGCCACAGATGCAGACCTCGCAAGCTGTAAGTGTTGCACAGCYGCCGAACTGAACGCTGTCTGACCAAGCTGGTCATGGTATCACATTGAACCTTGATGTGCTCGTCACATCGGGTGATGGTCCCGAATTAACTCTTCTCATTTTGATCTCTGGGAGTCACCATTCCTGCCTTTCCTTATGGCTTCCACTTTCTATCCCTTTCCCCTGTTTTCAGCTTGCCACGTGATGCATGAATAATTCATTTAAGTCATGACAATCTTCTCCGTGTATCTGTCATTACACTGTATAGCATGGTCCCTTAGTCTTTTATTACCAAGAGGGACTTTTTCCTTATGAGCTAGTGGCTATTTATACAACTTTCTTCCTCAGCTATTTTTTAAAGGCTGGACTTCACTGCCTCTCCTGCAGAGAAAAGAGTTCTTAAGGTCTGCTTCTGCTCTGACAACGGGATTTCAAGAAGTGAAGGAACCAGGCCATGCCACAGCAGTCAATCTAAGTACCCAGAACATCAAAGACAACGTGAAGCTCATGCAATGTGAATATTCAGGCACAAATCTGCCRTTCTCAGAATGAGTGCTTGGCTAAAGTTGCAAAAGCCTTGAACACAAGTGAATTTCTGCAGACATCGCTGACTGTCTTCTGCAGGGTTTTCTTTTGCCACTTTTTTTCCACAAAGGTTGCATTCAACTGTCCCCTTGAAAAAAGCTGGGAAGAGAAGTAAAGACTCATATCTCTGATACCTCAGCAAAAAAATACCATTTCTTGTCTTGAGCTTTTTTGTCTTTCTGACATTTTTTAAAAAGGAAAAAAAAAAAGATATAAAACAAGTTTGAGAGGTACAATACAGATTTCAAATGATAGACATGTGACAAGAATAGAAAATCAATACATCTGCTTTTGATCTATGCATTGAGCACGTTCTTTATTCACAGACATAACGGTTAAGAAAGCAGTTTTGAAGAGCACTATCTGCAAATTGATCCCTGGGAATTGTTACAGTCTATAAGGATAACATTTCTTAGAAATTTTATTGAAATATAAGAATGCAGTGGTCAAAAAATTCTGTTTAGTTTCTGTGATTATAAAAATATTTTAATTTCTAATATTTTGAAATTGATAGTTTTTTATTAAATTCAAATAAAAATATTATTTTCTTTTCCAGTGTTCCTTCTCTTTTATTCTTCGCTTACTTCTCATTTTTTTCTTCTTCAGTCAGAGGGAAATATACATATATTTGTCTACATGTATTCATATTACATATGTAAGTACTTGGAGTAGAAAAGAAAGAAAAAAGGAAGAATTTTTGCATTAGAGAAAGTATTCACTGTTAAGTTGATCACTGAAGTATTTGTGTAAAAACACCACAAGCTACTTTAAAAAGTCCTAAAAAAGGAAACTTCAATATTTTCCATTTGTAATGAACAAATAGGTATATTGGACAGGTCAGGTGTATTTGAACATGTACATTGAACAGGTAGGTATATTTGGTGTAGAAATAAACACTTATTTTTTCATAGGCGAATGAGAAACTGTTCTGATTATATTACTTTTCTTATCTCTCAATATCAATAACTGTTTTAAGTCACAGCAGTTGTCCTGAAATCAAATGGCTGTGAATCAGTGTGGACACAGGAACATTGAAATGTTATCTTTGCAAAGGTGGCACCGTGTATATACATAAACCTAGCTCCTGGAAAGACTTATAGGTCCTTTATATTTTATATACATGGTTAATTTCATCAGTTCCAAATGAGCTGACTTCACATATTCAAATTACACAAAGCAAAGTTAGGTTTAAACTCAGAGAAAAATAAATGCTGTGATAAAATATGCAACAAGTATCAGGTGTTTTCTAAAATGCATTTTGAGAAGTAGTTGATTGCTAGAGAATAAACTATATTTACAAGTGGTTTTACAAGTGATTTCCAGGATGACTTTCCTTTGGAACAGGAAAACCTAGTAAATCAATAACTATCCGGACAATAATCATAACAACCTTACTGCAACCTCTTTTCCTCTAAATTGTGTTGTGATCATTAAAAGTATTCTTAATGTAATTCTTTGTAAAGAATATTTATATGGCACCCACCATATAAATGCTGACCTCCCTTGGCAAAAATGAACACCTTTGTTAGCATTTTGGATGGGAAGACATTGGAATGGATGAAGTTGGGAAAATGAAGGTGCTGAAGAGGGGAGATGGAGTTCATAACCTTGCTCTGCTCCTCTGGATGCACTTCCTCACCCACAGAACTAATGAGAAGTTTTATTCTGCAGATATAATTACCTAACTTTCTGTGGATGCCACAAAAATGAGAGTGAAGCAGAGCCCAACATTATGCTTAGCTGTATGGGTACTAAAATTGCCTTCCCAGAGCTGCCACCAGCACCGACACCTACAAATCCTGCACTGCCGCAAGACCCAGGGGCAGATCCCGTCTGTCTTAGTCATCTGCTATCCCTACTTTTGCAGAAGTTTTGTCTGAGACAAGCTCTTGATTTGACCCAGAATTGCACAAAATAAGACTTAAAAATCATATACCATGTTATTTTTTTTAAAACCTTTGTTCTCAGCTTCTCTTCCCCATCCCATCATGCCTCCAAATACCTCTTCACCTCAGTAAGATTTTGACATTTGGGAAAAACACTTTTTTTTTTTTTTTTTTTTTAAGGATAAAACAGTTTGGCACAAGGGAGCTACAGCTCTTCAGTTCCCATTAGAATTTCTGAAACGACAATAGCTGAAAGGTTAGGGCAAAACCTATTAGAAAAGAAAAGTTGAGGTAAATCAGGTGAGCTCATCGAAGAAAATAGGGAAAGATTGGTTCCCTTTTGGGATTAGGTCTAATTAAGGTGAGCAAGCAGCTGTGCCTGTTTGGAATAACAATTGTGCTAGCATGTCACTTTTTTTCTGCTTAGTTGAAATTTATATAGTTTGGGAATGGTGGATGTAAGAAAATTAGAGCTCATTTAGAATCTGTTGAAAGGACACTGCGCCTTCATTATTAGTTTTGCATCTGAATTTTCCTGGGGCTGTCCTCTCACTGTTATAGGTAATGGATTTTTCCCCAGATGTAATTGGATGAGTTTAATTTTTTCTTTCATTACCTGTCTAGAAGCCCTCTGCCCCTATTTCCCTTTGTGTTTTATTAGGACTGTAACCCCTATTTAAATAAAGGCTTTGATTGTGATTATATATGTTCAATCAGCACTTTCTGATTGAATAGTTCTGGTCACACAACGCTCTTGCCTAGCATTTTTTACTAATTACATTTTAGCCATGGTTGTGTACTGCAGAACCTAAAACAGTGTTTGTTTTATACCTTTACACTCTGCCTAAAAGTTTGTCTCCCCCATGGGTCAGGCTATTTACAGCAAATGTAGGTGCTTTCTGTTGCTAAGATATATGTGTTGATCTATAGGTCATTCCACCAGCTTACAGTAGTCACCCACTAAAAAGATGTAGCACTGATTACATCCTCTCCAGAGCCTTTGGATGTATAAATGAAGCTGGCTACTTTTTATAAAGTTTTCTATGGTTTTGATTTTCAGAGTTTTTTTTTTTTTTTTTTTTTTTTTTTTTTTTTTTTAGCGTGTATTTTTCCTTTTTTTTTTTTATTAATATCGAGTTAAAATAGGTTGAGATTTCTGCTGTCAGAAATGGCCATGCAACAACTGATTCCTTTCTTACTAAAATCTGACTTATTTGATGTAATTCTGATGTTATTCCACTGCAGAAATTACTCCTCTTTCACACAAGGGTGAGCAAGGAATTCCATTTTGGATTTCTAGGTTTTACAAAGCTCACCAGGAACAGAAATCTCACCTCAGTGTCTTCAGTGCCTGTAACTGGTATAAAAGACCTAATGAAAATCTTTAAGTACAATCTTTAGACCCAATTCAAAAGTGTAACTTTGGAAATCTAAAGACCTGCCTCCTTCCAGTCTTGTAACTTAATACATTAATTAAATTTCTTCCCATAGTGCTAAAGAACCATTCCAGCTAAGACCACTTGAGTAAACACCACACAGCTGCAGACACCGGGGTGCTTTATATCTGTTTAAAGTGCATGCAAGATGAGTTGAGCACATGACCAAATCAAAAGGTAGTTTGATATCTTTTTGTGTTACCTTTTTACACCTCTCAAGAAAAGTGAGCTGCAGAACTGCAGAAAAATCCTTGGCTAGTCTGATGCAACTTGCAGATGTTCCTTACACAATATCTCTAGGTGTCCAGCTAAGACTATAGACTCTAACTCAAGATTTAAAAGTGAGACTGTAGCAGAAAATTGCAGCTTTTCTTGCAACTAGGAAAGGGGTTAGTTTGAGCTAGATCTCTAGTCCAAATTAAGCAAAGCAGTCACCAACTGTGGGAAACATCAAACACATCCTAGTTTATATGTCATAGAATCTGCTTTTCTTGAATATCAGTAGTTAGAGACAATGAACAGGCATTTTATTATCTACATATTTCCAGCATTATTTTGCTGTCTGCAGATGCAATTCAAACAGATCTATTTGATATTTCAGCTTTGAAACATTTTTGTCCCTCACATTATTACAAAATGACTAAGCAGTGGGTGGTTATAAGGGATCACTATTGGAAGACGCTTACAGATAGCTTTTATTACCATCCTATTGTTCATACAAACAGCTTGTATCCTTCCATACATATTTATATAACTTAGATGCTTTAGAATTATTTTATCCTGAATAATTTTAAGATCACAGGAAAGTTACTTCAAACCTATAGACAACGTCAATGTAAAATATAACATTAATAGTAACACCTCACACTTACAAATAAATAAAATTAAGTTTCTTAGTTAAGGATACATAAGTTACTGTATTGGAATTGTCATCAGGGATAACATGATAAATTCATTGCAACTGTCAAACTTCTTTAGTTTCAGAGTTCAAAAGGCAAAGCACCAAGGATTCTACTGAAAAAAAAAAAAAAAGAAAAACAAAAACAAATATTGCCTCTGAAAAAGGAAGATGAGAAGGCTTGAGATCATAGTGAAACATGACATTAAATCAATGCCTTGAAACTTTCCTGAGAAGTAGGTTTTAGAAACTCTAGAAACTCTTGAGGCACCCACACTACCAATTAGCTTCTCTCTCCACATTTTGCTTCTTGATCRTCCCTCCTGCATACCTAGTGTCTCCAGTTTGGACTAAACCAACTGTTATCTTTAGTGCTGAAATTCACTGTTGGGTCTAGTCTCTAGCAATAATATGGACACTAAGCAGTACCAAGCAACCCAGGAGCAAGCTTATTCCTCACCCAGATCACAAGGACACAGAGGAGATCTAACTGTTTGCTGTCGAAGAACAGAGACGGGGGAAAACGAAGTCGAGGTCAACTCTGCAAAGAGAAGGCAGACCTGACCTCAGCATGACCAGCAATATGAGCCAAATGTTGTTTTCCTACCTTCCGGGGCAAGACACATCTACTAATAGCTTTGACAGAGCATTTACAAAAGCCTCACTCCTTCTGAAAACCRAATACTTAAAGACAGTGTTTAGGAGAGGGATTTCAAAATCTCTCCAGAAGAAGTCAATATTCTTTCTCCATGTTTCTCTTAATGAAGTCAACTGGAAGTTTTATTTCCATTGAGCAAAATGACATTCATAAAAAGAGGTTTTGAAAACTGCAGCAAGAAATTCTGATTTTAACCATGAATTTCTTGCAGGCATCTTCGCTTTCCATGGTCTTTTCATAGTTTGATTATCCATGTGAAATGAGAAATGTTGGTCTGATGTATATCCAGCACACATATTTCTAGTATTCATGCTTTCTTTTACATTTTTAAATACTGAAAATTACCAATGATCCTTTACATGATATTAATATTGCAAATAGCTTTGTGGATGTCTAAGTAAAAGCTATAATGAGGTTGCATCAAACAAGCAAGTAATGAATTTTTATTTTTATTTTATTGAGGATGAATCTTCACAACTCATTTTTCTGTCCTTCTCACATTAAAAACAGCATCTGCCACTAAATACCAGCTTCAGTTACAAGTGAGATTAAAAATGAAAGATGAATGTTTTTTTCAGGGAAATTGAAATTGAACTGCATTTTTTTCTTCTATTACTATTTTTTTTTCAAAATCCAAAGAAAAACAGATACTTTCAACTATTTTTTCCATTATGTTTTTAAAAATATTGCTACTGTTCCACATCTCAAGTGGTAGGGATAACAAYACATTTATTGTCTTTTGAAACATTTTCTAAACATTATTTTTAGCTTATTTGGTTGATTACTTCTCTCAGTAACTAATAATGGTATTGATATAATATTTTCAGTGCAAAAGGATTCCAGACTTCAGTGCTTAATGCAAATAGAGCCTATTTTGTAGAAGGAATTAACAAATTTACTCATTATAAAGTTCTCCATGGAATTATAGCCACCAATGGATAGCTAAAATTAGGCCAGTTATCTAACCTAAGTCTGTAACTTCTTATACTATAAGGAAATTATCCTCCACCCTCCAATAACCCTTTTGGGGAAAATTTAACTTTAGGATAATATAATTGCTAGGGATATGCAAATAATGGATTTTTCCATGAATATTCATTCAAAATTGAAAGAAATCTTTGTGATTATTTTATAATCTCTTATGACACAGTCACTAGTTCTTGTGTTGCTGACTTTAACGCTTGCCAAACAGACAGCTTATTGGGTAATGTTTAGTTATTGAACTAAAATGTTATTTCTCTATTCTTGACTGAACAACTTACGCATCAGCCTCCATTTCCAAGTCCTTAGATGCTCAGTCAGACTATACCACCTTTATGCTGCTTTTAGGCTAACTTTGATGATACAGATGCGTGGTGATCTTCTAATCTTCTACAATGTTTTGCAGTTGTACTGTAATTGTTGATGGGCATGAGTGCAGTCTCTCCATAAAAAAGGAATATCTATCTTTACTTGATCATATCCTCCAAAGGGAAATAGATACATAAATGTCTTTCATTTAATCCTTTGAGAGTGTCATATGATGGTAGATGCAGACATCTATATTAAAGTAAAAGTTTCCCATGGGTGTCATATATTCCTATCACTGATGTCTTTTGATACATTGGTTTTGGATGCCAATACCTAGACAACTGATTTGAGCCCCTGACATCTCAGGTGACCTGAGTGCTTTGACTATATTAATGACTTTCCTCACAACTAAAATAGGATTTAGGACCAGATGCAGACACCTACCCTGCAATCCACTTAAGTGTAGATGCCTGATTCTAGATACAAATTTCACTCACAGGAAACTCTTAAGATCAAGAGGTGCTTTATAAAATGCAGGAGAAAATGCAGGATATTGCAGGTATCACTTGTAGAGTCTGGCAATCAGAAGACTTCAGCTAAATGAACTTTTTTTTTTTTTTTTTTTTTTTTTTTTGAGACATCCATGTCTTTAGTGATTAAATGCTCATTTAATAAAAGGCAGAAAATTTGAGTATTCTTCAGCTTTAGGGAATCCAACCTGACAGCAGAGCTTAAGGAGATGACTAAAGCAACAGATAATTGGACATTTTAAATTATGATACATTCAGTTTCTGTAAAACTTGGGCACTGTGTAAGAATGAATTCAGTATTCAGGAAAGTACAAGGAAAGACAAGTAAAGAATGGATACTGCAGTCCTATAGTTAGAGTGTTCAGCTGAAAGAAGATGGACATGGAGTATTTCTGTTTTGTATTTAGTAATTGTCCACTGTGGAATACATGAACAGTTTGAAGAACTGAAACTACAATGAAGCTAGATGAAGAAATAACAGCTGCATCATTAATAATAATCACAATAACTTTACATGAATTTGAAATGTCAAAGTCTATATTAGCTACCATTTAAGACACCTTCAGTATTAATAGGAACTAGAGTCCAAATACATTACCCCTGAATAATCAAATTCAAGGCATTTTCTACTGCTGACTGCATTATGTACAGAATCCAGCTCATAGCAGTTAAAACTCAGCTAACCTCTACTCCTGACTTACAACGTCTTTGGCAAGAGCTTATCATTAGAACAATGATGATGCTATATTATTATTTCAGGAGTAGGTCTGGGACTCTTTTAATGAATATCACTTTAATTTAGGAAGACTTAAACAGAGATACTACTCAGTTGGTTAGTGGACCAGCTATAAGCTATCTCTGTAATTCACTTCATGAGACTGATAATCAGCATGGGCAGTATATTTGGACTGAAATAAAGGTATCTAACATTTATTTCATACATTTCATTATTGCTCTGAGACAGGGAGATGCTGTAAATCACCCTCCACTGCATGGGTGACATAAAATATGAATTGAGTTTATAGTATGTTCTTATTGACTGACAGACAAATTGCAGAAGATGTTCATGGGCCGTGCTGGAAAGTCTTAAAAGAAGAAACATGGAACGTATGTGACCATGACTTTCAGCTGATAGAAGCACTAGGTATGTCCTGTAGCTCAGCAAACATCTGGGGAATGCTGTCTGGGGAAACATCTGTGGTCTCCTCTTCAAAATATTCATCCCAGAATATAGCACTATCTGCCGAGTAAGGCAATGGGGCTGTTCCTAGTAAGTCTGGAGTGTGCTCTTTTCCCTTCAGCATCATTGGACGTGGAAAGATCACAGAATTTAGCAGGATAGGAACACTAGGTACAAGTTCCGATTCTCTCTTTGTGCAGACATCATTCCTGAAAGGAAATGTTCAGCTGAGATGGTAAAGGGATTACTCCATTGATGCCTATCATCAGCTTATATTTAGAAGCGAAGCTGGAACCAACTTGGAAAGAAGGGAATTCTGTTACCTTACTAATTGAATCGGAATGTCTTATTAGTATCCTTTCTCAGTAATCTGATATGAAAGTCACTAATATGATACGACTGTAACATTGTATTAGCAACAATATATTCTGATACGATATGAATGCTAATGCAATACAAAGGAATGCTGCTAATGCGCTAATCGGATAAGATATTGCTAATGAAATGTGAGAAACTCCACTGAAAAATTTAATATTACTTCCCTGAACTTTTCCAAGATAGCATTAACCTTGCTCACCAGCGATATTGCAGAATGCCCTTTTGCTCTTTCCTGAACATTTAGGGTTCCATCTGTCCACATTTCAGATTTGTAGGCATGCATTTTGTTTTTACTGACAGAATATTCAGCCTCAGTGACAAAGAGAATAAATAAGTGAAGAATGATCCGTGCATGTTTTCAAAACAAAATGTACTGATACAGAAGTTACATAGCATGGGAATAAGGCTGTGAATATTTTCAGGCAATTCTTTCAGACAATCTCCAACAACCTTGCAAAAATCAGTAATTAAGACTTACAGCATCCAGGTGAGAGAGGATAGTGTCTTTCCCACATTACACAAGAAGACACTGAGGCTCAAAAAGGTGATGTGTTATCTGTTACCTGCAGCCACAAAACTATTTTATTAATATGAATTTCCTTTTACACACTGTAAATTTTCACAGAATGACAGAATGGTTGAGGTTGGAAGAGATGTCTGGACATCACCTAGCCCACCCCCCCCTACACCTACAGCATGTTGCCCAGGACCGTGTCCAGATGGCTTTGAATGTCTCCAAGGATGGAGATGCCACAACCTCTCTGGTCAACCTGTGCCAAAGTTCAACCAACTTCAAAGTAAAGAAGAGTTTTCTTATGTTTGGACAGAATTTCCTGTATTTCAGTTTATGTCCAATACCTCTCATCCTATCATATCACTGAGAAGAGTCTGGCCTCATGATCTTGACATCCTCCCTTCAGATATTTATACACACTGATACTATCCCCCCTGAGCCTTCTCTGCTCAAGGTTAAGCAGTTCCAGCTCTCTCAGCTTCTCCTTGTATGAGGTATGTTCCAGTCTCTTGATCTTTTTTGTGGCCTTTCCAGTTCGTTCATGTTTTTGTTGTACTGGGTAGCCTAGAACACCCCCAAGAGAAGATCTGTGCTTTACCCTGGTCTTAGACACACGGCTTGCCTGTGCCTAAAGTGTATCAGTGACATGTCAGCTGACAGACAGCCTGAAATTGATTGTGAATCAAGTTTAATTTATTGCCACACCATGCATTTGACAAAATAACCTGGGAATTAATTTTCAGGTGTGTATTTCCCTAAACTGCATTGCAGTCTGGAGATCTTCAAAGACATCTCTCTCTCTCTCTTTGGCTAGATAATAATCAGTCTCACCTATGAAAGGAGGACTGCTTCATTAGATGCTAAAAATTTCGGTTCTTGCTAGGGGGCTAACTGAAGCAGATTTGACCCCACACTGAGTTCCCTATTCTTATTTTCCTGTCTTCACTCCCTTAATTTTCTTCTTGAATGAGTTTATACATTGTCATGTACCAGCAGGGAAAAGAAATAAAAAAAGAAAACCCAACATCCTCTCCTCATACACACACACACTTTTAATTGTGTAAGAATGATTTTAAGAGAAGCAAAAGAATCTTTTGTGTTCTGGCCCTGGATATGTCATTCACTTTCAAAAAGGTGATGATTTAATGAATCTAACTGTGTATTGTGATAGATAAAAAGAATAAGTAAAGTTCCAACTTTTGTTAGGTATTATGTCTGTTTGAACAACAGCCACATTTGCACACATTGTCTCTGAGACAGAGTTGAATTAGATGATCCTGAGATGCTTATGCAACAGTAGAAGTTATGAATATAACACCTGTACACAGACAAAAATTGTTAGAGACAACAGCAGGACTTCTAAACTGTGATAKTTAGCAAGAGGAAGCCCACAGGCAAGGAACAAGCCACAGCAGAAGAATTCACACAGTTAGGAGTAGACCTACACATCACATGAGGATGTATTATATTATATTAATTAAAATATGTGACAAAACATAATTACTGTCTGGAACTGACATTTCTTTATCTTAAGAGATTTTTTTATTCCTCTTTCAAAAGAAGTAGCACCTATTGTATGCAGAAATGCTTAGGAAGGGGTACAACATGTGGCTTTCTTAAAATGCATATTATCTAAGATGATATTTTTGTATTTAATGTTAAACTGAAATGGTTTTCATAACAGTTCTGTCTTTGAGCTCCTAGCAACTTGTAGGTGGGATATCTCCTCYCAGGAAGAGTGTGAAGCTACAGTAGTTAGAGCAAGAGCAGGAGAAAGAGGACATAACCTTTCTGCTCCTTTTGCTTCCTAAATCCATTTTTGTGCAGTTTTAACCAAGTTACGTAGTTATTCTGTGTTTTAGATTATCTGCAAAATGGATGTATTAATAATTACCTTCTTGTAGAGGTAATTATAAACTGTTTAATACTGATTAATAATTAGAAATGTTTTAATCCCCTTACAGGAAGGGAATTAAATGCGAAGTACTATTATTACTGTTAATAATAATGCACAGTGAACTTTCATGCTTATATGTAGTGGTTTCCTCTTTTATCCATTTCTCAGCTTAACACTTACTTTTTAAATTGAAACTATATTAGGCAAGGTTATTCAGGAGAAAGCAGAATGGTGAATGGAGGGGGAAATTTGAGGTAGGGGATGGGTTAGTGAAGGGAAATGAAGCTACTTTTTTCATTGTGTCTTACAATGGAGTGAAGGAAAGCAACACAAAAGAACCATTAGTATTAATATGAATAATGACCTACAAATATTCCACTTGTTAACCACATAATCAATTCTCTGGTCTCAGTGGATGTCTATCTTCCCTTTTGTATATTTGTATATTATAATTTAAATGCATACATTATAATCACTTTTTTGGCTTACTYGTTTAATATATGAGAGATTATTCATTTAGTAGTGAGATATTTATTCATTTATATCGGATTGGAATTGCAAAGTCCATGCTTAGCAGATTTAGTACACTAAGAAGATATTCCACAGGGTAGTAAGGCTAAAAGAGGTGTGATGCAGGGGTTTATAAAGCTGATAGAGGCATCTGGTGCTCAGCCTTGGGTACTGCTTGTAGACACATTGTTTAGACATGTTTCAMTCATAGTCACTCAGCTTCACCTGTGTTGGATGTGCAGGTTCCAAATCAGAAGTCTTTGAAAATGCTTAAGAGCCCGCTGACACTTTCTGAACATATACTGAGCTAGGGTTAGTTTCTTTTTAATATACACAGTGACCACAGACTTCTCTAAACGTGAGCAACCTGCAACTATCCTGAAGTTGGCAGGACCAAAAGGGAAGGGTAGAACATTTATGACATTGTCCTTGGTGACACTATTAGGCAGAACCATGTTCAACAAAGTAATTTAATTGGTATGAACTTTTCCTCATCTGTTTTTTCATCCAGAAAGCTTGACTGACTGCTAGTCAATCTACTGCTAGCAGTCAATTGACTGCTATCATCTATTGCTTAAGAGAGACTTGCAGAGATGGTTTRTAGCAATCACTGAGGTAAGAAATCTAGTATCTCTAGTCTTGCTTTTCTCTCTTCCCTGTGTTTTAAAGAGAGAAGCAAAATACTGGTTTCCAAAAATATGAATGGTGTTAATTTGCCTTTTTCTTTTCACAGTTAAGTGACTTTCCCAACTAAACGATCTGTAGGCCATGCAGAACATGATAGACATCATTTTCAAAAGTAAGTAGGCTGTGAATTTATTCCCCTAGAGAGAAAAAGCTTGAAAGTTTCAGAGAAAAAAAATAAAAAAGAACCCCCAAACTCTTTTCACCTTCTAACTTCTGTCAATGTTACCAACAGGGACAAGGAACATTTTGTTTTAAAAGCTGGAGGCCATTAGAAATAATGTGTGATGTGGTTGAGAGGTGAAATGATTCTCTATAAATGCCAAATGTTAAACCTCTGTTTCTCAACCTTTAGACCATTTTAGGAAGCAAAGGCTATGGCAGAGAACTGTCAGATTTAGCGCTGACTGTCCTAGATGATAACTCAGAGCCAGATCTTCTCTTGATGCTATTTGTCATTGTTTTACTGGGGCTAATAGACTTCAACAATTAATCACAATATAGACTCCGGCCCAGTTGAAAGCTTGTGCTTGTGCTTTTAACAGCTTTTCCTAGCGCTTTCAAAAGACACTCATAGTCTAAAAAGTGCTTGTAAAAATGTCATCATAGAGTTACATATTTATGATTTTTACATTTGACTTGCTAAATATAAAAGATTGAAGGTCCCAGTTCTAATCAAGCAGGATCCATTCGCTTTTACTCCACTATCACTAATAAAGCTTTTGCCCTAGGAATGAAGTTGACAGTTTCATTGGTGAAGTCTGAGGTGGGCTGAAAATAATCCTTCCATTATCCACCCCATACACACACTTAAACACAAGTGCAACAAAATTTTAAAATTTGTAGAAAAAAAAGTCATTTTTAGTCTCATCTCTGATAGGGAATGGCTCTTGGATACAAATTAGTCGTTTATGTGTGATCCAGGTGCCAGAGCATATGTGTATAGTGCCACTCTTCATACCTTAGTGCAATTGCCTATTTCACCTGCAGATGTAGAAGGGAATGCRTCGTCTGTAGGGTGTACGTCACATCTGGATGTCTTTGCCATCTAAAAYGGTACTAGATTGCTACAGAAATGGATATTCAATGATGTCAAAGGTAAAATAGGTCATCAGAGAGAAGTGTGAGTGCTTGTGGAGGTGGAAGAACAGGGGAACATCTGCATAAATATCTGAAAGGGGTCCCACTGGCATCCCTTGCCCTCACACAGATATCTGCCTATTCTTCCACCTCAGATCTAGATCTAGGTATATATAGGGCAGAAAGACATATGGACAGCCATGTGTTGATGGATGCTTAGTTTGATAAAGCTGGCACTGACCACTTCTACCCTGGGCAAAGATGTGATGAATGGGTTCTTCAGAGAGGACAGCTAGAGCTTCTCATAGGTCCTGTACAGCCTGGAAGCTCATAGTCCTTCAGTGCTATTAGCTACCCTGAAGAGGTTCCTGATTACCCCCTACCAGGTTGTTACAGAGCTGTTTTTAAATGCTCTCTCAGGCCTTCAGCCTCCTTTACCTCAGAAAGAAATAACTCCCCTAAAATCTCTGTCCCACCTGCTGGATGTGTCAATTTGAAAGAGAAAGAAAAGGAATGACATTTCACTCTGGGAAGGGGACCTAATCACTTCACCTGTAACACTGTCCAGATTTCTCATAGATTTACATTATTGACTACTTTGATAATCTCTCTCACTCACTCCCTTTTTCTTGCACAAACTTGGCTTTGGTTCCATTTATTCTTTYCCTTCTGATAGCCTATAGATCTGTTCATCCAATATCATAAATCCTCACTAGTATGATACACAATAGAGATTTAGGGACTTTGCCTTTTGGGTCCAACAAAGACTTCAGAATCTCTCTTGATAACATTATCTTCTACCTTTTTAATTTCTTAGCAGAAACACTTTCTGTAAAATTGAAATCCTTTATCTTAAAACCATAGATCGTGGCTTTGACCTTGTACCCCTTAAATATGAATAAGAGCCACTACTGAATACTATGTATCCTATTTTGCCTGGTCAGCTTACAGTATCGTCTATTATTTTGTACGGCTTGAGAAGCAGCCTTCCTCTGTTTCTCCACAGTAGTTAATTTTCTTTTCGGCCCTAGGGAACTTAAAGGAAATTTCTTCCACATATATATTTTTTTTTCACTGTGAGTTGGGTTATCAAGGTTATTGGAATTACAGTTTGGATTTGTTTCGTGTCTTTTAGTTAAGACAGTATTATTGGAGTTATAAACTGTTGTTTGAAAAAAATAAGTAGGACTTTATGTTCTATTTCTACTACCCTCTAGTATTTAATCAAGGGAGCTCGTGTCAGTCAATCAGTCTATTTGCATTTATATTGCACTTTTCAAGCAGGTAATTTATTTTATTTTATTTTATTTTATTTTATTTTATTTTATTTTATTTGGAACTGGACAATCTTCGGACTATTTACTTCCTGGGGTTCATATATGAGAAGTTTAATTTGTGGACTAGACTACCCATTTTCCAGGTATACATTAATTTTTCAGCTATCACAAACTGTTGTATACTTCCAGCCTCCACAAACACTTCTCTGTGCTTGAAATATTCTCAGGGAACTTCCCTGTAGGGTGAAATCTGCTCCCACTGGAACGCCAAATAGAAGATCTCTGAAGTACTTCACTCTATCTCTATGTTATTCTAAGAGAGCTGGGTTGTAAGTGGAATCCCTGAAGTAACAACGACAATATGACAAAGTTTGAGTCTGAGCATAATTTGTCTGTCAGTGAGCTAAGGCTTTGTRCAGTCAGCTAAGCTCCACAACCAGTCGTGTCCAGAAACAAATCTGAAATAATTACGGATTAAAACTTGGTTTTGTCTTGATCTAATATAGTAATGTATTTATTTAGCTGGCTAAACTGAGATTTTTGGCATTAAACTGAAGAGTATCTAGGTTTGACTGGAGAAAAACRTGCTTTATATCTTTGTGTCAGATATAAATCTGAAATTGCTTACTTTTGTATCAGGACTACAAAATTGACTCTAGATTTCCCCTTCCCTTTTTACAGRTTTATGAAAAAGCAAAGCAAAGCAACAAGGTCACTAACTATGAAAATTAACCTTCATATACCAGTAGGGTTTTTTTCTGTTGTGAAGGTATATGGTATATTAGTTTTTTTTTTCTTGCATTCAAATAATTTTTCTTCAAAAGAAATCAACCAAWGTATATTCTCTTCTCCATTAGATAATTTGAATATAATGAGTGGGAACAGTAGTAACACAATTTGCAAAGTTGTTTAAGTAGATTTTATCACCACTCATTTTACTATTGCTTTGCCAGAATCTCGTTTGAACAAACATTCATAGAAGTTCTAGTCTAACTTTCAAGCAAAGGATAAGGTTTCACAGCTTACAACGTTGTCAGTGTTACAAGGCATGTTAATCCAGGCTAGCACAAGGTGTCCCATCCGATTGCACGGAAAGCAGATTATCCTGCCTATTTGATCGCTAACAGGTCTCATTCACTGTTTTTGTTTTGTTTTGTTTTGTTTTCTTACAAAAGAGAGAACATGAGACTACTGAATTAAGAGGACAACAATCTTTCTTGCATAACACACACAGCTAAACTGGAAGTAAGGCAGTGGTTTGAATTTTTTTTTTTAATATAAAGAATTCAAAAGGACTTAGAGTCCCTTGAATCTGGAGTTTCAGGTGTAACTCATTGAACTTTAAATAGATATTTACAGAGCAGACATTTTCATCTGAGCTAGTCACTGCATACTCTCTCTGTACAAAATGGAGAGAAATAACCATGTCCCAGACATGATTCCTTTCATCCTAAAGTAGGAATCTAATGCATGCTGTGAAGCACCTAATTCTGTTTACTACTTATAAGGGAAGATTACCCCTTTAAGATTACCCCCAATTAAGTTGCAGACATTATTGTTCAAGTTTAAATCTAGATAGAAGATAACTCTTAATTA
>NW_028186901.1:1915159-1935969 GCF_003343005.1 Rhea americana
TCAATTTCCATGGATGAAAAGGACATTTAGGTTATTCGCCTTTTTGAAGTAATTTTATAAGTCTTCCAAAGTCTTTATAAATCTCACCAATCTTTGAGGTTCCTAAACTCTTCTGTTAATCTTGCCCAGAGAGATCTATCCTAACCATTGCCTTTTAGTGTCTTTGGATATGATATAGCTTAAGAATATTTCCAAGATGTAGGATCTCTCTGGCTTAAACTACTAAGATTTTTTTTCCTCAGAAAGATTTCGGGATGTTGGTCTGTTTACACTAACACACTTTGACTTCCACAACTCCAGRTATTATTGCCAGTATCAAGGAAAAGAGAGAAAAAAAAATCTACCACATAATAGAACAGTCTGAGGTAAAGCATGTAGGCTTAAAAAAAGAGAGAAGGTAGAAAATGTGGACTTTTTTACACAAATGTGTGTGTAGAGGGGAGGGATCATATTTTGTTTTGTGTAAAAAGCCTCTACAAACAAAAAGAAGCAAAGAAAACAGTGCCTAGAATCTCAGCCTTTCCTTTTATGCATATTCCCCTATGTGCAGCTTCTTAAGTGTCCATTTGTTTGCTATGGTAATTTATGTCATTCTGTATTGTATTATACACCTAACGCACAGCTGGTCTCCTAATGTGGATTTCTTCACTTCTGCCTCCACATAACCCTTCTTTGCACCAAGTACTTATCTTTACAATTATTTTCCGTGGTCTCTGATTCTCTAGGCAGCATAATATTTCTGGTTGCCAAGCTGCTGGAGCAGCCTGGGCACATTTAAATCCAAATGTTAATGTTTCCTACTGCCTGCATGGGCAAATGGGGAATTTTGCTTCTTTTAAGCATAGGGGTTGTCATCCAGTACTGTTTGCTTCTAGACCAAGCTGTAGCATTGCTGGACCTTTGGAAAAAACATTTTTTTTGTTTATTTTTACTTAATCTGTGTTACAAAACATTGATATGTAAAAGGGGCAAACATATTCTTAACCACTTTCTTAGCATTRAATGGCACAATTTCAGAGCAATTAATGAGTCTGGCAATAGCCCCAGAAGCATCAATGTGAATGCTGCTCTGGTCTTAGCTAGATACGGACAACCAGACAATTCAAGCTGGACAGCTAAAGGTGATTGGGCATAAAGATTTTTATGTGTTTACCTTTGTTGCTTTTGCAAAGATTTCAGTAGGGATGCCTGTGCCATGGAAGGTTTTCCTTGGATGAGGAATCCAATGGATGAGAATTTCTCTACTTTTAGAAGTGTTATGCAAATGAACATGAGTCAAACTTAAAGTGCACTGAACTTACAGCAGAGGTCAGAAAGACTTTAGCAGCCAGATATTTACAACAGCTTCTCAAATGCGTTGCCTGAACTTGACCCGACTACTTCAAAGTTTATGTGGGCGTATGGGCTCATTCAYGGTAGCAGTGACTCTGGAGACAAACCCAACTCTTGGAAGAGGTCAGACACAGTTTTTAAAATATCGGCCAGACGTAAGTCAGAGTGAGTGCCTCGTTGCAATCTGGGAAGAAAATGAGCTTTTCATACTGTTGCAGCATTTGATGACCCCGTAGCAGACTGTGAATGGAGGAGTGGGGATCAGTGGCTTCAACAGACCTGGTTCCTGCTGCATAAACATCAGGGAGGTATGGTGGCTTCTCAGTCATGAATGGGACATTCACTTATCCACAAAATTTCTCTCTGAGACAAATACAGGAAGAAGGCTTCATGCACACGTCAAGAAATATAGACCAAAGAAAGAAGTGCAAGAGAAATCATTCCTTCTTCTACTTCTTCCTTGTGCCAGGCGCTTGTGTGGGTCCTCACTAGAGCTGCTCTTGAATTACAGCAGTTTTGCATGAAGGGTTTCTTAGGGCTGCTTCAAAGAAGCACAACCAACAGAAAGCAAAAAGGCCCAGGGAGCTTATCCCCCCCTTCTCAATGTGGTAATTGTTTCCATCAAGGGGGCTCTGTAAATTTATTAGTTTTACTGCTCCTTTGGAAGTCCTGTTTCACTCTTTATCCACTTAAAGTGATGTAAGAGACTGGAAAGAATAGCCCCCTGAAATCTGATAATTCTCTAAATTGTGAGCCCCAATGGGGGAAGAAAAACATGAAATTCATGACTTCAGCCTGTGTGCTGCTTCCTCCTGCTACCCTGAATTACTCCTCATTTTAACTAATATACTGTTGCTTGCTAAGATCATCACTAACTGAATGATTTTCCTCCATCTGTCTAAAAAGGCAAGAAAAGTAATGAATAGGTTAAGACATCCTCTCACCCCTAGAAAATGCCCTTTCCAGGTCAAGGTTAGAGTCACACTGGTAAGAGGTGTGTGAGACAGGAGCTTGTTTCTGTTGTAATTGCTGCCAGACTAGGCAGACCTGARTCTCCAGGGACGTCGGTCCATCAGTGATAAATTGATACAAAACATTCTTGAAAAGTTTGTTTTGCTGCCATTATGCTAATATTTGCTTAGTGGATATGAGTTTTGCGTGAAATGTCTGCAGTCCAGGGGAGAACGAGGCACTTTAAATTAATAAATAACAATAACAGTGATGACATCAGGGTCAAGAGAAAGAATGGCTAATGAAAGCCATCACCTGCACTCGCTCGGAGCAGGAGAGTGAATCCAGCTTGATGTAAGCTGGGGAATTCTGGGAATTTAACAATTAAAGGCTGTTTCTCCAGAGAAGGGAGGGCTCCATATTCCTCGACATTGCTAATGAAGTGTAATTCATTTTACCTCTTCCCCACCTTTCAAAATCAAAGTTCAAGAGGCCGTAGCAGACAAATTTCAAAGGAGAGGCATTCATACCTCTTGCAATGCTGCTCATACTCTTCAGGGAATATTCTCATGTTCTATTAATTATTGTACTTCTGTGGCATTATTATTCATGGACTGGCATCTCAAAATACTTGACTTAGCAGTGGTTCTGGAACTAATACTAATAAGTACAAGCCTGTACTTTGGGTGAAACATGCCTTTTTTCCTTATGGGTACAAGTGAAGGGTAATACCGTTCTTCACAATTCAGCCTCCCCCCCCCCCATCTGTAAGCAGGAGGCAGTCATTTGGCTAATTATATTGGTTTAAATATTAAAGAGGCAGTGGTGGGAGGCTATCGCTGGGAACACTGGTGCGTCAGCCATATACACACGACCTTAAGTAGCATTGCTGCCTCATGCCAGCAACGTATCAGCAAGCAGAAGCGTAAACAGAGCGCGATGCCCCACGCCATTGACACAGACACCAGCCAAGCTGCTTAACAGAGTTAACCTGCTTTGTAGGCTAAGAAGAGGTAACCATAGCTGCGTGCTATGGTTCTGTTCCTTTTTTTATTTTATTTTTTTTTTTTCAGGAAATGAACCATCAAGCTTCCATCCTGCAGCAACACTTATTGGAAAGAGCTCAAAATTGTATTGCTGTATTGGTATCTCAGACAGTGAAGGTCATTACAACAACTAACTAGAGGGTGGCTAGGAATTAATAGGATGCTTTGTGCGAAGAATCAATGTTTTCAAACCTAGGTGAATGAAATTAGGCTTAAAACAATCCTGTTTCATGATTTTACTCACCTACATTTTTTTTTTTTTGAAATGAAGAAGAGAAAAAGCAAGCTCTACACTTGATTGCCTTTTGGGTTTTGCCAGCTTCATTAATGTCAACTTAGTGACCCAGCAAATATAGAACTTCAGCCTCACCATATGAAATATTTSTGGTTAGAATTGGAATAATATTTTTCCAACCTGGATTTAGGACACTGTTTATCTTTGTTCATGCTACAAACAAGCATCTGAAACAAGTTCCAGCTCTGTGTTTTTTTCCATGACATAAAGAGATTCTCCTGAGGGTTAATCTTTCTTTAATATGAAACTTGTTTTCCTAGCAAATGAATTAACTTACTGATGTTCAAATATGTTTTCTTATTATTATTTAGAATTTTAGATATTAAATATTCAATTTTTGATTTATTTAAATGTAATATAAAGTATATAGAATCTGGTAAATAATTTTTAATTTGAAACATAGGCAAGTATTCTGCTATCAAGCAGTCAACCAGGTATAATCCTAATATGAAGTACATTGCTAGGAGAGAACAATTTATTTTTAATCGTACATGGGGGTGATTTCTTCCTTTGACTACTTAATAAATACTCTTTCAAATACATATATATGTGTATGTGTGTGTGTATTCAGCAAAAAAAAAGAAGAAAAAGCCTCCTTAGCTTCTGACTGATCTTGGCATTTCCTTTACTTATTCGATATTGCTGTGAAGAGCAGATTGCAATGTTTAACTGTCTAATATAGGCTGTGAAAGATTTCATTGATACTGCCATGCTGAACTGTTAGCCATTAAAAGTCTTTCATATTACATGCTTTTCTAAACATTGTTACCAGAGATTGCTTTGTACAAGAGTACTTTGTTAGGATAGGGTGATTTGATGGATGTCAGACAAAGTGGAATATATATATATTCCACTTTACATATATATATTTATCTATCTATATATACATATATAAAATGAAAGATGAAGTACATTTTGATCACATACAATAACACACTGTGCATCTGTGAAAAATATACAACAATTAGTACTACAGTTCTAGAAAAATATGTGCTGTTATAGCTTTAATTCCAAAAATACACACACTCTAATATGGCAGTTGTCATCCCAGAAATATACATGCTGTGATAGTTGTCATTATAGAATATACATACTGTGATAGCTGTCACYGTGAAATACATGCTCAGTAATAGATGTCAGCAATGAAATATAATAATAATAATAACATCTAGCAATTTTTCATCCTGGGTCCAAAAGAGCTTTACAAATATAGTATCAGGTCCAATTTTCAGATGGAGAAACTGCTGCCCAGAGAGGATAAGTGATTTGCCCAAGGTCATGCAGCAGACCCGTGGTGGAGGTGGGAGCAGAATGCAGATTTCCTTTCCTTCGGCCTGGACATTGTGACACGTCTCATCAAAATCACTCTGTATGTGAAAGAAATGGATATTCTCCCACAGTTGGACTTGAGACTGTTTAGCAACTGGCAGAACTGGCTCGGCGCCTTCCAGAATCAAGGCTCATTCCCCTTGAACCGAGATAACAGAACAATTCACAACAAACCGTTTATCTGACAAATTAGCTTCCTTCTACTTCCCAGCAGATCAGAGCCTTCTCAGATTTATTTGCTATCTGAAACGATTTGACAGACTTTTCTGCTTTATTTATTTATTATTAAGTCTGTAGATACGCTGGGCTGCTCTTTTTTTGGTGTTTAAATGGGGTGCTTATTTGCAATTGGTCAGAGCGTCTGCATAACCTTAATATAGTTTGCTTGGCTGGGTAAAACAGTAAACATATTCAACTGAAAATATTTGCATCTTTAAAAWTCCTGTTACTACTACTAATAAACATTTGATAAATGTTTGATAAATACAGTCCTGGCAGAAAACCTCAGAGTCTTGAATGTTCCTGGGTATCAGGAAATTAATTCATGTAGAAATTAGTCTGCCCATAAAGGCTGGTATGGTTAGTGTAAGAACATATATAACGTTTAATACTGCCTAGGAAATACTGATTACAGAACATGAATATGGAAAATTGTTAGRAAAAATAATATTTAATAATAGAAATATTGCCATTATAAACTTTGGTCATTGTGTAAGGAGCTGTACAAAGCATAATGTAGAAAGATAGCCTTGTTCAAATGGGCTTTCAGATGTGGATATTCTYAGTTGATAGTTTTTGTATCCGTGCACAGTCCTGCTGACAGGTGAATTCTTTGCAGAAGAGAAACTGGAAATCTTTCTTTCTTGCACCTCCTACTATATACATAAAGGAGATGACCAAAGGAYATAAATTGTCCAAGTAAATACTTGGAGAAGTTGAAGAAAGTTTGAATAGTAATTACTCTACAAAACAGTGTTTTACTTTGGTTCTATAGAAATATTTAGGTACAAATCGCATTCTTTACCCTTCCCCACAAATAACCAAATATATATACATAGGAAATATAGGTAATGATTGAAGAGAACTGTCAGATAATTACTCTTTCAGGCCAAAATTTATTTCTATTTTCCCTTTTAATATTTCCTAAGCTTTTGAAATTGTTATTAACTAATTAAAAGCAGGTAATTGCATTATTAATATAGGCAATGACTATTGCAACACAAGACTACTATATTAGTGCATAATCATTAAATATGGTATGAAGTGATGAAGGYAAAAGAGTTAAATACATACGTAAATGTTACCATGTTACCAGCAGCAGTAAATTACTAAGATTTGGACTGTAAGACTTTAAAAAAGAGGCTTCCTATTCTACTTAGCCCTATACAATCAATATGTAAGCAAAAAGTGGCTGGGAGGAATGCACATTAGCATATCCCAACRTTTGTTTCCAGAGATGAGTTAGTATCCACTTCAGTCATGAAACGTTTTGCCCAAATAAGAAAGGAGAATATTTAGGGATACTTTTAAGGTAATTGTGCCCTCCTCTCATCCTATGGCCATTTGAGAGTGGTCTGGCAGCCAAATAGTAGACCTGTTTAAGTCTTTGGAGACTAAGGTGACTTTAGTCAGTTCAGAAATTATGCTGAGAGAGTGCTGCAAAGTTTTTTCCAGTAATTTTTTTGCTCAGCCATGYTGATACATGTGCACTAAATGAATGTTTTTTTCCTGGACAACCCAAGTCCATATGACATAAAAATGCCCAAATGGCTGGACACAGCCTTAGCTTATGAGTGAGGTAGACAGCTTTCAGGTGTAGGGGAAGAAAAAGGAGGAGGAGGTCAGGCTTTTTTTTTTTTGGTTCTGCTCTGAGTAATATTCCATGCAAGACCATGCGAGCTCTGCACCTGGTTTTCTCATTTTCTATTCAGCTTGTCACATTTGTTTACAATTTGTCTTATTTTGTCATTTTCTCTGTGCCTTCTACTGTATGCCAAACACACGGATTTTATTTCCAATACATGAGGTGTATTGCTGGTAAAGCAGGACAGTTTTTGATGGGTACCCCCAGAGAAAAAGTGACTGACCTCTTCTGACCACAGCAGAGAAGTGAGACAGCAGGTTGGACAGAATCAAAATATTCCTCCTTGTTCTCCAATTGCATTTAATGCCTAGCAGAAGTTTCATCCTCAAGTTTCTGCCATACAACGGAGAAGGAACAGTCACTAGGGAGAGGAAGGAGGGTGATAAAGTCTCTCTTCATCCCCTCACACGTTTGACAATGATCCAGCAGCGTCTTGCATGCAACTGGGACAAACTTGTACAAGCCCTTGCTCTTCTATAGCATATCAGAAAAGATCAGAAATTCTCTATTTTAATACCTTAATATTCAGCTATGCAATGGATTTTCTGAGAGATTTAAATATGTTTGTTTTGAAATAGGTAGGAAGAAATCCATAAAATTAAGAAAAAAATGTGTAAAACTATTTCTAGTTTCTAGTGGTATTAATTCATTTGAAGTCATGAGAAATATGCCACATTACACCAGCTGTGGATCAGGCCCACAGRATTTAATATGTACCAAAATCATTTGGAAACTGTTTAAACTGTTTCTATTAGCTCACTTCTCTGGTATATGCTAGATTTCAGCAAAAAAAAAAAATGCTCTGTTTTTAGAGTTTGTTTTAGGAATTAGTCACGGATTTTATTATTGAATATAAAGGTTACCAGATCTATAATGTAACATGGTAAATGAAGTGGTAAGTGAATTCATGTTTGGTAATTTCCCACTTTAATTAGTATGCATTATAAATGGTACTTTGCTCTATATTACCTTTTTTGTATACTGTAATAATATTGAATTTACACAAAAACTGTTTTGGTGTGTATTTGCATTGTTTTAACTGCCTCGTGTACATGACACATGAGGCTGGTGGAAGGGTTGTTTTACAGGGTCATTCTAAAATTGTGGCCTCGGCCTCTCGTGATCGTTCCTATCCATCTTTTTGTGAGAGCCGGGCAGGGGGGTCACCTCTAGAGCCCATGGCCACGTGCCAGTGAGGCTCCGTGCGTTCCTTCCCTCTGAATTTCTTCAGCATGTTCAGCTGGTTAAATTACACTTCCCTGCTGTTAGCTTGATCCAAACCTACAGAAGTCAACGAAAAGAATCACGTCTTTTCCGAAACGGACCGGACCCTCAATTCCCTCCTGCTGGTTTCACCCTGCAAATGACTTCCCTGCCTTATGCCGAGTTTATCGCTTTCTGAGTCCTTCAGGAGCTCTGTGATTTGTTTAGATTAAAAACACTGCAGCCCCTGTGCTCTGTCCATTTGCCTGTCTAGAAAGTACCYTTACACCATACTGCATACAGCAACGCCAATTTAGCAGTGCAAGACAGTTCTTTCCCTGCTCCTGCTCCTTCTGTGTGGTCATCTCTTAGCCCTAAGTTTAGGAAAACGGTTGCGCTAAAGCAAGTATTACTTTCTGCCCGCGTTACCTTCAGCATAGGTTGTAAAATTGGACCTTGCAAAGAATTCCAGTTTCAAGTCTGCTGAATATCATTCCCTTTCCTGAATCCTGTATTGCAGCGGCGCCTGCAGTGGTGAACTCCTCAGCAGAGCAGAACGTGCTATAGGAGACAGAACATACATATGCCATTGGGTACGTTTCTGGCTTTGCTAAAGGAACTAAAGATACTCATCTACTTTGAATGTGTGTGAGAGACCCCCCAAATAAGAGTGGATTTTGAAAGGTGACTCAAGMAAATTTGGAGGTAATTAAATATGTGTTTTCATTTCTGCAGAACAGAACTAAGTAACTTGTGTGTGTATGTACATATATGTGTGTATATATATATATATACACACGTATGAATATATATGAGTACATATGAAAAAACATATGTATGAATTAATATACCACAGCAAATGTAAATAATATGTTTATAATATTCAGTATATATTTAGCGTAGTTACATAATGAAAAGCATAGTGAATGCTTATCAATATTATCATTGTTTATTGCTGTTGTGATGGTTGTTCTATTACTATTATTACAGCCCTAAGCACTGTTATAGCATCTATTTTACTTCCTGATCCCAGAACAGCTATTTTTAGCTCACTTAAATGAAGATATATGAAGCAGCTGAAGATTCATAAAGTTACAGAAGGATGAGCATGAATGATTTGTGATAGCAGAATAGTTTAGCATTAACCAACAGCGAAATAAGAAACAGAGGTCCTATGAGGAGAGTGGGAAATACACTCCTGAAGTCACCAGTACAGAGACCTGCAATTTGCCCCTTCAATATAGAGAGCGGGGAGAAGCAGGACTGCAGTGCAGTGTGGAATGGGAGCGGGCATTTTGCTGAAGTCTCTTTCTGTTATTCCTGAAATGTCAGAGACTGGTTTAATAAGAAGCACACACTTAGAAAGGAAAGGGGGAAAAAAAGAAAAGAAAAAAAGAAAACTAAATAGAGGGAAAAAATCTGAATCGACAGTGACCTGGGGGAGTCACGCCAATCCCAAGGGGGTCCCTTGCCTCAGCTCTGTATCCATATACCTCTGTATGTCCTTTGGAGGCCTGTCGGGAAGCAAGCTGAAAAGAGAAGCAATCTAACCAGAGTCTATTTCTTGAGATTAAGTTTTCTTTAACAGAAAGGATAGTTGCAATGCAAAATTGATATAAACCTGATATAAACACAAAGTGACATAACGCTCAATTTATGGTTTAGGAATAAGGGAGCACAGTTAGGGTGGTTTCAAATTACCCCTTTTGTTCTCTTGATAGGTTAAAATAGGGGCTGGAGAAGACTTCACCATGATTTTGAAAGACCTGAGTGAATTATCAGAATCTCCTTATGGAGCAATATGGGCTGCAGCACTGTCCAGAAACTTTTAAACACTGTTATTCATCTGTTTCAGAGATGATTGGTCTGTTCTAGGTCTGCATTACACTGGAGGTCAGCAAAGATAATCATAATAGCTTCTACTGGTTTTAAAATACAGGATTCACCTACCGAAGTGCTTATCTCTCTGCTGGTTGCCGTATATRAGCTTGGCACATTACAGGGATACTCTGGAGAACATCTATACAATCTCAAAAGGATCCATCTCCATTGACTTTTTTTATTTAATAATAAAATGATTTAATCTGTGATTCAGAGTTATTTCAGTGATTCTGTTCTCATCCCACAAACCATACCAAAACAGAAAAGCTATTTCCCCCCCAAAGCCTTCCCCAGCTCTTTATATTAGTATTTTCTTTCTAGAAAAAAGAAAGCAGCTCATTCTCTTTATCCTAACCTGAGTATTTTTACCTGCTATTTTCTACACTGCTAACTTATGTTTTGTTAATTTCCTTTCCTGTCTCTCCTCTGATACTTATCATTTCAGCTGTACTTTATGTGCCATTTAAACCGCAGTTCCTTATTTGATTTCTCTTTTATCAAGCACATGTTAATTTCCTTTTCTCGTCCTCTGTGTCACCATCTCTCCTTTTCTCCAGCATAATCCTTGGGGCCAAAAGTTATGCCTTTCCTCATGAGCGTCAGGATATTTTACAGAACTTTTTTTTCCTCCCCCTTCAGACCTATCCGTCTTTATCTTTCACTGAACAACAGCACCGCAAACTGAGTGTGAGACAACACAGCTGAATGATTGATGCTCTCCAAGTCCTGAGTTTCTTTTCCTCGTTTATTCACACAGCCACCCTCCTGAGTTAAGGGTTTCGCTTGGTACCTGCCATGGTGACTAGAAAAACAAGGGTAAGCTGCCAAATCCAGCGACTGTTTTCTTGTTCTCATATTGCATTTCCTTATCGGTTGTGACAATGTGCCACAATTAATGATAGCAGAAATACCTATGTTTGATACCATATGCATCATACTTAGTGGTGATGGATTAGCAATCAAGAAAATTAATTCTGCCTTTACAAAGTAACATCTGAACTTTGAAGTTAGGAAAAAGCTTTAKAGAGCAGTGCAGATAAAAAATTCGCCAGGAAATGGGATAGCCATGTTTCCATTGTACCTACATAATTTGTTCTGGACTGATCCCAAACAGAAAGGTATATTTCCCAAGATAACACAGAGATCACTTATAAAATATTGAATTTCACATATCCCTGTGATTCTCTGGCAACTCTTTAAATATGAAGGCAGTCCCAAGGAGTAGGAATCYGAAAGCAGGGTCAGGACAACAGATTCTGATGCCAGGAGCATGTCCAGATTTCCTGGATGACCTTGGCTAAATAACTGCTGTTATTCTGAGACATAGCTTTTCATCTTTAAAGTATATTGTCTCTTACTTTTTAAAGTAATTACGTGAGTAAAATCCATTAAGTGTGAGGCATTTCTATATTAYGGTAATGAGAGCCAGGCATGTACCTTGATTTATCTATCATAACAAAATAACAGAAAAAGCTAATGAATGAAAAAGGTATTCAGTCATCCAGCACATCCTCCTTACTTCATAATCTATTTTGTTTCCGATGAATCCCATAGAAGACTAAGATTCCCAGAATTTCATGCAGAGTAGGAAACTGATTTATCTAGGCTCTGCCAATTACAGATCTATTACATTGCTGTAAAAGACCAGAACAACTTAAGTTGTCACCCAACATCAYGTAAAATAGCTCTGTTTCTATCTACCACAGTAGTCTGATCTGTCTGGACTACAATAAGGAAACCTTTGACCATTTTATGATCTCAAATCACCTTTGAAAGAGGAATCTCTTCCAGAGACTGAGACCCCTGTGGTAGCTCATTATCCAGTCAAGATAGTGGTACTGATTCAGAAAACCAGATTTGGGCTTGCTATGTCTCTTTGGTTGCAGCTGTCTTCCTTCTGGTGGCAGGGCTGGGATTACCAAGCTTTAGACATGCGCAAGGTAGACAGCTCCATCCTAAGCAGTCATTCCTGATTGCTTTTATAATTAATGGATTCAAAAAGTAACCTTTGGGGCAAAATATATGTTTGACTATTTTTGAGATCTACTTCAGAATGAGATGGAGAGACCTAGAGACCAATTAACTAATCTCCTTTGGTTATAAATGTTGAGGGTTACTTCCTCAAATGATCATATTTGCCTAGCAAACATTTATACCGGATGACATGAACCCCTGTTGTTGTACCTCTATTTATTTATCTCTAAAATGAGGGCAATAGTTTGCTTTATTGAGTGTAAATAACTAGAAATATACGTCCCCAAATATGACAAATAAATGCACTGTGCAACATCCAGTATTTCCTTAACATATACAGTGTTTTTCAAACAAACTGAAGATAGTGTTTGTGTCAGAAGTTTTGAGAAGTGTCCAAAAGAGTGAAGAGCGTGACAAGAAACTGGTCAAAATGAGAAGAATGTTTTCCACAGAGAAAACTAGGAGGCTGAAGATAGAAGACCTAACAAGAGGATGTGATGCTTTGAAGATTAAAAGGGCATCTCTCTTCTTTCAGAGGTGTTTGGAAAAGCTATTTCATAAAGATATAGTGCCTTTAGCGCACACTAACAGGAGAATTGGGGGCTTGAATTTTTCATATGATGTGACTTTGTGTATTTATTTATTTATTTTATAAAAAGTCATAAAAAGGCCTTTAATAATTAGGCTCACATCTTTTTCTTCTTTGTGGTTGTTTGGAAGTTCTGTTTATTTTCTCTTTCTGACATATTTATTTAGTCAGAGATTATTTTTATACAGACAGATTATGGTGATTAGAAGTTTCTAAAGGAGTTTGCATTCACCATAAATACTGATAGTTTTAACCTACTGAAAGGTTGTTTATAGCAGTTTATTTTCGTAACTGTAGTCCATAAGTCTGGCTTTTAGAAACAGCAGGGCTGACAAACCATGAAAGAACAATTTATGGAAGATCCTGTAACCTGGATTGCTGGAAAGAAGGGGATGTAAAGAATTTTAAGAAATGACCACTATTGATCGCCTCATACAGTGGATGGCATTTTGCCTTCATCTTCAGGATAATTGGACTGGGGGATTACAAATCCATAGCAATAGAAGGCTTTTCTTACTAGACAGTTAATGCACCATAAATCAGCTAGTAGGAATAGCTCCTATGTTGCAGTCTAAGTATGTTTTCATTCAGCTCATTTGCACTTCAAAGCTAAAGTCGATAATTCAGCTCCAAGTAGGTGCAATTGGGGGATATTTCCCTTTTGTAGCAYATGAGTACAAGCTGAGAAAATCTCTAAATTCATTTGCACAGGACATTACCAGTCAGAGTCTGCAACTCACAGAAGCAGCCCAGCTTCCAGCTGAAGTCAAGAGGTGAGCCTTGCTGCTGCTCATAAATTCCTCAAAGTTGGTGTGCTGTGACTAAGCAGTGTTTGCTCACTATTAGTGATCAATTGTTTTATTGCTTAAAAGGTAAGCATAGACTTTGTTTTTCAAATGTTAGGACTGTAACAGTGTGAGTCTTGTGTCTCATCTCTGGCRGGGTGGCTAGAGGCAGTTGCCCTGAGCCCATCTTGTGTTGCAGTCCTCACAGCGAGGTGGGAAGCTAGCTCTAGGAAAGCACAAATGAGTGCCTCACACCATATGTCGATGCCAAGTAATGTTCAGCTTGATTTGGGATCAAGAAAATGCAATAATCAAGGAGGGAAGATGTCTGAGGCTGTTTCGCCTTCTTTTTGTTCACCTAGCATCTCCCAGCACGGTAACATTGAAGATCTTTCATTCATCTTTCCTTACACACACAAGYAGATTACCTAGACTTGTGCAGTGCCTGAACAACATTACATTGCCATWTATTCTGTTTTCTTCCTGCTTATGTTATATCTCTGAGCACACAGAATCATGTATGCTCTTCAGTGCAGCTTGTGGATTTGCATGAAGTGAATGTATAGACAGTTTTATCATTGTCATCTGGATCCGTTTTCATCTGTGCTAGGAAAATGGGATTGAACTTAGTTTGGCAGAAATGGGCTGAAGTATCCCTTGTAGCAGAAGACACAATAAAATTCGTTTCTCTGTGCTGATGTTCCTCAAGACTGGAGTGTTCTCTAGTGTTGGGAGCATGAGAGGGAAGGTGTGGAGAACGGGTCTCTTCTCCATATTTTGCAGCTGGCAAATGAAAGCTCTTCAATTCACACGCCRTGTCTCTCCCACCAAGCCCGATTCTGCACCAGTGCTTTCTGAAGCTCGCTTCGGTAGTCACAGATGGTATTGGAACATTAGTTTTCAACTATTTCATTTATTTATTAGCCTTTAAAACTTTTTCCAGGGGAGCTATAGCTCCCAGAGTCAAGAATTCAAACTTTGTGGCAAAGAACTTGCTTTTCTTACTAGCTGCATAAGAAACCTTTTCTGAACAATCCATTGACTTTCAAAAGAGCTACAAGATAGAAAACTTCTATACTCAACAATTACTCCATTAMGAAGAATCCAAATTATATCAGAATAAAAATATTGGAAGCCTTTAGAAGTGTCTCTGAAGAAGCAAAAATGGAAAAGGAAAGGGGCTGAATTTTCTGCTAGCATAGCATTAGTGGGGTTACTGGGCAGAGGGTCTTGCCTATTGACTAAATAGGAAGAGGTCAACATGTCAAGCTGRATGCAGAAAAAGAAGGAAGTCATAATTTGGGAAATAAGAGAAAGAGGGTAGCAGAATGTGAGTGTTATCTATCTTGATCTAGAGAAGAAGCTAGTGCCTGTTAAGAAAATAGTTTCAGTGTCATTGAGTTTGACAGGATATAGGTGGCATGCTTAGGTATCGCAGTGGAATCTGGTCTTGAAAAGAAACCCTGTGCAGAGTCACAGGAGACTGAGTGGGTAAGTAATACGATATATTACTAATGACATAAAAAAAAACATGAAAGGCAAGTCAGTCAGGTGCCAAAAGAAGTGTAGTATTTGTAGAAAAATAATCCAGCATCTACCAGAGATTGCTATATACCCCAAATCTTTGAAACTATTTTGCTGCATGCATTTTTCGGTTTTCCCTCCACATATGTTTGCGTCATTCCGGGGGCAACTCAGCAGACCTATTTTAAAGTGAAGCTAGATTATATGAATATATAATMGTTTGGCTCAGTCTCCTCTGCATCATATCCAGATAGCTACCAAGTGAAGCTCCAATTAGTTAAATTATATTAACCAAAACCAAGCTAAGTTGAAGTAATTTTGAATTAAAACAGTGTAAAAATGTCAAGGAACATTATCTCCAAAAACCCTATCTATTTTATTTTCAGAACTGAATTTATATGCCCCTGATTTGCTGTTCAATTGAACTAGTTTCCACAGATATCACTAGTAGAATTTCTACTTCATTCAGTAAGCAAAAACCAATGTTTTAATTGAATCCCTGTTTGAYAGAGATGTCCACATCAGAAAATCTATTTCCTATGTACAAGCTGTTGTTTGAAAATAGCTCCCAGACTGATTACTTCATCACAGTCCTTGTGAAAATCAAGGTCCAACCAGTCTGGCAATCTTTTTGCCAGGTGCTGTGTCAAGGGTCTTTTTTTTTTTTTTTGGAGACAAAACAAACTTAATGTTGCTTTAAATGTAAATCTAGAAACCTCGGATACTAAAATACATCATGAGTAACACTTCACTATTCTTTAGGCATTTTGTCCAGTGGTGCTGTGATRAAGCTTGGAGGGAGGGACAGCATAAATTTAGGGCAGCTGGCAGTTTATTAGTGATTTAGATGGGAATTCAACCYGCTGAAGTGTCTTTTTACCAAACTTATCTATCGCCCTCGGCCTATTGCYGTGGAAAGACGATGGGGCAACGCACTCGTCTGCCGACCACCGCTGCTCCCCTCGGGCTGCACCGCGCTGGGTCCGAGAGGGCTCCAGCTGCCAGGGGACCCGTCTGCTGCCCAGCACACTTTTGTTCAAAAGGGTCGGTGCCTTGCGGGGGTTATGGGCCGAGCTGTGCCAGGTTGCAGATAATCATCAGCTTTCCAGAAATTACGCAGGCATCAGCTTGATGAGAGTGTGAGAAATTGCACTGTAGAGTGGTGCAGGGGATATATAGTTAATCTTCTCAGCTCCTCTAGGGCTTAGATGTGTTTTCTCGTCCTGTTCATGTGTGGGGACAAGCTTAGTGAATGAAAGAGCAACCMAGATCCGAGCATATGTGTGTCTTTCCTAGCCCTCTGCTACACATTTTGGTTATGTCACACAATTGGTAAGATTTGTGGGTCTTTTCCAGTGGAGCTGCAATGAGCATGAAGAAAAATAAACACGTATATAGTTATAGTAGTAATGGAGGTTATTTCCTTCAGATAGATCTTTTAAATTTAGACTCAGATGATTCAGATTCACTAACTGCCTGAATTCTGCATTATTTAATAGGCAGTTTTGCTCTAGTAGGGTTCTAATTGGAATGACCTAATATGGAAGAGATAAACATATTGCCTTACTTAGAAAATGGATCATTTAGTTTTCATTTATTTATTTATTTATTTCTATTTAAGCAGGGAAGTCCTGATCTGCCTTAGCACTGTACAAACAAGTTATACTGATAACCACGTGGAACATAGGTATTGTTATAAGTATACATGTAGACATCATCCCAGTTTCTCTGCACAAGATTATACACTAGTATTTTCTAGCCTATTTGACAGGTATTAAACTTTATGTTATAACTGAAAAGTTGTCCTGATCCTGGAGAATGTATTTTTGATATACCTTGAAGCATGAAGAAACACTTTGAATGAGAACTTTTAGAATTCAGAATTAGTTTTATAGATATATTTGTAATTTTTCTTTTCTGGATCTACGAAAACTTCTTACCTTTTATGGACTCCTATATTTTTTCACTTCATTCTCCTATTTTCTGTGTATATTTGGCTTCTGCAAAGACTACATCTCACACAAGCTCTCACAGCTTTCTTTTCAATGTATTTTCATGGGTACCATAGATGCCACAGTGTTATAGGAGGCCACTTTAAATTATAGACTGAGTTCTGTCCAAGAGYCTCAGATTTGAGGATTCCCACAACTTCTCTGAGAGATACTTCAAGACTAATAAATCTGACTGWCAGAGATATTCTTTCCAACATTCTACTATGATTTTCCATTTCTTTGCTACAAACACTTACCCATCAGCAGCCTGTCTACTCAKTATTCTAATTATGGCTCCTCTCTGCTGTTAACAAACTTCAGATAGTAAAAATATCTGACCAGATCTCATACTATCAAGTTCTCAGTCAATGTCTACGGATGGAGTTCTGCTTCTTCATTAAATACCACTGAAATTACCTAAGGGTGGTTTAATGGAGGTATAGCCCATTATTTGTGAACTTCAGTAGTCTTTGAGAAAGTCCATAAACAGCTCCTTAAAGTAATTTCTTCAGATCACATTATCAGAACAGTTTGAATACACACGTACTCCAATTTAAAAAATAAGATTTAAAAATATTTTTTTTTCTATTACTAAGGGATCTTAGCTGTACTAAGATGGTCTGAATTATGTTACAGCTGAATCTAATTTGTCTGAATCCAAAATCTTTAAAATTGTCATTTGATCTGTAACTGGATCCAGAATGAGTGGGAAGGAAGAATTATTCAAGAAAATGACTAGAAAACARTCTTTGCTTTTTCACTGAGATATCTTTAATGCAAAAATCAATATTTTATTCATTTTTTATCCATTTTTTTWATTTTGAAAATGATGCTAGGATTTGAAAGCTATGTTTTAGAAAGCAGAAATATATTTTTGGAAAGATTTCTACTCCTTTCTTCCTAAGCATCTTCTAGAGCACACATACTCTTTAAAATCTTATTTTATTCACCTAGAATTTTTAAAAAAAGTACAACTAATTTCTAAAATAAGGAACAAAATCATTATGCCCGGACTCACTGATAGGTACTTGCAGATAATGAAGACAAATTAAAGASGTAATAGAGTGCAGGGTCTGATATACCAGTCTCCAAGTCAGGAAACTTGGCTTCTTGGCTGGRCTCTGTTACTGATCTACTCTGACCTCTAAGTTACTGTTACTCTATTTCATCTCCCACGTTTTATCCAGTTTGGTTATAAATTCACTGGCATARCACTATTTATCCATACAGAAGAGGGACCAACAAGGCTCTGGACTTGGATAAGGCTACTAGATACTATTATAATRACCCATTACTCCTCTGAGGTCAGACTGGTTGATCTAATGGTCCTTCCTGGCCATAAACTCAATGAATAATGATGACTTCATAACAATCAGCACTAGTTTGCAAATGATTTGTAAGGAATAAAGGAGGCTAAATTCACAGCAAATGTTATCTACATAAAATGATGTGACCAGCACTACCCTAATCATTTTTATTGCTCGTCTCTCCAATGTACTGATGGGATCATTATATTTGCAAAACTGTTGCTGGCATTTCCCCTTGCTATCTTTGACAAGCTCTTTTGTGTCAATGCCATTGCTTTTCAGGGATGCACAACTAGTGTTTTCTTTTGTAGCTAGCATGTTTCTAACGCACACTTTGATGTATCGAATGATAGTGTCATATACACTGACACATCATACCACTTCAGTAGAGGAAGCTATGTCTGTCTTGAAGTTTTGTCCAAAGCTTTTGACATTCCCACTCCCAGTGGTGTTCTCAGACTTTTTTTTTTCTTTCAATGTTTCCTGTAGTAGTTGCATTTAGTGTGGGTATTTTTAGTCCTTTCTTTACTTTTATTTTTTTAAAGACATTAATTTGATGCTGTGTTTGTATGCCACAGGCAGAGAAATGTGATCTTGTGGCTCAATCACCAGACGAGCAGTCTGACTGCCTCTTAGAACTGGATCTCCATCCAAACACCTGACTCACAGGTGATGAAAGATTGACATTTGGAGACTAATTTTAAAATCTGTTGAGCAGTGCCTATTAAAAGCAACGCACTGGGTTTTCAGTATATCTATAAATTCATGGGCAATCCTTCCCATGATATGTTTCAGGACCTGCAAAATTGTTCCAATAATATCGTTTGTTTAAATGCCTCAGGCAAAGAGGTGAAGTCATATAATATTTTCYTCAAAATAATGAAATCCTCAGTGGAAAAAGATTGAACACATAAAATGGTTACATATGCATGATAAATACCAGCCAGTTATCTCTTTGCCAGATTTGCCTTGTACTGGGAGTTTCTGTAAACCAAGAATCAAGTTTCGCCTGTGGTTTTGCTTTATCAGTGAAGGTTATACGTGTTTTGGATCAATGTTTTACAGAAAATGGGGTGTATAAGTAGAGGATGATGAAAAGTGAAGGTGAAATGGTGATAGTGAAAAAATGGAGTTYAGTTCTCTGTTCTTTCACTGGTTCCTTGTGTGACTGTGGAGCAGCCATTCACTATTTCTGCATTTCCAGGACTYGCTTGTGTTTCACTGTGGTGGTGCTGAGCTGTGACTCATGCAGAGCTGCAAACACAAGKAGACCCTGTAGGTCCTGCTGCAGACAAGGTCAGGTCCCTGAGCCAAAGGAGAACTGCCACTGACTGTGGCGTGCCCAGTCCCTGACTGCAGAGATATCTACGGCTCTTCACTGATATCCCACAAGGTCTCACTTGCGGGGGGGATCAAAAAGCAGAGATATTTGCTCCTACAGTGTGTCAATAATAGTGTTTATGTTTGCTGTGAAAAACTGAGTTTTTGAATTGAAGGTTCTGGTGACCACAGTTCCAGTGTAAGGGTAAAGGATGTTTTGGGTCYGTTAGCTGGTTATTTAGAGAGAGGCTATTTCATGCTGCTCAAAAGCATAGCAATGCAATAAGTGCAGACATATCTACACTGGAAACACGGCACAGAGCACACAAAACTAGCCACTAGAGCTGGCTGTAACTGGGGGCAAACCTTGCTGTTTCAGCAGCTGAGGGAACAGACCTATTAACGCAGGTCCGGTGCTGTGCTAAGGCAGCCTCTAGGACACAGCCTAATAGGTGAGAATTGCATCAGGCACCTGCGTCAAGCTGAGCAGACGCCTTTGCATCACACTCGCCCCTGCACCGAGGAGATGTCTCAGAAAACTGCTTCCCCGAAAGGTCTGCGCAGTCATTAGAAAGCTGCCCCCCAGCTCTGCTGGAACAGCTCGCGTCACTCTCTGCTAAGCATCCCTCTGTGCGCCTCAACCACAAACTATGCGAGTTAGTTACAGTTCCTGATTGCGGTAATTGGTTCTTATTTCAAGCTATAAAGACTTGTGCTATTTTGCTTTCAATAGACCRTCCTGATTTAAATCTAGTGTCACCCAAAATAGCAGACGGACACCAGCAGTACAAGGGGATATATCAGAGCAATCTGAAGGTTACTCTGAATTTGTGCAAACACTGGTCGCCTCTCCGCACTACCCCGGGACGTCAGGGGTCTGTCCTATTAACCGTGCTCCAGCCACGGAATGGCACAACTAATCGTCATGCTCTGTATTTAGAAACAATCCTGCTTGTGTAATTTCTGCCGCTTTTCCCTCTCGCCCTTTTATCRTTCACGGCATTTGCATGAAGATAGGATCTTCATTTCTGAGGGGTCCATCTGCTCCGGCTGCTCGTTCTCTTCCTGAAGTTATAAGCCTCTATTTGCAACATCATAATCCTCTCGCCACATCAACCTGCCGTGAGGTCGCTAGTGGAGGACCGTGACTTCAGGTGGGGAAACGAGCAGCAGGAGCAGATGAACTGTTAAGAAGCCGAGATCCCATTTTCATTGCAAATGTCCTTTGCATTAAAAAATGAGCCTAGGAAAAGGCAGCCAAGGGAGGACACCGAAGCAGAGAACCGTGCACACAGAAAGCATATTCAAAGGCTTTAAACAGTTGCATATGGTGAACTAGCTCTTGGAAGAGCAATATCTTCAGATGTAAAACAATTAACTTCTTCCAATCATGCTGAGCATCGTGGATGGAAAAAAAAA
>NW_028186901.1:1936575-1983286 GCF_003343005.1 Rhea americana
AAAAATGGAAATTGTTTTTTTGTGTGATAGAATAGGTTTTTCAGAATTACTGAATAGTTTAAATATGAAATATATACGAATTGGGCCTCCAATATTCAGAAGCAACATTTGTCTGCTGGCTTCTTTTGCAATCTGCAGGCCCTGTCCTGATCTAGCAGCATAGGTCTAAATCCAGCACAGCTTTACTTTGGTGGACTCAGTTCAGACTTACTCTGGAGCGTMTTTTACCCGAATGCAGCCCTTCCATTTTGAGTACGAAACCTGCCATCGGAGAGGAGATGGGTATCCCTCATACGACGGCATCCCTCACGGACAACAACGTTCACGCACACGCACACACGCGCACACAAATGGCAAGTCCATTAGACTTAAAACAGTTGGACGGGAGCCCAAAACCACGCTAACAGTAAGGTCAGAGCTTAACTGCTTTTCCACTTTACTACCCAGGGGCAAGGGAAGTTGACACACGAGATGCAGGCACCATAAAATGTCCACTGGGAGCGTTTGTTCATCATGTCCTGCCAGGAGACGGGCACGTTTGCTTTTGGTGGCCTGGAGGAGGGGAGGGGAGGGCTTGCAACAGGAGATACTGCGCTGGGAAGCAGCTGGGCCTGTTTTGATCTGGAAAAGGATGGAGAGGAGAGGMKMGRAGAAYGTCTGACATTTTTTTCCCTGACTCTTTCGAATACAAGATGCATTACCTCTGCCGAAGAGTCACCCTGCCTCCGCGAGTCCTGACACGCTCCCTGATGGGAGAAGGTGACTTGGCTGTTTGACATTCAGGGCTACAAGGTTGCCGGGCTGTAATCTCTAGTTAAAATTGAATCTTGTACATTACACCCTGCCAGCACAGCTAGACTCCTGATAATTATTTGGATGCTACTGTATTTGGATTTTATTTTCTCAGTCAAGAAAAGAGTTAGCTGGATTTATAGTTCAACACTGGATTCAGATTAGAGGAGGATAGATTTTCTTTTTAATGCTTAATGTGGCAGAGCCAAATAAATCTGAGGGGGATTTTGTGTGTGTGTGTGTGTGTSTCTGTGTGTGTGTGTTTAAAAAAACTCCTGAGAAAAGGAGAAAGGGGAAATTTTATTCCAGTGTGTTTTTCAAGAACTCACCAGAACTGAGGAACAGATCTTTTTCTTTTCATCAATTGTTAACTTGTTTTTTCCCATAATATACAGAACACGAAAGAGCTGTATGGATGCCACACACTGTAATGACAAAAGTAACAGAAAGATTTCGAACAGAAGGAAGGTCAAATTTGCTGAAGCAAACAACAAAGAAATGGATTTAAACTTTGGTTTAAATGGATTTAAAATCTGATGCATTATTTCATTGTAGGTTACTGCCATTTGGTGATGGGTTTTCTATACTTRTGGTAAAAAGAAAAATTATCAAATGGAAGACAGGTCTGAATAACTCCTTAGGTGTTAAACTGTTATGCACTCTTCCAGCAATGTATCTGTATAGTAGGAGAAAGGAAAATCTTGGATCTAAGCCACTTGTATTAATCACTAGGGCAGGTGATGATCTTAACATCAGATTTTTTTTTGATAATACAAACCTACTCAACTTTTAAGGGACAATGAGAGTCTGAATCTTAGAGAACTACAAAGCGGGACTGATTGATGTACTAGGATGTTAAAATCATGGTCAAGGGAAGAGCGGTATTATGAGCCTTCATGGTTTATTTGTCATYTTGTATTTGGCCTGGTACTAGTATCTCAGACTTAACAATGGTTCCTGTGAAGGTGGAATCCATGTTTGTTTAAGTGGCAGATGACGAGTGCTGGTTTTGGAGTACAACTTTACACATATGCTAGTAAAGGCAGYGCTCCAATGAGCGTGTGTTTGGAAGCTCGCAATGATGGGCAATATACGTTGAGCAGCAGGAAGTGTGGAGCTTAAAGGACAGCCTGAAGCACTAGAGGCCTCCACAAAGGTAGTTGTGATCCCTTTATACCACTCTGAAGAGTTAAAGGAGAAATTAAGGAAGGAGAAATGACTCATTGAAGAAGACACTATGCAGAAGAACCACTTTTAGTGGGAAGTGCCCATAGCAGGCTTATAACAGCCCTAACTCCMAGCCCATGGATGTTCCAGGAAATGGAGAAAGAAGAAGGTAGTGGTGAGGATAGACCACCATTCAGCTTTTCTCTCTGCCCCAAGGCTTCTAAAAGCCCAAAGAAAAATAGAGCAGCTCAAATTGGTGTGAAGTCCCATGAAGATTCCAAGTAACTCTCAAACGTAATGGGTACCAAAGCTCCCTCTTTTCCTCTTCCTGTGGTCCATGAAGAAATGATGAAACTCAGAACTGCAGTCATCATGTCATAACTGAGCAAGCAACATATGTGGTGTATAAGCAATTCCCCAGAAGATATTCCCCGGCAAGCTGTACCCTTGCAGTAAAGAAACATGTGTGATTTTTTCTCTCTCTCTCTTTTTTTTTTTTTTTTAACTTCAGAAAAAAGAATGAATCTCTCTTTTCTTCTCATCCTAAAATTTTTCTTGTTCTGGAATATATATCTGATAAGTTTGAAAATAAAAATGAAAATAAGAAAAAAAAATCCTCTTTCATGGATCCAAGAAAATATGTCTGCTTATTAATCTCTGCAAAGAGATCCCAAGGCATTGGAGAAAACTCTCTCCCAATTATCTGGGAAATGCCACCAGCAAGGTGGCCTTTCCAAGAAAGGTTGTCATTGCTATGTCAGTAGAAGCTTCTTCTTTTTTCTGATATATGTATAGCACTTAAATTAGTATTGACAGTGACATTTGAAATGCTGTATCTCTTTTCCTCAGCTGGCACTGTGCTGGCAGTTCTTCCTGTGGATAGTTTTGCAGCAAACTGTTGAAAGAGCTGTAAACTTTCTTTCTTTCTTTCTTTCTTTCTTTCTTCTTCTTCTTCTCCTCCTTCTCCTCCTTCTTTCTTTTTTCTTTTTGCAGAGTTCATAAGATATACACACGTGCACACACACACACATATACATCTTTATTATGAAACTAGTTCTCTCACTCATAGAATGGTGAGTTATCAAAATCAATATAACCCTGAGCTGCAAAGAAAAATTAGCTGGGCATTTTATTATGCCTCATAAAGGGCTTTTGTTATGTGAAAAATTCTTCCAAGAAATAACTGATTACTTCTTTCTGTACTGTCTATTCAATAAGTACATGCTGGATATCAGAACATGCTTGAAGGATGTATGTGCAACTAACTGTACATGAGTCCCTTCTGGTTTTGTGCAGAAGGCACTACCTACACAAAAGCAAAGTAGTCCATTACGTACAGAATTACTGCCTGCAATCTCAGACTGTTCCACTGACGGGAACAGAAGGCTGATTTTTAGAAGATATGAAAACATGAAAATAAGCAGCTGAAGGTGATTTAGAAATGTACTTAAAAGAGTTAGACTGCTAATTCCACTTTCTTTCCAAAAGTGACTGGTACTTCTATAAATCCTATATGGGTGCCTGCCTGCRTCTTTGAAACCTAAATGCAGGTATAAATCTGACTGTCAAGCTCCGCTTCTAATGGGAAGCTGGAAAGCTGCCTTTTCTGTTCTATAGTTACTTCCATTCTAATCCATGGTGGGAAACACAGGTTCTTAAATCTGTTACTCATAAAAATTACCCATAGCMCAGGTTGTGTGTCAGACCTGAGTGATAGATACTTTAAGGAAAAATTATGATTTCTGTTGGGAGAAAGAAAAAAAAACTAGACTAACCTGTCTATAATATGTATCTGTCTGTCCAGTCACATCTCCATACTTTGAACTGCCCAATGTAGCAATTACAAAATATTCARTTCCTGCAGTTTTTATGAAAATAGCTAGATAGCAAAAGAAGCGAGGATGCATTATTTACCCCTTGGAGGGAAAACCAGCCATGTACTCTTGCCTTTTACAAGATGTGAGAAGATCCATGCTGAATTCAAAATTTTATTAATACACCACATTCAGGAAAATCTACAGCCAGAGCAGGCAGGCTGCTGCTAGAAAGCCCAACAGCATGACACAAAGCTGTAGGAAACCAGGTATCACATGCTCCATCACCAGGGAGGGAAGCAGTTACACAGTTTGAGGTCGTTGAGGATTATTGCCAGATGTTTTCAGAGGAACAGAGCAGACAGGACAGTCAGAATCAACGTGCTTTGCCCTGTGGCCCTGCTGCTTACTTCAAGGAGGTCCTGTGAGGGGTACTTTTGAGCAGTAGCATTTAAGATAACATGCATACTTGGCAYACAACATTGTCTTTCATGACTGACAGAGCAAATACGCCGTACGACTGTGTCCGTATCCATCAGCCTTCCACATTCTTCTCTGGACTTGATGCTGAGCCCCCTGATGGCATTGAAGAGACCTCTATTGTTTGATACCCAGCTTGTCTGACAAGGAAAGTGGGGTCTTTCTTAATGGTAGAGACATATCAAGCTTGATTTTCAAAGTGAGCTGGRCAGATCTTTTACAAAATCCCTCTCCATGCCACCAGCTAGGCAGAAGACTTTTCAAAGTGTTCTTGGTTTAATTAGCATTCAGCGAAGTGTATTGATGGCTCTTAATCTATTCCTCTGAAATATTTTGATTCTGAAATCGTTATGGCTGTGAGTCAGGGTAAATATGGTACCTAACTTTACTCCCAGGTGGGTAAACTGCAAACCATGGCATATCTGGAAGAGGTTTTGTTGTTATTGTTGTTCTTTTCATATGCAGCTCAGCGTGCCTTTGAAGAACATCAATAGTTTTATTTGATTCTAGACCAGCAGTGYTAAAATACTCAATAGATGATTGAACAGGATGGGTTGTAGGGAAAGGCTTGTCAGCAGCAGCCTCAAGCAAAATATAAAGATTATACCAGTAGATTTCAATAGATTTCCTCTAGCCTCCTGTAAAACTCTCTAAAYTTTGGGAGGTCTTGCATATGAGTGTGAATTTAAGCCATCTGTTTATTTCATGAATATAACAAGAAAAATCAGCCACCACAAGTATGCTGCTTTTTTCCCCACAGTTTTTCAAAATTTGATCTTCCAAAGATTCTCACATTCTTGCTGGGAACTGTCAGATTCAGAGCTTGTCATTTCAAGTCTGTTTAAATTTTCTTATCTTTCCTTATCGTCAGTAATCTTTATATATACACACACAAAACAAAAACAATTCACGCATACACAAACACATCCTGAGTAGTTATCTTYATTTGGTGATCAGAAAAGGTTTTAACAAAGCAGGAAAAACAGAACCAAAAACCACCCTCCTTTTCACCTCCTCCTGTTTTAAGCTATTGGGGACACAAAAGCTTTTCTGACCTGAAAGGACTCTTCACTTGTCTTGAAAAGGATTTTTTTTTTTCAGACTGTTCTACTTAAGCTCCTTTTTAGTTATTTGCAACTTCACAATCCCATTCACAAACTGTTGCCATGGTAAATAATTATATCACAGATGAATTGTGTATGCTCCCACTTCATGGCTGGAAGAGAAATTGTAAAAAGAAAGGTGAGAATGAGAGAGAGAGAGAGAGAAGGGGGGGAAATCAAAATCCTTTAAAATTACAGGGGAGAGAGTTGAGAAATGATTGCCTCCTCGTTAACATAATTAACTCCATGAATTATAAATTGGTATTAGAACTTCTGACAAAAGGAGTAATTATATTTACTCATGTAAAATTAAACAATACCAAAAAGAAATTAATGGGATTCACCAGAAGCTCTGTTAATATTATCATAAAATTCAGAGATCCAAATAGCTCAGATTCAGAAGTGATTTAAGCAGCATAAACTTCAGTGCTTCTTAGATTTGGGTGGAGAGTGAACATATTTCCTTAGTGGTTTATAATCAAACTGTGACRAAAAGCACATAAAACAACTCATTCTTCAGAAAAGGAAGTACTAATATACAAAGACAGCTGCATCCTTCCTAAACAGGAACAGCTCCTAGGTAGCTTTGTTTTTTCAGGGATTTTGCACGCATGCATGGAAAACTCGTGCACATCTACACAGACACTTCTCAGGGGAATAACAAATTCTGGAGCTGATCTCTGAACTAACTCCAGGACAACAGTGCAAGGCAGGAGGTGATTTAAGCCAGTGGTCTGCCTTCAATATTAYCACTTCCATGTGCAAATATTTCCTTATGTATAATCCACATCGACCCCACGAAGAGGATCTTTCTTGCTTAAACCTGGATGCATAAAACTTAGGGGTTAGTCCGCCTTAGCCGGGTTTCTTCTAGAGTCAATATAGAGAGACAGACGGCCCAAAACGGTGATTTGGCCCATCTGAAGACACAGCTCTGGAATAAGTGGGATTGATGGTCTTATGGAAATGCCCTCTCTCCTTTCCTCCCCATTCAAAGGACATCTGATTCAAAAGGCTGTGGGATGTCTGTGACCCTTCTTTTTTCCTTCTTCATTTCCAAGCTTCTATCAATCTTCCTACTTTTTTTTTTCATTGCAAATATCCAGCAGCACCTTTTTCCTCTTGATGCCTTGAACTCCTGGCCATACCACAWCACTTTAATGCTTCATGTTTGCAACCTGTGTTGCTGTTGTTGCTGTTGTTGTCATCGTCGTCATCATCATTATTATTATTTCACTGATGCCCTTACTTCTTTCCCAGCAGGAAGCACTCATGCAATGCTGCATGGTTAACATGATGTGTCACTGATGAGGCTTCAACCCTAGGTCTATAAATCGGTAACAGGAAATTTGGAGCAAAAGAAGTCAGACCATTGAACGACAGCCTGCAGGACTCGATCTTTGTAARTGGAGTAACTGGCAGAGACAGTGCAATGTGCTAGTGATAAGACAATTCCTTATTTTCTTAAGTCACATACGAACCAGGCACCCATGGTTTCTTTACTTTGTAAACCCAGCTAGATGTTTTCAGTCTCAGAGAAATGATCAGCTTTGAAATCCCCCAATAAATTGCACTGGGGGGGCTGCATTAAACTGTCGATGGATTTTTTGTCTCCTGTGTGAATCCCTCTTCCCTTACCCTGATCAGAGACAGTAAAGAGTACTCATGTTGCCTGAGGCTTATCTGCATTTATTTTTTTCACCCAGGGCATTATTTTCAATTTTCATGTTCCTACACTGTTTTTTTCCTGCTCTCTCTTTCACTCTCTCAACTTTGTATATGCCAAAAGCCTTACCTGCCAACTGTTGGGAAAAAAATGTGATTTCTATTGAATAGTGCACTTTGGAATGAAAGAAAACATTGTATAAACGAGGCTGAGGAACTCATTCACCTATGCCTATATTACTGTGAAATCAATTATGCAGGGCTCTTTCGAAAGTTACTGATTGTAGCAAATTGAATGGCCTCCATTTCAGCATAATTTGGAGAGGTTGATGTAATCAGAGACCTTACACCATGGTGAGATACAAGATTCGTGATATTCAGATGGGAAAAAGGCTACAATGGTTAAGCTTATTCTGTACTCTCCGCTTACCGGCTGTAATGCTTTCATAAGTACAAATGAAATTGTTTTGATGAAGGCGGAGATGTTCTAAGGGACAGGAAAAGGGGAGAGAAAGAGAGAGGAGAGGAAAAAAAAAGAAACTATATCAGGTTGTTTGAAATCAAGGTACTGTACTGTTAAGCGAGGCGGCAGYGGAATCTAATCCTGAACATAATTGGTTGCAAATGAAACACTTTAATATCAAATCTTGAGTTGTGCCCTGGAGCTGCAGTTCAGGTTTGCATGAGCTACATGTAAGTGGAGGCAAAATGTGCCATTTTTTTTTCTTTTGTAAATGTACCTTCTATTTCAGCCTGTTGGAAATTTGTGGGGCAAAATAATTGCTCTTCAGTTTATATGCAAGGATATTCTGCCCTGAGAAGTTTTGTCCTTTTAAAAATAATAAAAATAAATAATAAAAAACTCTCAAGAACAACAAAAATAACTAAGCTCCCAACAGAATCTGTTTCATAATGTCAGCCTGTGGCTCAGTGTTTTGTGATGTGTGGATGTTTATTAAATCTATGGTGATACTATATAATGACATTTATTTGTACTGACAATCTTTTGGATAAGTGTCACACTAAACAGACGGGAAGCAGCTGAAAGCTGTCTGGAAAAARGAAGGAGGAATATTAGCACTTTGGCTCTTAATTTCTCCAATCACTGGAAAACATCACACTCCAAACTCAATCTGGAGCTGAATTTCACAATTTAGAGTGGTCTCTCCCTTGAAATTACACTAATTATACTGTCCAGGAATATATCTGGAGGAAGGGAAAAAAATAAAATAAAATAAAAGGATCTAAGAGTAGAGTTTGGAGTGAACAGCTCAGATCACTTCCTCTGTCCAGGTCGCTTGGGCCAGGACCCTTCAATGCCTGTTGCTGCTGCTTTAAAGGAGCTGAGCTCTGCCTCTGCTCTCCCAGTCTCTAAAATATAAATAARAACACTTCCTTTGTCTGGAGTAGCTATTTCCATTTCAAGTTTTCTAGAAGTAGGAATTACTCCTTAAATTGTTCRTGCAAAGTATCAAGCACACAATGACATATCCTTATTCTGTTGCTCAGTAATCTGCAATGAAGACATTCGTTAATGAGCCTCATTTCTAGACTTCACCTTCCATTAGTGTAAGTTTTTGATTATCCTGACAATAAAAGATATTCCCCTCCCAATAACTTTCTAAATAAAATACACCTGTAATTAGAATTGAATTTGACCTAAAATTGCAGAGAGGAAGACTTTTATTCTCAGCTGCATTGGGATTTTGAGGAGCAAAATGATACAGTTGTACAGAGATAAGAGAGGTAAGTTAGTCCTTGGGAGAAGCAGATGATCAAAAATATTAATTCAGGTGAGAAGATTCTAGAGAGAGTGAGAAAATCAGATGAAAGTACTGCTAGGAGTGACTTGTGAATAGGAAAGTTTAATTTTATGTTTGGCTTTGCCTACTAGACCTAACAAGAAGATAGTCACTGCAACGGCCAAGCAGTGTGGACATTTGGCTCTGGGTGTCTGCTGACTTTAGCTCCCAAACACCACTTTGAACATAAAACCCGTGTAAGAATTAGTGCAGTACAGTTTATGTCCAACTATGTCTCACTACTTAATTAATGGGATCACACTGACATCACTAARTTGTGGATTTCTACAAGTTTTTTTATCATGACACTTTTTAAAGTTTAAACAGATCTCATTTAAGCTACTTTAAAGAGCTGATCCTACAAATACCAGATTCAGTTTTGATGTCTCAGCACTGGGTGTGTATGTGTGGGGAGATAAAGAAGAAATAGCAAAAAATAAAATAATTATAAGAGTAATTTTTACCCAGACCGTTTATGATTACTTTTAGAAAACTGTAGACACACTGCTGCAGTCCTGTGGGTGAAGTCCCTGAAAGAACACTCTACCTCACTTTATGCAAACTGGCAGCTCGCTGCCMTAAGAGCTTCTCAATATCATTAAAGAAAAAATATTACAAATAATACAGACTTCATTGACGTGTAGAATACTCAGAGAAGTACCTGAAGAAAACTTTTACGTATTACTCTTTAGCTTTGAAATTGTTTTATTCTGTTTCAGATCCGAAAAAGTATTTTCATCCCTAAAAGATCATGTACTACACAGGTTGGTCAAAAAATAAATATTGCCTCTTCCTACAAACACTACTTTGCGTCAGCGGCTGAAGGTCATCTCTCTCTTTAGCTGTCTTGTTGTTTCCTTAGCTAAATTCTTCTCCAAACAACCCAAAATACAATCTGCTTTATTTTGCCCTAGTTTTCTAACTTAGTTCTTAGTCTAAATTGCATGTGAGCAAAAAAGAAAAAGAAAAGGTTACAGCTTAACTCAGCAGTTACATACAATAAATAGAATTGAATGGCAGCTGGACTCTGAACCATTTTCAATATAGAATTCCTATTAGCTTTTTCAGCCCATAAACCTGCAGTACTCCGCATAGCTGATAAGTGGGGAAACAGCTAAAACCCGCATCCCTATTGGCAGAAAGATTTCTTGGAAACTGTTTCTCATTTGCTTGAATTGCCCTCTGTTGTTAATGCRAAAGGAGATGGGGGCAGAGGAAAGGAAAGGACAAAAAAAACTGCTGATAAATTAAAAATTTTACAAGGGGGAAAATAACTATAAAACAAGTGGAAAAAAAATACAATATAACCCAAAGAGAAGCATGTCTCTTGAAAATAAATATCTCCCAAGCTCATAAACAGTGAGGCCAATGGTCATGAATGTAGCAGATGTTTATTGCCTCGTGCACCCTCTGCTACTTTGGGATAATCACTTAAATATCGCCAAATCCAGTTTGAATTTAAATTAGCTTCATATTTTCTTTCATGATTATTCCATTAAAAAAATCATATGATTAGCCAATTAAACAGAGAGGGAGAAGGAAAAAAAAACAGTAGGAGAGCAATAGCCTTTAATATTTTCAATTAAGATGTAGTGCCACCAATAAAAGAGGCTTACATTTTCATTTTATGGGCACCTATGGAGAGCATTATGACACAAATGACTCAGAGCAAGGTAATCGTTTCAAAATATATTGTAGTGGAGGACTGTAAACAGTGCAGTGTATTAGCTTAGATGGTATGTGATGAAAATATCAAGTTTCCAGAAGTACATTCAGTATTGGTTTCAACATTTCYTTGCGTATGCATTTAAAATACACGTCTTCTTTTACGAGGGCCAAAGCGATGCCCTTATGTAGAATAAAGTCCTCTGCCACGAAGGYAAAAGCGCAGGCTTCTCCCTTGCTCTGTGCGGACATGTCAAACACGCTTTTGAGCTCTACGCAGCTGTGGCAGGATGACGTGCCAAGCTGAGGAGGTTTCTGATGAAACATCTGAGGCTGGTCTGAATGAGCAATAGACAGAGGTGAAAACCACATATTTATCAGCAAATGTCAACCAGAAGCTGCTATCACTGTCCATACATAACTTGAAGAATCCAAGACARGATCTTCAGAAATGCTATCATCCCTAAAGCCCAGATGCAAACTTGTCCCTATGTCCATTATCTTTAAAGTAACATTCAAGCAAACATAACTATGCTGCAAACCCTGGTTTAAATTTTGTCAAGGGATAATATCGTCTAGTAAACTCCAGTAAATGCCTTTTGAAGGTCCTTTCCCAATTAAAAGACATTAATCAAATTGGAAATTTAACCTTTTTTTCTCTTTAAAATAAGACAAAATCTCAGTCTGTATTTATATTATATTRTCTTTCTCTGATAAAATCTTATTCTGTCTTTCTGTCTTTCCCACTTTTTTAAAACTCCTCACTTTGGTGAGAGCRAGAGGTTCTAATCCTATCTTCCTGCCTTCAGAGAAATGAACTTGTGATGTACAGAAGGATATAGATACTCTTGGTTATCACTTCACTAAGAGAAGACAACCCATGTGATCATTATTTCATATGTTATCCCACTACACATCTGGCAGCAAAACGTGTGCTGAACAATTCCACGTTACGTGTAATTCCCCTGTGAGGCAACTTCAGGCAGCAGTCATATCAGCAAAGGCTTTAGTATGATTTTATTTACAAAGACACTTGCCTGATCTTGTGAGTGTCTGCTGTTTTCTTCTTTTTTTCTTTTAATTTAAATATTAAAATKACTGCACAGTAATACATAGGAAGGTACCTTTGGGAGACTTCACCTTCTTTCCTAAAGATGTCAGGTGGGGGAATGCATAACTCATTAGGAGAGAGGATGAGGCAAGAGCTGGAGCTTAAATCTGAAACAAAAGGTTGATAAATATATTTGGGGGCTGAGCAGGAGAAAAAAAACTCTGTGGTTGTTATCTTGTGGCCAAATTGTCCTGCTGTATCACTTAAGTTCTGCAAGAAAATTTTGGAAGACAACTGGATACTACTCTCTGGCATCCATATGAGTGACTTGTTGGTATTTTGCCAAGAAGGAAAAGTTCATCATCRATGATTCTGAAGCCCAAATATTTGAGCTGGACTTCAGATTCTATTAGAATTACCTGACTGAATTTTGAAATGTGATATTTTCTATATACTGAGTAGAAACTACACAGCTTTGGATTGAAAAGGAAATTGTCATGATTACAGCAGGAAAAGAGTGACAAACTCCACAATCATGTGAGTCAGCATGTCAGCCTGGATGTTTTTCAGCAAGATATTTTATAATAGGAGTGTATTAATGAATTTTACGCATCCCAGCACAAAAGTCTGCTAACTTGCTCGACCTTGATGATTTTTTTAGAGATTACTTGGTTAGACTTGCAACAGATGCATACAGTCATAATCAGTGGAGATATCATAAATGGCACCAATGGAGAATGGGGGTTACAGAGAGTTAATATTATATGCTGTTAAAATGGTTGCTTCATTAAACTGCAGATGTGACTCCTTATTAGTGGTTTTGGATGCTTTTCTCTAATATCAGAATTTGCAGGAATGGTTTAGTTTCATATTCAAGTGAAAATCAAGTCCTAATGCATTATATATATACGCATCTAGATGTAGCAAATGACAATGCTGCTGTGAGAAAAACTAACCTTAGACCAACAAAATGGTGGCAAATAGGTTTACRTATGAATTATCTGCTGAGTCAGCTTCAAAGTATGTGTAAAAATTTCACAGGAACACTCCAGTCCTTTCTGCCATTCAAGCTGCAGGAAGCAGAGATTTAAGCATCCAAATGACATCCAAGAAACATGTCCTTAGAGTCACAGCTTGAGCAGAGTCTTTGAGCTAAGAATGTAATAGTTGAGGCAAATACTAGTGGCTGTGTATAGGCATGTAGCAGCATATAGGGAGAATATCCTAAGCTTTTGTCCATCATCTCAATTAAACATCATTAGGTGTTAATTTATTTGTCTATGAGGGAAAGGRTTGAAGGAACAGAGTAAAGCTAGAATAGCAGTGACAAAGACACATGCTTGTCAAGGGTATAATTCAGAAGCAGGCACTAGACATAATTACTCAGTGACATATGCATTGTTTCAGCATAGGGAATGAAAATAAAGAAGAGACATTAATCAGAATGATAATCAGTCAATGATGCAATRATGGTGATCTAGCTGTACTTAGTTAGAACACCTCATGTCCAGGAAAATATCCAGGTAGTCACCATTTTCATACTGATTATATCATGAAAAATGAGGGTAATGATTCAGGTTTGGCTGTCACAGGGTTTCCCTGCACTGAGAAACTAATAAATGGACACTAAATCTTGATATGCTTATCACATTGGGGCTGTCAGGAGTGCATAATCTTCTCCAGAAAAGTTTCCTTSATCATTCAATGCATCGCAGTTTACTTTTTCTACTTGACTAGCACTTTAACTGCATAAAAATACTTAATACTACCCTAAAAATTCTCTTGATATCTGAAACACTCAAAAAGTATTTCCCTTACACACTAGGATGTGTATAAGAAAGAAATGCCAGATGGTAATTTGGGCACCATTTATTTCCTCTGCTGTAGTCCCCTGTGAGCTCCTTGAATTTAGATTTTGGCACAGGCATGCTCCTGGCTGGATTCAGCCAGGTAGAATTTTGATTCTCTCCACCTGGTCTACGTATTGAATGACAATAGCTATTTCTTGTTTCTGCTATTGACCAGAAGCAAATTATTGTCCTGCTCCTCTGAGGAAGAAGCAAGCAAAGTAGTTACTTCATCTACAAAGAGTGCCTGCAAGTCAGAACACTCACCTGCCCTTTTCTGAGCACGGTTTAAAGACCGAAGCTGGGACTAAGTACCTAGACTTCCTGTAAAACATATTGTTATYATCTGCAGATATCCTTATCCCTTCAACTCAGGGAGATGAAAATAAATAAAAATAAATAGTCATTCACAGGTAATCATAAATGAAACACTACGTCTTTATAGGAAGTCATTTGCAGTTAATTCCTCATTATTTAAGGGAAAGTACAGATTTCCGACATCATGTCTGACATGTTTATATGTCAAGCCAATTTATAAATAGTTTTCCRCAGATAAAGAAAATTTAAGAGCTACTACACCCTTTAGGAACAGCTCATTGTTTCTGAGCTTTTGTTCCTTYGTGGAGAAAAAATAGTATAACACAAACTGCAAATTCAGACCTTCTTGCATTCCCCAGGAAATTATTATTATTATTATATTCCTCCTGTATCGCAGCATCCAGTGTCCTGAATGAGTGAGTTCTTATGTTTGGAAAYAGAAGAACGCTCAAAGGCCTTTCCCAATCTTTCAATGCCGTAATTCTTCTGGAATGATAGGGCCAAGATTGTTGATTTGAGTAAAGCTGTTGATGCTGTTTCACACGATACTGTAATAACCTGGTCCTTCTAGGATCAAGGGTTATTTCATATGTCCATTAAAACGCCGAATGAAGGCATCAAGAATTTTCACGTGTAAAGCTCACCACTTGACAATCAACTAAAAGTACAACCAGAGGCTGGGGAATGATTGTTTAGGCAACAGTTCTTGCTGAAAGGAAAAATGAACGTGGAAACAGGAGTATTGTCAGRGAAACACACGAACAAAGTCTTCGTGGCTACTTGGTGCTCATAAAGTCACCGATGAATTATTGAGCTGGTTTTGTCTGGGAGAGCTGCAGGAATTCCTATCATTGAAGATTTTTAAGGTAATACTGGACAAGCACTTTCAAGAATGGTATGATGTTTTTTATCGTGACCTGTGACCTGTGCAGGTACTAGGAGAAAGGAGAGAACTTTTAGACWTTTTTACTATGATTTCTGGAATACTACATATTCTTTAAGAAATTCTGGCTTAGAAAGAATTCAAATAGATACGCAGTTCTTCCTGCACACATCTACAGTTTACTTAGCTTCCATGTAGATGTAAGACCAGTGTTTTTGAACTTCAGTCCCTTGAATAAAGTCCAAGCACAGTCTAATGCTTTGCTTATATTGAAATGACCTGTAATGTACCACTGAGACATCTGATGTGTTGTCCCAGGTTATATTCGTCTGAGTACACCTGCTCCCTTCCTTYCTCGTGTGTATGAGGAAGAGATCACAGTGAATCGAAGCAGAAGTCTCTTGTGGAGATGCACTTCTCTCCTCAGCATAATGCCACAGATGCACCCCATCTCCTCTTAGRGCATGCACCACTGCTGTGAGAGACTATTTTACCTCCACATTTGTCTGCCTTTGATAAACATGTTATAGGTTGGAGTTGGGGAGAGGAGCATGTTTTTATTCTTTTTTTTTCCTCAAATATGTCCAGCTAGTACAGATAACCTGGAGTACATAAAAGCCATTGTCTTTTAAATTGTCTTTATTTTTTTCTCCTTTGGTGCTTACCTTTGAGTACCTTTCTCCCTCTTTATTTTCCCCATTTATTAGCCTTTTAAATACCTTATAAGAGAATACAGACAACTAATTGTCCATTTGATTCCTTGATTCACTCAGTTGTTTAAGGATGTCTTCTTAACATGGCACTTCCCRTTATAGATGGGATATGCTGTTACCCACATAGAAGTTTGGCATCTTTGTCTCCGAAGCAATGGCACTTAAACTCCAGGAAATTTTAATAGAGTCATCCACATTCAGCCTCTCACTCTTCTCTAAGTACCTGCTGTGAATGAGCTTTCTCTTTCCTGCTGCTTTGGAATGAACGATTAAAGGGAGTTCAACCTTGAGTAAGTCTGGGAACATGTGGCCCTTTCTAGGCTTGATGGAGGATCTCACATCATGTGTTGTCACCATTTCATTTTCTTTCTTACAATATCATAGTCATTTTCTTTCACGACATCAGTAAGAAATGACAAAAAATGAACTTTTGATAAAAATAGGTTATTGATAATAATCTTAGTTTACAGCACGCTTTTATCATTTGCTAATAACCCAAACTTTAGACATTTACCATTAAAGAATTTCATTCAACAAGGGGGCAAGCTTGACTCGAGGWAGAGTTTTTGATGGTTCTTCAGATTTCCCACATTACTTTATTTTCTCCACTACCATTTTCTTCCCTGACTGAATTCCAGCAATCATACCTATCTATACTGCTTGAATCAAAACCTATCAAAGTCAGTGGAAATGGTCACATTAACTTTACTGGGCTTTGGTCCAGGTTCTGAGCCATATGGAGCTTGAACCAACCTTGACCTTAGYGGAGATGAAACAAGTCACCTCCGACATCATATCAGTATTTTTCTACAATCCATCAGTAAGATGTGTCACATATGCAGCATGAGTGAATCCACCTGCCAAGAGTGATGCTTTTGTGCTACTGGCTGGTGGCCAGTCTGGTCAGTCATGCTATTCTCCCTGTATGATACRAGAAGTTATGCATACTAGGCATTTTTTCCTCCTATTTAAAAATGACAGCCTGGGTTCTAACTTTGCATTAACTGCTCATAAAGTTCTGCAAATTTCTCTCCTTCCTTTKGTGATTAGCACATTAATGATCTTCAGATGGTTCAGAGCGATGCTGCAGAAAGTTTAGATGACTAACAGACCTTTCTATTGTCACTGCTGGGGATTGTTTAAAAAAAAGGTGATGTAATTAAGAAATATTCATACAAATTATAAAAGGAGATGGACTGTGRTTTTGAGATAAATGGCAAAGTATTAATACATTCCTCACAGCAGAACGTCCTTACATCTTTAGTACACTCAGGTCATAAGTACAAAGTTGAGACTAGAATTAAGTTCTGATTCACTTCACCAGGTCAAGAGAATAGTTCCCTAAACTGACAAAGAATTTACCAACTGTACATATGTGCAAAGCAAAAGTGATCACAGTCTCTAAATCATTAAAAAAAAAAAAAACTTTGAAAAATAGGCGTATTCCATTTAGACAAGGAAATGCATTTGTACTGCGGAGATGAAAGGTTCAGTTGTACTGCAGGATYCTTTAACACGGTTACTGAGCAATGCCAAGCCTAGTCCTGAGCTGAAAATCCTCTGGGAATAATCAGATGTTTCAAGTAGTGATTCTTTATTCAATAATTTTATCTTTCCCTTTCTTATCTTCCCTTTTCTTTTTTCTACTTTTTCTTCCTTTTCCCTTTCCCTTTCCTTTTCCCTTTCCCTTTTCCTTTCTTCCTTTCTTTTTTTTCTTCCTCTTTTTCTTCCTCTTTCTTTTTTTTCTCTTTTCTCTCTTCTCTTTTTTCTTTTCTTCAGTACTAAGCAAACATTATGGGATAGCAATAAAAGACAGTCTACAAATTCAATTAATGTTTTTTCTGAGAAATACTGATTTCTAGGCTCTATACTTTAGGTTCTGTGGTATCGATTACAGGATCTGGCACGCACCTTCCAAACCTCAAGTGAAATAACACCTTGGCTGTACCCTAACTAGTTAACTTCTTGTGTTTTCTTACAGAATACATGTATGTTCTCCCTTCCAATATTAGGAGGCCTTGTGGCTCATTCCCTTCACTGCAGAAGCAGCTGCATTTCCCTCAACAAAACAGTTCCTGCTGCATGAGACTGTATGTTGCATGAGACATCCTTAGGTAGGATACAGTTCTTGTAGTTTGCCATGGCAAGCAAAGAGATTTCACAGCACAGTCCAGGAGCTGCTGTTGTGGTGCTTATTCTGTGCTGTTTACCTCTGAGACGGCACCTGATCAGTCTCTGGTGTGGAGTCACAGATCTTAAAATACTTAGGGAATTCTTAGCATGGAAGTCACCACCGACGACTGATAATTATCACCATTATTAGGAGTTCGGTCCGTGCAGCATTTTACAATAAACTAAGTGAGGAAAGATGTCTTAGAGATGAAAGGGCAAAGAAAAAACTGACACCCAAGGGAGATATTATTTATGGAGCATGATGGACCTTTGGGCAGATTTATTCCCAGCGACAATAGGTTTTAAAACCTGTTTAAGAGTACATCCCTCCAGTCTCAGGACTATTTCATATTGTCATGATGCACCATCTCTTTACCAATAATTATGAATTTATCTATAAGTTTCTTAGTTCTTGTCTGACTGAGTGTTACTGGTCTGACAGCTGAATGATCCTGAAGAGCTTTGAAGARGTATCTCCTTAGATCTCTCTGATATACACAGAACAGATGGCTATACTGATTTATTTATTTATTCCCCTTCAAAATATGAATTAGCTTTTTGCTCTAATCAAGTAGCCTCTGCATTTGTACTCGAATTAGCTTATTTTTTAGGCCACATCTAACAAATTGTTCACAAAGCAGTAATTGTGCTTCATAGCCTCTACCTCCATCTTATTCTTATTGGTCATACAGGCATCATTTCCACAAGGTTAATTGATGAGACCAAATTCAGAAATGATGGATCAGAAACATGATGATGATGTGAGTTTTATGAGCAACAAAAGATTATTATAAGCAATTTCGAGGTGGTGAGTGCAAAACAGCATTTAATATTTTTTGAGGRGGGAGTGGAGAGGGACAATGACCAAATGCTAAATAACCATGTCAACTTTTTATAAACTGTAGAATTTCATAGAGTTTGTGGGTCCTGTTATATAGGTATAAAAGCAATGAATGTTTGCCTGCAGGAAGGGAAGGCACGGTTTGTGCCTGCAGAAACTATCATAACAATATGTTCCAAAGAAAGATATGGTGCCTCCCACAAGTGGGATTGTTTTGATTTCAGCACTGGTTTTGTCTCTATTGTTGTCCTAGGCATATTTTGAATCAAAGAGAGCAATATGTGTGTGATACTGAGGAGGGGTCCCATATTTCTGAAATTTTTGCATCAACCCGGCAATGTGCAAGCAGTTCAAGATGCCCAGCTTTCTGCATGGATAACATTGGATTGTGCTCCCACAAGCAGCTGGGACATGCTGGATGTTAGGCACATGCAGAAGCTGACAGCACAGTAAATGTAGAGAGAATCAAGGGTGTCCAGGATGCATCATATTCCCTAGGTATGCACTGTGCAGCTGATGAACGGACTGACAAAAAGTCTGATGCATCTGGAAAACTTCTGATCTTACAGCACCTGTGCAGCAACCTTGTAGTGGAGATAGACACCTTCAAGGAATATCTGTGTTGCACAAGCTTCATAAGATTGTTTAGGGTTTTTGACAGATGTTTTGGCCAGCACTCTAGGTACCACTACCCCGTCCAAGCAATTACTCTGTTATAATAAAGTTATTTTTTTTAATCCTTCCTTGTACAACATTTGTTTGAGAAGCTCAGCCAAATGGTAGCCCTGCTTCAGGGGAACCTGGAGCCCAAATCTCAATTCACCATTACTATGAGGATCTTGCCTGACCTTGAGTAAGTCACTTTTTCTTTTTGTTCCTCAGCTTCTATCTGTAAAATAGAGATAATATGTTTCCATACCTCACAGGGACCTGCTAGAATGCATTCATTACCAAGAAGTATATTTTATCTCCAATTTACACATTTTTTCTCTGCTGTGCTTGCTAGAAATCTGATTGTCCAACCAGTCCCAATGTAAACCCTCTTATTTCTGACTGGGAGCCAGGATCTACCTATTAAACTTTTGATAACTGCCTATTTCATATTTTTCTCTGAAACCATCAGTACTCCTTCTTTTTTGTGGACTGAACTGGCAGTTTTTCTGACTCAGTCTGACTACTCCTGTATTGCTCATTCCTGTGTCATGTACAGTTCAGGGAAYAGTGTTAGTGTTCAAGAACAACTTCCCCTAAGTCATCAAAATGCAGCCATTATTTACGGAGGAGTTGGTGCTAATTAAATCAGAGAGACACAGATTGGAACATTTATGGAGATCATCTGGTCTTACATTTTCAGATCACTAAATAGAAGAGAAACAACCTGTGGACTAATATCCAGTTGCATCGAATGCATCTTTTTATAATGTAATCTCTTCTGGGAAACATTACCCTACTGAACTCTTCTAGACCATTGATTCTATTGGTTAGACCCATTAAATATAAATGTATACATATATACGAGTAAATCAAATTCTAATCTGAGAARGACATTTTGGTGAAACACTAGAAATGGATTATAAGTTGTAAGTCTGTAGAACAAAAATGAAAGTTTAAGAGAATCAAATTGCGTTCTAGTTCTAATCAGAGTATTCTTATTCTTAATTTTTTTCCCCTAAGCAAATAACTTTTTTGCCTAGGTTGGTGTAGATTTTATAGCTGTGTCAATGGAACTAGGCACTAGTCACTGTTATTCCCACTTTGGTTAATGTAAGATTACTGAAAAAACACTGCACGTATATTTCTATTCCAGGGTCTAATTTCTACATATCTATGCTTTCTTTCACCTTAAAGAATATTATAACATTACCAGCATCTAGGAGCACAAGATTATGAATTTTAGCCATTTAGAACCACTATTTCTTGTTCCTTATAGTATTCCTTTGCATACGAGTTATTTAACCCCTATCGGATCATACTTCTTGCATGTATTCCAGCATTATAGATTGATATGATCTATGGATTGGGGGAATGATAGATCATATAATCTCAACTCCTATATAATACAGACTATTAAGAGTCCATTCTGYCATTGTTTAGTTTATTCCTGGAACATATCTTCCAAAAATGCATCAATGAGAAGAAACTGAGGAATGGAGAATTCACTCTTTCTTGTGTCATTTGTTCGAATGGCTCGCTGCGCTCCTTTTTTAAGACCCACAGCCTGACAATTCAAAAGAAAGCGTATTGTTGACCTCTGTATTTGAACAAGAGAAATGGCTTTGAGTCTCTTCATTTCAGGTGAATGGAGGTTTCAGAAAGGAAAAGGATGAAGCTGAATGGGCCAAAATACATTTGTATTTTTGTGGTGGATATTTGGGAGGGGAGGGTTATACACTCTTAGTGAATGGGTCWCTTATGCCTTCAGCACCAAGGTCAAAACGATCTGAACAAGGCAAGAACAAAAACRAAAYAATCTTTACCTAGGGATCTCTCTGRGGTGAGCATGTATCTGGGATCCCATCTGCTACTGAATTCCTCCATAAAAAGTAGAATCATATCACAGGTTGCTTTGAGAAGTGGCATGGAGCTGAAGTATCAAAGAGAGTCAGTGGGAAGAAAAGGCAAGGGGGAACGTGAGGAGTACAAGTGAGAATCAGATTTACACATACATATGCTACTAAGCAAGGCATTACTAATTTCTTAGCCAAGGAATTGCAGATCATCACTGTCATCACTTTAGCTGGGCACCTTTTGAGGTGAGCAACTGACTTGTCCCAAATCTGAACTATCTAGAGCTTGGATAGAGAGTGGTTAATCATAAATAACAAGAGTAGGTGACTAGGACTAACTTTCTCATTGGTGACTAAAAACCAAAAGAGGACTTTGTTTAAGACTGAGGTCCAGGAACGTGCAAAGAAAATCTCACTTACAATAGCTTTATTGATCAGGTTTTCTCAAGTTGTTAATTCACTTCTTTTTTTTTTTTTTTTTAATTTAATTTTATTTTTCTCCTTCAAGACCGTTCTACCAGTTTAGTCACTCTTTCACACTGCTTGCAATTGATTTTTTTTTTCTTGATGAATATTCAAATAACACAAATTAGGTTTACACTTTTAGAGGTAGAAAGAGTTTGCATTATAGTTTTTCAAATTTTATTTTCTTTCCAATAAGAAACTACATAAGACAAAACTTAACTTTGGGGATTTTTTTTTACTTGCACCTAGTAGCAAGTAAATACTGTGAATACTGTGTGACATATTTCTCCTATTTGTTTTGGCCATATAGATACCATTTAGGATACATAGTGTTATGCCAGTACCACTTCAACTGAAAAATGTGGGAATTTCAATTCAGCAAAACCTCAAACCAGATAACTTCCCGAGCAAGTGTTCAGCCCAACATTTTAGCAYCATCTAAGTTTCTAGTCTCAAAACTCTGCCAAACACCGATTATTGTTTATTCATATCATTTAACATGTCTGCTAGTTAAAATACATTGCTGTAGTAATCAAAATCKCACTGTAGACAGTTCTGCAGTAATATCTTATGCCAGTTTCAGAATTATTTCAAGACCCAAGTCCAGTATATGACTGTTTGTTTCCCTTTCAACGAAAAATAGATCTGTCTTAGGTTAATCTGCATCACCCTAAACTATTCTTTGACTATTCATCCTTAGTTATGCTTAGTTTAGCCTCCTGAATTTAGGTGCAACTTGGTCAGTAGATGCCAACTGTGGTTGGTTTGAATACGCCCCATAGTACCCTGTGAGCTAAGAACTTCRCATTGCACAGATTCAAAGCTTAAATAACATGGACAAGTGCTGGGCAGTACTTAAAAGAATTGCATTGACAGTCCACACAGGGCGTTAGGATAGAAGAGACACTTCTATATTAACTTTGTATAAAGGCCTGGACAAATTCCTCCTACCCTTTCGCTACCCAGCTGAAGTACTGAAGTTGGGAGGCTCACTCTCTAGGCGGGATGCAGTCCACCCAAGATCTGAAAACCCCTCTAGTCACAACCACCTCTCTCCATTTTCTGAAAAAGCAGCATAGGAATTTAGGCTTTCTGTTCAGACACCTAGGTGTCTTAAAACGAGAGGAGGTGAACCTAGACTGAGGAGTTTCAGCTGTCACTGTGTCACCCTCTGTGATTCTAAATGGCTTAAATGCTGAAGCATCAACCATATGTGTTCTAGTGTACTGAAATGCTTCACTAGCTCACGGTTTGTCAGCGCTTTCAGAAAGCCACAGGAGTTTATCAGCACTTTTGTTTCACGGAAAATGGCTTTTTGCCAATGTCACTTATCTCATGAACTCCCGGTTGCAGGAATTCCATATTCCATTGTGGCTCTGCAATGGACAATTCTGTGGTGAAGTCACAAATTGCATATGCAGACCTGAAGTTCACTTTCCAAGGTCGAAATTTCTCTCCACTAYGTAGACTTGCAAGGTCACTGGTCACATAATTCAGTCAGGCACCTGTTTCAGGGMATATCTCCAGTGTATTCCAGGCAGAAAGCAAGCCTGGATTGAACTGACTCTCATAGAAAACTCTTGCTTTAAGCTCTACACCTTTGGTACTCTTGGGCTCCTCTGCATTGTGGGATGGACTTCAGCTTCAAAGTCTGGGTCCWCATGAGAAACCCACACTGCAGCACATTTTTTGTGGCAGTCAGAGGGTAATATTTCACATCAGTTACTGGATAAAACCATCTGTTTTTAGGTAGATGCTTTCAAAAACTTTGAGTGTTAACTGGAAAGCTGAAGAGCAGCTGTCTACTACATTGTACAACCCATCGTGTCTGTCAGTTGCTCAAGCCTAAGTATAAGCAGAAAGACTTGAGACATATTTCTGTTAAAAAAAAGAGATGACACAGAGATAAGAAGAAGGAAATAAAGCTCAGAACATAGAGCTAACCTGTAACAACATGTTTTCTGAGTGAGAGCAACTCATAGCTGCATTGGGGAAGGGAATGTAACCAAGGAGGTATTGGTCTGTACAAGTAAAGGTTRCATCAGTCTCTGTTGTCTTAGCTCTCCATGCTAGTCATGAGGCATTCTCTCAGTCTTCAGCCCATTACTGAAACAGTTGTGACCTTTTTTTTTGTCAAAATGGTAGGACTCATGATTGTTCTTGGAAGCTGAGCTTGCCCCAGAAAGACACYTACTAATGACGACAAAACCAGAGCCTATTGGAAGATAAGGCTATTGGCATAACTTCTTGACAACGTAGTGGTAAAGCTCAGTCTTCTCCACAACAGATGTGRCACCCTAAGSAAATGGCAAGGCCAAYGACTGATAYGATTCTCACTCTGTAACAGGAATCSTCTTGATTTCAACAGAGCATGTTTCATCAAAAAAAATATATTGATGAAAAATACTATATTTTCATAAAAATGTAGTTGATTGGTTATTTTTCTTTTAATTCAAAATGAAGAGCTGAATTTTTACACGGAGAAGGGGCTTGGGTAAGCGGACAAAAAGGAATAAAAGAATAATTTGGAGGAAAATGAAACAAATTTCCCTCGTCTTGCCTTGCCTTGGCTTGTCTTTCATYTCTTGGCAAAATACTTCTAAATCTCTTAATAAAGCACCCCAGAATGTTGAAAGAAACCTCTCCAATATATTGGGAGTTTGAGAGGGAAGAAGATAAAATACAGATAGGCATGCTCTCTCTTTGAGCAGAGTCACAAACTCAGGGACATCAAAAGCCTGAAAAACCCAGGGAAGACCTATTAAGTTGATTTTGTTCATCCTCAGCAGTCTTTATTCCCTGCTACCTTACCTGACTTTTAACCCTGTAGTCTACCGCGGATGAGRGATGCTTGTCTGCAACGGGTCAGAGAGACTGTAGAAAAGCATGTTGTTTATTGCATTGCATAATGTTTCCAGCTAGCCAACTCTTGCATCATTTTCCRTTCAGTGAACACTTGAGTGTTAGCAGATTGCCTCCAGGTTGAGTGCACAAAATGCTGTAGGTGCTTTTTGTGGCTCACTGAAGGGAACGTAACTGACACTGACACTATCTGGAGCTGAGATGACATTGATAGAATGAGAGAGAAATAGAGTTGGTCCATGGAAAAAGAGTTTGGCCTGAGTGCTGGTTAAAGGTCTTTTTACTCTTTTCCCTTCAGGAGCTGCCCAAGCTGCACCCCAGAGGCAGCTGCGCCAAGGTACTGGGTKAAGTTCTGTTTGCAAATGAATACATGCAGAATTTGCAGGGTCTTAACCTTAATATTTGAACAATATTTTATTCTTCCTCTGTAAATGTCYTCAAAAGCATGTGAAAGACATATGGCAGCATGAGACATTTATATATCGTAATGTGGCAGCATCTGTGCAAATAAACTCAGCTTGTATAGCACCAGGGACCATACGGGGGCACAAGAACCCGACCAGCTACACCGCTATATGTGTAGATCAGCCGGTGGCATATTTCTGACATAAGCCAGCCTGAACCCTTTGAATCAGTTCTCGGACAAGGATCAGGAGCTAGCCTAATCCAGATACAATTTCTAATAAGTAGCTCACATACAATTACTTCGTTTCAGAGCATAAATGAGTTTGCTAATACAGGTCAGAGTCATCCTGCTGCTTTTGGTGCCAAAGAACAATCCTGGATGTTTTCAATTTATTAATATAGAGGTAGCCACTAAWGTCACAGAAAATTGCTGTGGAGGTCTCACTGCTCCCTTCCAGTGCCAGAAAAGGATTTGGTCATCTTTGCAGCTACAGTTATTTTACTTCATTGAAAACAGTGAACACTATACATAAAATTGTACGACTTTTTCTCACCTAATTCTCCTGGGTGAGGCTCCATCTAAAGGTTCTTCTTGCAAGAAGTTCTTTGGACAGAATAATCAGAAGGGCAAAAAATTGAGTAGATTCATCAAGACACAAAATATATACGGAAATATATATGGAAGTATATAACTTAGAGGAAATATCCAAGCTTCGGGTTCATGGAAATTCATGTGCGTGCCATAGAATCCACACCTGGATGGGATTAGGGAAAATAGCTACAGCAYTTTCCTCAAAGAGACAGCCACCAAATTCATGTTCTGAGAGAAAATATCAGAGAGAAATCCCATATCCCCTTGTAATCTGATACTATGAGATTTTTTTTTTAAGGAAAGATGATGGTCGTTATTACACTGTGAATGAAGGGAACTGTTTGCAAGGGTCTAAGATTGCCCTGAGTGACTGAAAGCTGTGAGTGGAAAAGATTGTGCTCACAAAAACAAAGAAAAAAAAAAAAAAACACCCTCTCTCCAAAAAACCACCCAATCAAACCCAGAAGCATCCTGCTAAAGATGAAGGCATAACAAGACATCCTCTGGAGCTCAGTTAAAAAGATTAAGAGGAATCAAATGTGTTAAACTCTAAGSTTTCCATTTAGTAAAGGATACATATACATAATATTTAAACAGCTCAAGGGCTGAGACAGAGCACAGTAAAAGCTGCTAAAAGACATCTGAAATGAACCAAAAAAGTAGTCACATCAGAGAGTAATGTGGGTAAAAGGCTGGGTTCTTCTGAAATGTCTGTCTCCATTATCCTTACAAGGAAATCACTCTTGTGATAAAAATAACAGAGCAAAAAAACATAGTTTTCATGTACTTTTGTATTAACTAGTATAGAAGTGAAACTGAGCTTATTTTGTTGAATTATCAAACCAGAAAAAAAGCAAAAGCTAAAAAATGGTCAGGAATATAGCAACAATCAATTAAGGCTCCCAAAGTTGCCTTAAAACACCACGAACGACTTTGTTTATTTGAGTAGCAAATATTCAACGAGTTTGGGAGATTTGAGACCAACTTCTGTATGTTTCCTTTTGGTCTGGGGTTCCTGATTCTTCCTGCTGCACGGCCACTGCACGGCCTCTACCACTGTAGCTCCAGGTCTTAGTCCTTCACAGTTCCCTTTGGAGGAGACTTCCAGCCTCATCATATCTGTGAGATGCTCTGATATCTTCTAGAGTGCAGAACCTGGAAGAATGATTTTGTGATGGATTAAAAAAAAAAGGCCAATTTTTTTGTTTTTCAAAGAAATAATTAAAAAAAAAGAAATAAAGAGGTCAAATCTTCCTGTGACAAGACAACAGAACAAATATTACTAGCAAAATTTTTAGCATGTTTAGAATTTAAATTTCAGTCTCACATCGAGTTTAAAAATTATAGCTACTTCTAACACAAAAATAGCAAAACATAGCAAAAAGGGAAAAAATCAGCATAACATATTTTGATTCTACCTAAATGTTTCAGCTGACTCAAAACATCCAGTGTTTTATTTCATGGAAATACTGAACTGTTTGTGTATATGTTAGCTTGTTTTGTAGTTGTTTTGTTTTATTTTTTGCATAGGAAAATATTAAAATGAAGCAAATATGCCAAGGCAGAGACTACTTAAAATATAGCTGAAAAATACATATATTCAGTAATTTTGAATTTCTAAAAGAACACACTTCAGCAAGATTTTTTAGGAAGCATTTAAATCTCAGGGAAACTGGGTTGTTTTAGACAGTCACAAAGTTAAATTCTCTTCTGTACTGTACCTAATATTTTAAACCTCACTTCACACCTGCAAATATATACATTATATTTTGTGGCACCTGAGAGAAATTAAAAGAAACAGCATCAAATAATTCAATATCAAGATGTGTTTGTCTTTGAGTAGTAAAAGTAACAATAACATTTTTGAAAGAATGTTTGTGGGTAGACAGGATAGAAAAGTTAGAAGGGAGAGAAGCTGAGATCAGAAAACTAAGACTGTCAAGAATGAAATGAAAGTTATAAGAAAAAAATCCTAATTTTTACCCTWTTTATTTTCTATTGGAAGCCATGTATGACTGTTGTAGTGTCATTGTAAAGTGTTTTGTTTCACTTATATCTACTTTACCCTTATTATTACTATATATTCCCTTAAAATAAGCTGTATGCAAATCAAGGTATGCTCAGTGCCATTCTACATACCTGTAACTCCAAAATTCCTGTGACTTCATCTCGTACATATATGTCTATGCATCTCTATCTTTATTTCAACCTATTCATTTTGAAATGCCATATTTAATCAAAAATGTCAGAATTGAGGCTCTCTATGCAATGTGATTATAACTCCCTTGTGTCTACACACTGGACTCCACGATCACAAGCAATTTGATTGCCAGACTAGCTGAAGTCAYGTGAGTCACCACCGTGTCCCACAGCAATTGCAGCTCCAGTTCTTTTATGTTCTTTTCCTGAGCCCTGACCTTCATTTGCCTGCRTCGCGTACGGTGCATTGACGTCTGCAGCTGCGGGGCAGAACGACTACGGCAAAACATCTTCTCCGTCCTCACCAGATCCTGCCCCTCCACCCCATCCCTTCCTCTGATGGGACCACTTGTGCTGGGCTGCAGAAGCRCACGTGGAAACTGCTGGTGGAAAGCGCAGAGGAGTTTGCACAATTGTTTTGTTAAACTCAGAACACGTATTATTATCCTCAGCAAACAAGCTACAGAATGTGATTTTTAAATAAAAGCGTTGATAATACCTTGAAGACCCGAATGGCAGACTTGTATTTTTGTTTTAATGCATTTGAGCACAACCCCCCAGAGGGGCTTTAAGATGCCTTTTGCACTGCCAGGACAGAGCAATGTYCATGATTTTTGATGTCAAGGGAAGCCCTCTGTGAAGAGAAAGTGTTAGGATTTTGGATCCTTGACCCAAAATTTGACTGATTCATGAGAGCCTGTCTCCCATGTCAGGGCAATGAGCGCCTYGTGTTACAAGGCTGGATGTGTTTCAGGTGCTCAATGGGGAATTATACTGCAGGGTCCTGGGGAAACAGAGCAATAGTGAATGGCCAAGGAGAGACCTTCGCTGACTACATCACTCTTTTTCATTAATAAGGAAGCATCACTGGGGACATTATCAGCTAGATTACTCTGGTGACATTCCATATTCCTTTTTATAAAAATAAGGAAAAAAAATTCTGATATTTCAAATTAAAAAACTTAGATTTTTTCAGAAGGATTGCCCACATGAATCCTTAGAAATATATATTGTAAATAAATGGATCATATATTTCTATTAAATGTATTTTAATCCAAAAGTGCAATTCATTGCATTCACTTTTTTTRGTATGAAAATTTATTTATTATGTGGTTTTAGATTCTGAAGTATTCAGTATTAAAACATATAGGGGATAAAAACAAAAAAAAAAMCAATCCATTTTCAACACCTAGCATTTATTCTTGTCCTTTTCTAATACCTTTCCAGCAATGCTAGAAAGTATACAAATGTGAGGGAATTGGAGGGGGAAGGAACAGTACCACTTTTTCCTACTTTCTTTCTGGAAAGTAGAATAACTTGAAAGGAACATTTGAAATGGGGAAACATGTGGGAAATATTCTGGTCTTCTAACTAGCTGCAGTTTAAAAGAAGCCAAAAGAAACCTGAGGAAAGTAGAATAATTTCACAAAGGAAACATTCTTTCTGTTTTCTATGCAGAAGCTACAGTCTCTTTTACTAATCAAAGAACATAGAAAATTCAGTTTGAATGTTATTATGCCAAAGCAGGAGAGCAAATTCAATCTTTCAGCTGTAAAAAAGAGATTTTACTCCTATTTTAAATGCAAATCCCCAGACATCTTTGCATAGTGTCTCTACTCACCCCTTATAATGAATGGATTCTTCTCCACTGAAATCTTGAAATCTTTATCCAAACTAAGTGCCTTTCACCAGTGTGTGCTCTGGTTCAAAGACAGGTTTTAGGATTAGGTGTAGAAACTGTGAAATCCTGTGCTGTGACTCATACAGGTCAGATTACTTATCCACAAGGTCCTTTGTGACTATAAAACTGATGAATCTAATAATCATATATAAAGGTGGAAAAGTACATGGGTGAGAAGGGAGGCAAAGCACAAAGGGAATAGCCCAACGGTTTTCTAAATTCCCCAAAGAAAATTAAAATAACTTGAAAAAAAGACTTGGAGGGGGAAAATGTTAAAAATAATCTGATTTTTGATATGTATATACATACACACACATGTCACCTTGGAGACAATCTTTATTTGGGAACTCAGAGCTGTGTAGATTATTTTCATAACCAGTTGCAGATATTAATGCAATTTATATCTTTACCTGCCACAGCAATTGATAATCTGATTTAACCTTACCAAAACCTTTTTTTGTTACGCAAAACTGTTGAAGTGGCCACGTAACCAAATACCAATAATGACTGCTGCCATCCTGGACACTCTCCAATTGGGATAACAGTTAATGAACCATTGCAAGACAGAGCTATAGAATTCAACCCACGAGATACAAATCCACAGCTTGATGTTGCCTTATATGTGTCAGAGTGAGATTTCTCTTCCCAGTGGATTATGTGGGGACAATCATGAACAAACAATTTACCATTGCTTAAAAGTAACCACCCACCAGCTGAGCTGCGGTAATGGAACCTATATGTGTTTGTAGCCTGTTGCAAATGAAAAGTAAAATGGTTTACTTGAACCATTACAGATATTCATTACAGAGAGTCTGGATTCAGGGAGTCCAGACCGTATCATTAGGTTTTCTTTATGGTATCAATCATTTTACTTATACAATTTATTTTATTTTTTTTTTTTTTTTAGAAAAGCTATAATAAATTCATCCATTGATGATCTTAAATAGGAAGGTGTCTTAGGAGGTTCTAAAGCAGTAGGATTAAGTACGTTTTTGATTATTACAGCTTGACTGACTTGTTAAAAACATGTTAATGATCGTCTCTGCCACAGCCCAACCCATGTTAAAGCTATATTCTATGGGTAAATATGATGTTTGTGGAACAGAGAAACAAAACTCCAGTGAAATTCCTGAAATTCACCCCTTAATAGATACTCAGTTCAAGTCCTAGATCAAGGAAGGAATAAAAAACGGATCTTCATCCACCTCCCTCTATGGGGGTAAAAACTGAAGAATTACTCTCAAGTCATGCAGTGTGAAAGGCAGAAAACACTTGTTTCAAGTTTAATGATTTTTGTTTGTTTGTTTGTTTGTTTGTAAGTGTTTGGGGAAAGAGTATATTACAATTCTTTCTTTTTCTCTCATTTACTATTATATGTGGGTGAGTAGGGGATAGTGAACAATAAATTACACTACTTAGAGATGTAGGCTGAGGCTTTTCTTGTCAGTTGTGTCAATAAAGTACACACATAACATCAGTTTCCCATTACACACATCATTCAGACTCATATATTACTCAGTATAATGGGAAAAGGGGCCACTGAAATCTGAAATGAAAAGAGAAATTGAAGTACAACCAGCAAGCAGCAGCTGAGCCAAAAAGCAGCTGTGGCAGTGAAACATTTAGTCACTGCTGCTGGAAGCAGAAGAGCTATCGACATTGAGGGCATGCAGTGCCGCATGCCGGGAAGCCGCACAGCAGATGGTTTTCTGTGGGACTGGAAGGTACTCACTTCTTAATCTTTTTTTTTTTTTTTCTCTCCTAATGCATTTGCATTTCATTTAAAATAATTGAATACAAGTACAAAACACAACCCAGGTCATGCTATTGGCCAAGCCTTGCCAGCTGCCTTTACTGCTTGTTTATACACACGGGCAGATGCCACAATTCGTTCGTTGGCTACTAGGTTGTGCTACTGGGTTACATTGCAATAATGATTTAAAACTTATATCTGGATCACCTGATGTTCAGAATGAAAGTCAGATCTTGGAGTGATATGGTTCACTCATGTGGCTCACAGGACYATTCTTCCTCTTTCAAATAAATTTTGCTTTTTGTGTTGGAATGGTCAAATTTGTGCTTTTACGCATAGCCTGTTTATAATAATGCATTTAGAAATGTGTGAAGAAGGGCCACAGGGCCGTGGAGAGATGACATGGACAAAAGCTCTATTATGTTCTGTCAAAAAGAGATGGTGCATTCTCCRTAGAAGTGTGTATAAATATTCTTTTAGCACCTTTTAACAATACTTTCCTACCATTAGAAATAAAAGCTTTATAGTTAGCATGTCAACACAGACAGTAATACACARTATAATGTTAAAATGAATAAATACTCTCTCGTTTCAAGCAAAGCTGGCTTGAATTCCCTGGAACCTTCTGTATTGGTTGTTATTACTCTTGTTGAATTTCACTGTTGCAAAACAGGATAAAAATAGGTGCAACTGCTTGAACCAGTTGCTCTATTCAGACATCCAATTACTTYCAGGTATTATTGTAAAATATCTTAGGAAGGGTCATAGCTTGTTCTGAAGGATGTATACAATAAAGAACTCCAACGAAAAAGTGCAAAGCACTATTTCACAGAAATATGYGAAGACTAAAAAACAAAGACGTAGAGCCTGAATCCCAGTTGATTACCTTAATACCTGAGTTGTCTTTCCATAATATTTATGAAGTGAACTGCAGATGGAACACCAGCCTCAGTTCTGACTTGGAAGCTGTGAMAAGCAAAGCTACACTGAGGCTCGTTATTAATTATAACATACTAGAAAGGGAGGGAGAGAGGTAGTGGAATTAAAGTCTATTTTCTGAACTAATACTTATAAAAGCTGGATGGCATCGTCTGTGATTTCATAAATGTTCTAGAAGAAAGTGTAGTGATTGCATAATAGCCCCATCAAAAGGGTGGTTGATTAGTTTAGTCAATTTGGCATAAATTTCAGCTATTATTTTCATTTGAGAAGCAGAGGCTGAATGACACAGTTGCCTTTATCCTGTACACTTTGCAAATGAGCACCCTAAAGTCTGAACTAGTTCTTTCTTTCTTCCTCCTAACTTGGGAGAACTAAGTGACAACAGTGGTGGAAGATCACAGAATCACAAAAATACTGAATACTTTAGGTTTGAAGGGATGTCTGAATTTCATAAYTTTTAACCGCATACTCAAAACAGGRYTGATAACCTACATAATTTCTATAATCTCCTATATGTATTCCAAATTATTTCSTCTGTCACCATATTACTAGCTTGTCTTTATATCATTAAAAATAGCATGCAATTATTCATTGTGACATTTGCCAAATAATTGGGCATTTCCATCCTCTCCAATCCTCTTGACTCCACAGTGAGGACTTTTGTTTGGAACTGGATGCTCTCAGAAATATTTTCCTCCATCCAAAAAGCATCATTAGCRTCAGAGAGATGAAATCCATAGCTGACATTGTGCAGGAGAGTATGAGGACTGGTTGAAATTATTCATTATGGAGCCTAAAATCTATACTTCAGAAGTTCTGTTTCTGATCTGATGAACTCTTCARGTATGTCCAGTCTCATTAGTTCATCAAAATCCGATCTCATCAGTCAACCTCCACTTCTGCGGGCCTCTTGTTGTTGTTTTAAACATTAGCTTAGTGCCGTTTCCTCCCTCACTCCCCCCCTTTAAGGGGTTATTCATTAGCTCAGATGTCCTGCTATGTTAGGATTGCTTTATGGAAAGCACAGAGGCATTCCGGTCAGCYTAAAGTATAAGAAAAGGATCTTAATTCTGTTATCATACGTCTAAATAAGCATGTCGGGTGACACTAGATGAGACATGTACACTCAAGCTCTGTTTTCTGTGTCTACACCTGGAGATCTTGGAGCACTTTGAACTACTCAGTCCAGGGTATGTGACCCAGTCATGGTCCAAAACTTCAACAGTAGTAACTGGGTATGTGCTATCTTATGCATTTTTTTCGCAAAGAAAAAAAAATGTATGCATGGACAKATCAAAGACGATATGTTACAACCGATATTCAGTCCAGTCTACYGTGGGGAGCGGGGTCTTGGGATGTGTCCTGCTGCATGTCCCACACCGTTTCAGACATGCTTTGTCTGATCTGGACTGAAAATGATTTGAAAAATTTACGATAAACTATTTTATTGGCTCTCTTGGACATACATTCTCTCTCAGTCCTTACTAATGTTCTGAAACATTCTTTGGTCTTGGGACCACTTGTAAGTTTTCAGGATAGTGTTCCAGAAGCCTAAGAAAGGATTAAAGTTCTTCAAGTATCATTGTCCATGACTGCATATGTGCTCATGGAGACATAAACGGGATATAGAGCCAAGGTATGGGTCACATGGCTATAGGAATCCCTCATAACTTTTGCAGGAGCTCTTGCTTTTTCTATACGATATAGACGGAGAATACTTGTGTAGTAGCATAACAGCTGTCCCATCACACCTTGCCTGAGGAGGAAGATTCTTCCAATCACTATCCTTCACCCATTCTTATCTTGTTATTTGTCCCAAACTTCCTTTGCATTCCTCTTTCATATCTCTATTCTTTCCTACCTCTATTCTTCTTATTTCTAGTCTGTCTCATTCACCTTCTTGCTTCTTCTCTTATTTTCCTTCTTCTTTCTTTCTGCCCCAATTTCTCCCTCTTTGTCAGTTTGCATCCCTCCCCCTTTCTATAAAATAAAGCTTTCAAAGTTTATGTAGTTAGTGCATGTTGCTTGCTCTGAGAGAACGAGGGACACAGAAAGTAGTGACTAATATCAGAATCATGAGTGAAGATATGTTTTATTCATAAACCCTGCATCTCCAGTGAAATTAAAAGCAAAGCAAAGGGTCGAAGCTCTGAACCCTCTTTCCTGGAGCCTGTAAACCAATAAAGGCTTTATATTAGCTATCGATATCTATCTCGGACTTGGCTTAATAACATCTTATTCCCTGTTTTCAGCAGCCATCAATAATATTTCTGCCTGCCCGCTCAGGTCCCCATCTCTGCGTGCAATTGCATTATAAGGGTCTATAAGCCCAATTTGCTTCACATTCTTATTTTTGGAAAAGGCTGGCTGGCTTTTGTAATGAGAGCAGCTGCCAAGAAGGCTTGACAGAATTTGTGGCCCATCTGGCTTATAATCTTCATTCAATATCGCAGRAGCCTAAACTCCCAGACCAACTGATAAGTCAGAGCGTATAGGCAAGCGATGGCAGTAATCTTCCTTGTGATTTCTCATTAAGGACAGGGACATCTCTGTGAATCTCTCATATCCTGGATATCATATCATATCATATCAAACACACACACACATATACTTTTTTTCTAACACAACTAGTGTTGTTACACCTTTATAGATTATGAAAAAAGAAACATGAGAGTTTAAATATTTGGATTCCCTTTTATCACAATTAAAAAGCTAGGAAACCAAGGGTCCAAGTCTGCCTTCGAAATCAATCACAGGTTACTTCTGTTTGCACTTAAACTAGGTGTGCAGATGTTGTCCTCATAGAATCACAGAAAGTAAGGACAGAAATTATCCTGAGAAACCATCTAGCTAGTTTTCCTGCCCCACAGCAGGATCAATTACATCCCCAGGATCCTCCGACCTCTGGTGACTCTGTAGTCTCCCCAGTTTCTTTAGTACTTTACAGTTCTTGCTGTTCAAAGGGTTTTCCTGGTGTCCAAAGTCCCCCATGACTTGCAACTGAAGGGACCTTGAGCACAGAGATTCTCCTCTTGGATGTGGCCATCTCCCATTCCTCCCTTCTGTAGCACAGATAGCTCCAGTCCATTTAGTCTTTTCTCAAAAGCCAYGTTTTCTAGAGCTCTACTCCTCTCCACCTTGCACAGATTTCACTTTGTAAACTATTAAATAACATACAGACATATTGGTACTCCAGATGCCCCCCCCCTGACACACACACCCATTAAGCAGGCTTCTCTGTTTCCTGAGATGTGACCCTGCTGTGCATTAACATTTTGTCCAGCTTTAGCTGTCTGAAAGTGAAGTCTTTGCTTTAACCTAATTGTTTTGGTTCTTTCCAGGAGCCTAGACAGCCTTCAAAGGACAGAGATGGATATCTCCAAAATRTGAATCATCTCGCCTGGTTTAGACATTTATCTTCAAAAGGCTTGAGATGACTTCTGGTGATATCAGACTTTCTCCACTGACTGTAGTAGGACAAACTACAATCAGAAGCCTAACTTTTACARGCCTATCAAGACCAAGTCCTCTATTAACAGATGAAATGTGTAACATATGWCTTTTTATAGTCCTGCATGTTGCATCTAATTTTCTGAATTCTCATAAGATGAAAAGTCCCAGACTTTCCCCCCTCTACTAGGGCATTCATCACCCTGTGGATTCTTTAAGTTCGTGCTATCATTAACGGGCTTTTTCATGTACTTTCTTCCTAAACAAAACTCCTAAAAGCTGTTGAGATCTCAAGCCCCTCTGCCACATCTGATCAGAAGTATCCCAGGAGGTATTAGKGGAAGGGGCAGKAGACCAGAGAAATGGAAACAAATGAACATTTGTTCATCATCAACGTCATCACATCTGCTTTACACGCTGAAGGTCCTGGGTTCAAGCCCCARTGGAACCAGCACCAGGAAATCTTTGGGAGATTTGAATAGATGATCTCCAGAGGTCCCTTCCAACCTTACTGATTCTGTGATACATTCTGCAGGCAGTATTTTCCAGGCAACCTTATGACACACTTTTATAGTATTGAAAACCTCTCAGAAAGCACGCACCAAAAAAAAAAAAGATGAAGGACCCTGCAAGGACATTTTAATGGTTTTGGGAGCACAACTTATGAAAGGCACATGACCTGACATGTAAAAAAGAGAGTAGATTAGAATATTTCAGAACCTTTTGGTTCAATAATCTATTTTTGTCCAGATCCAATTGCAAACATTTTAAATAAAGACAGAAAAATAACCTAATGGATATTTTTCTTTAAAATCTTTTTGACATTATAGCTATCTTCTTTTTCGTACCACCAAGTTTTATGAGGATGAGGTGGAGAGGAGGAAATGCTATTGTRAAACCTTGATACAGCATAACTAATAGTTCACTTCACAGGTAGGTCCACTGATTTTTCTCAGGCCAGTAGTAGTTGGAATAAGAATGCTATTTAATTTCTAGCACTATCTATTATACTATTAGCATATCGTGAGAATTGCAGTATAAGAGAAATAGTCCAGGTTAAACTAATTTCACTTGACATTTTGACTAGAACTGTTCTCTGCCCGAGTAGCTCCCTATGGTCTCAGTTATCGAGGATGGATGTAGGAAGGATTCTCATAGTAGGTCTCACACAGGTGCCAAGAAGTCATTTTAAAGGAGTACATTTTGGGAAACATAAAGCTTAAGTTAGAAATATATACTAGCTGGCTAAAGGTAAGTAAGAACTCAAAAACTGCATTTTACCTGTTTGCAGTGAAGAATATCAGCTCATTAGATTGTTAACTCACAAACTCATTAGCTCTCTGCTCATTAGCCACTTAGCCCCATTTAGCTCACTGCTCATTTTTCTGTTCAACTCTTATATATTATTTGCTGTGCACCATATCCGAAATAGAGTTGGTAGAAAGCAGCTTATTTCAGTGAAAGTCATTTGAGGTTCAGTTACCAAACTTTCCCTCCAAAGCTTGGTTCTGTTTCTATATCATACAGATTTTATATGATGAAAACAAGAAAATAAGAGCAAGCAAAAAAGAAGCCATGACCCTTTAATGTCATTGAAAAAAAATATGGTAGATCAGCTTTGTTTTTGGACTCAGGCTTTGTGTTCTTTTTCATCAAACTTGAAATCATTTTTTGCATTTTAATAATTGTTTTTAGAATTTATTTTCCTGAAATGTTTAAAACTTCACATTGGCTAGTGTGTGAGGGATGGATGCTTGTACAGTTTAGGAAAGTCTGCCTCTGTTTAGAAAAGAGCTTCAGCTTTTCCTTGTATCACTGAAGACAAGAGTATACTGACTGCAGCCAAAAGGATTAGTCATGCGCTAAAAGTTAAACCAGTAGTTAGGTGCTTTCTTGAGATATTTCCAAAGTATGCTGCAGAGTACTTGAAACTGAAACAAGTCGCTCGGCTTCTAACCTGTTGGACAAGGAAAATCCAGAGCAAAGAAAATCACAAGCTGAGCACAAAGTGCTAAACTTAATTAATTTGCTTGAATTAGGATCACAGGTTTGCAAAATGCTATGAACTTTTGGCCTGCAAAGCTAACTTGTGTTTGTGGCTCCTTCCCCAAAGTCAGATGGTCTGAAATGCATTACTATTTTAATTTGAAGTGTTTTAGAGTGGCAGATGAGGTCAGTGTCCTCACATGCCAGACTCATAAGGGAGTTACTACTCTGAAGGTCTCAAATTACAGTCAGGTTGACAGATCATAGAAAGGACAAACTTCCCTATCTTGCAGGCTCCATTKTCTGAGTTTTGGGAGATTAGATGATGAATTTCTGACAGCACAGTCCCCCACCATCTCTCAAGACCTGGTCTTCCACTTTTGTTTGCAAAACGGCCTTCTTTCTGCCCTAGATCAACTTTTTCCAGGAAAAAATGCACTGGGTCTCCTTCTCTTTTGACTTAATTGTGTTTTTTTTTTTTTAAAAAAAAAAAAAAAAAAAAAAAAAGCTTTTGCCTGTAGTTATGTGCCTGATCAGCTTACACACAGCAGTTCCCTTCAGTGGTTATTGCTCTTTTTTTTCAGGAGGAAGATTCCTGATTTGCACAGATTTAACTCAAACCAAGATTAGGCCCAGAACTCTTTCTTCTGACTGAGCTCCAAGGAATGACCTTCCCTGCACCTTACAGCCAAATCTTGTTTCCAMACTTCGGAGTGCTGAGGTTTCTTTATCTGTTGTAGTTTTCTAGGTGGGTTTCCTAGAGCTCCTTGTACTTGTCAGCCAAACAGAAAAGTAGAAAATGGTGGCAAGGGCAAGAAAGAAGTAAGAATAACACCAAATTAAGAGTAAATAAAAACATTTCCAAATGCTCCCTGCAGGGTCAATAGGCTGCATCCTTAACAATGTAGGAAGTAGAAAGAAATTGGAGGGAAAAAGGGATGTGAGATGGAAAAAAAATAAAAAAAAAAAAAAAGAAAGAAAGCTCTATAAAAATTCAGCTTCATTAATGGGAGATACTGCAAGAGAGGAGTTCAGGGATTCATTATCTCAAAAATAGCAGTCCAAACTGACAGGAGTGGGTGAAAACTTCCTGACCCCATGGACCAGTGGATTTCATTGCTCCCTGCATTTGTCTTTTTAAAAGTTAGGAGGTGGGGAGAAAGAAAAAGAAAAGGAATAGCCTTGCTCTCTGAAGCCTTGAGGCTTTTTTGCTGCTGTGGAAAGGAAGTAGAGGGAAAAAAAGAAACATAAACAAAATATAGCTATTGCCTGCAAATAACCAATAGAGACTAAAAATACTATTACAACTGTACAATAGTTTAAGGTCAATGTATTCACTCTTCTAAGTCTATGAAAACCTGACCCACATAGGGTATTAAAATTCATAACACATGAAAATTAGGAACTCCTAGAAGCAGTTTCTCCTTCTATAAGTACAAATTTTCACTGCCTACATCTAGCATTTAAAGGAAACCATCCAGATAATTAAAATGCCTATAAATGAAATGTCAAAGTTAAATGTTTTTCTTCTTTTCTTTCCCTTTTTTTTTAAAAGTCCTAACACTTAGGGAAAGCAAAATCTTTTTTTTTTTCTTCTAAAATAATATGCTTTAAATATCAGTATCTTTGTAAAAGAACAGAATAATTAAAGTTTGCCAAGTAAAATGGGTCTATAGGTCTAACCATTTCACTGCTTAGTATGTAACCTTTATGAAGGGGAGGGGGATAATAAGTGTATATATTGTTTTAAATACTGCCATCATTTCATTATTTTAAACATGAGTCAGAGTGCATGTAGCTGTCAGTCCAGTGTTCGAGGAAGGAATTAATCATATACGTAGAAGAAATTAATAATAAAAAAGTCAGTATTTGGCAGCCTTCAGATTCTTTTTCATAACTCTCATTTTTCTCTGATAGATAGAGCTGATGAAACAAGGAAATAAATCATGTGCAATTAAAATGAGTAAAAGCTGAAAAGACTTTATCAGTGATTATTTTAAAGAAAATGGGAGGCAGAGGGAAGCTGTACCATTAGGAGGATTCAAACAAGGGTTGGGTTCCCTCATTTGTCATTCATTGACACTGATACCAGGATTTTAATTGAAGCCTCCCATGTGGCTGGTGTCTGTCAGGATGAAGTACTTCTTTCAGCATGGAGAGATGCAAACCTTGACATTTGCTGGATTTCAGCAGTGGTGGGAATGGGTCGGAGAACCTGCTTATCCGTAGCTGCCACGGTAGCCTGGGAAGGATGGCTTTCTGTCCGGGGGGTTCATCTTTCTTTCTCATCATGCAATAGGACTTGWGCAACAGAAAGTATTTCTCTTCTCCTCACTTTGTCAGTTAAAYGGGTATATTGCCTTAGTACATCAGGGGAACTGTAGTCCATTCACAGAGCCAACACAGAGATGAGGCGGAATGGAGGATATAAAGCATCAAGCAAAATATTCCTGAGAACGTTACTGTGAAAACAAACATACTGATTTTTTTTTATTATTTAAATATTCAGGGTGACAGTGGAGAGGGGGGTTGAATCACAGTGCTAACACAACTTTTTCAATGAGAAAACACTCATTTTTACATTTTTTTCTGTATATTTATACAGTCCATTTAATTGCCATCCAAAGTGATTATACAAGTGAAAAAAAAAAAATTTAAGGAGAAATTTTCTTATTACTGGTAAGAACAGGGAGACTGCCTTGGTCAATGCTATGGTCTTCCACAGGGAAAAAGTACTTTTCACCATAACCAGTGTTAAAGAACCAAGTTATAAGACTGATAGATCATAACAGACTAATTTCTTCTGAGGGCGAAGAATTACACTGATAGACCAGTTCATTTCCTTCGTGTGGACGCTTTTGCTTTTGAGCAGGAAAATACTCGAGCCATGTCTGCCTAGTTTATACTTACTCCCTCCCCTCTGCTTGATATTGAAATACAGTGTGGGAAGTAAGAAAGAACTTAACACCGGGTCAGTCAGCATTATCTGGTACTAATGTCTTTGGGCAACCAGGATCTCGCAGGAAAACTATTCAGCAGAATCACTGCTCTCTAATATTTTCTCGTCTGCTCACACCGAGTTGAATGATACGCGAGCTTTACTAACATTTTTCCGGCTCTTTCATCAGAAGCTGATGAAAGGAACCTTCTGTTCCTCAGAAAAGAAGGGAAGAAGGATAAATGTGACCTTTATGATTTTCAAAGGATCAAAAGAAAACCCTATCGCTTGACTGCAGTATAAAGTGGAATAGTAATTTAACCGATACTATGCTATAGGTGATATTGAAACAAGTCACAGGTTATACCCAGGAATGCAGAGGGAGAGATTACCAGAGTTGTCTATGGAGCTAGGAAACCTAATTCTCACTAGAAGCTTAAGGGTATTATACTTCAAAGCCAAACACATTCAACAGCTTTAATAATCGTTTATCTGCAAGAGGAAAACTGACCCAGCTGTTAGAAAACTAAGCTGAACCTCTCCCGGCCGAAATCCAGTTTCTATGTTTAACTGAGACCACTAACTTCTTCAACAAAGTTTTGCAAGTTATTAGCTCTTTCTGTTCTCCAGTCTTCCAAATGTAAAAGAGGGGTAACCACACTCATATCTCAGAATAATACTGTGAGTGTAAATATACTAAYATATTTTTAATAAGTTTAGATTCTTTAGTAAAGGAAGACAGACAAATGAATAAGATAAGCAGGACAAGTAGGTGTAAAGAAAAGGAAAAGGTTTTCATCAAACTTACGGTATTTCTTTACAATCCTCGATGAATCTATGAAATGGATATGTCTTTYCTAGGTTCACATGTGACAAAGAGGGACTAACTTTTAATCCACACTGATGTTTTTCATTATTATTAGATGTCTTGACTGGGTGAACATTTTAAACCCCAGCATTTTTATCATAAGAAAAATTTAATATAAAGGGGCAAGGGCTTTACTGAGATGAGGAGCAGTAAAAAGAGAATGCAGCAGTTTGTTGGTACTGTAAAACTCACTGAGTAATAACATGTGAAAATATATTAAAAAATTTGTGTTCTGGGTTAAAAAATGATCAGAATTCACCACTTCTGATCATCATCTCAATATTTCCTTCTTTTCTTCTATTGGAGAAAGGGGGAAAAAAAGACTGGAAAAATGAARCCTTTATGAAAACAGAGGGGAGCAGCCAGCCTACCATAAACCGAGGCGTTATACACAATACATAAACTGAAGTGACATGTGGCATGTAGGACCTGGTCTTCACAGGCTTGGCAGAATCTTGAATACTGAATCATATACATTAACATGGATCAAAAATCACTGCTTCTGACTAAATCTCAGCACYTGTAGGCTGTAGGCTTACCAGCATCTGGCAGATCCATGATTCTGCCGATTTTGCAGCATCCTATAGTATTACAACTGGACTTTGCACAGTGGACACATTTGTTTCACAGGGTCTGAGTGCTGTAATTCATTCAAATTGGGATGCCTATGGATAAATTCACACCGGGTTGGAAGCAACTACAGGGGTTTAAATTAAAGGTGATGATAAATAGTGGTGTATTGAGTTATAAGAAAGAGTCTAATGGTATGCCTTAAGGACTAGTGTTGGGTCCAGCTTTATCTTCACTAATGATCTGTAAATGAGAGTCAATATATCGCACAGTTATTAAATTAATGGATGCAACTAAATTGGGAGGTGTTACAAAGCTGAGTGAGGTGAGAAGAATAATATAAAAGGATCTATGAGGCATGGTGATGAAAGAACAAACTATGATTCAAAGTTGTAGTGTGGGCTGAAAATCAGCTGGATAAGAGATATATCAAGGGAGAAAGAGAGAAATACTTGGGAAGTAATGCTGCAAAAGGGAAATAAAAGGTCTAGAAATAACATTGTTTAGCAGAATGGGTGCCACTTTGCAATATAATATTTGGACAGACAGAAAAACAATAGATACACTTCTATTTGCATACCCAGAGATGATATTTCAGGGACAGACTTGTAGTGAATTACCTTTCTGTTGCAGTGTGAAGATAAAAAGGTTTATTGCCCTTTAAATACAGTTCTGGCTGCCACATGACTGGAAGGATACTGTGTGAGTGAGAGATATATTCTTACTCAGATGAAAAGATGTCAGTAAGCCTCACTTTAGTTCCTCATTAGAAATATTACCTGGTGAAACACCAAGGATTAGGTTCTTCAGAATATTTTGATATTTAGATATATATGTGCCTAGTGAGCTTTTCAAAACCATCTATGCACTGATTTTGATGGGAATTAGGCATATGTGAGCAGTTGGAATACTCATTTGATGTCTATTTGTCTCTTTATGCATGCTAATAGCTGTATAAGTGTTTAAGCTACTTCTGAAAATGGATCTTAGCTATTTGAATGAATTGGGTATTACAGTTCTTAAACTGAAATAGCTTTAAAAATCTAGACATTAAAACCCGATTCCTGATACTTCACTTAGAGCTCAATGTAGAAGTCATCTCCCCTAACATTGTATGCCTAAACATGTAGCCTCCTATCTGAGCTAGAYGTCTAAGTTAGATTTTTTGTAAACAGTAAAGAGAGTTGGATATCTTCAGACAGTGATTCATCTTAAAATGRTGTCTAAGGGAGGTGACCTCCACATTAGCTACAGTCAGCCTCCAAAGGGATCCTTGCCTAGAAGTCCATGGTTACACAGCTTAAGTTAGRGAAAATGGTCCCCACTGCTCTGATCCACAAAGGTAATCTCCGAAGACATTGATTTCAAGTTAATATCATCTATAAATAAGGATAAAGGTTTGATTTCAGGTGAAATGATGCAGCAGAGAGAGGCAAGATATCTGTTCCAAATATCTAGAATTACGAAGGAGAAATTTCTTTCATTGATCCTAGTATAACATTCAGCTGCCAGAAAAGAACTAGGAAATACTAAGAGAAGACTGAGATAGAAAGTTTAAGTATTCACTCTAAATCTTTATCAAATAAATTTTTGAATGGTCAACATCATTTTTGGTCTTTTTGACAAGTACTAACTCCTTTTCCACGTTAATTCTGAGCAGAATTGAAAGTGTGCTTTCTCTTCATTATCTCCATAATTAATTTTCAAATAATTATTAGAAGTACTTGTTAGGCATGTCCCTCCTTATCATGCCAAGAAAAGAATACCTCTGTTTTCTCAGATRCTTGTTATTCAGCTTTCAGCAGGTAGTCCAGACAAACTAAGACCTTTTTCCTGCATAAAAATAAATTCCTTAAGCAGAGTTTGGAAAGGAGAGAGAAGCACATGCAACCGAAAGACAGTGCTGCCAGAGTGGCACTGTGTGTTAGCAGAGTGCCAAGAATAATAGCAACAGCTTTTCCTTTTTTTTTTTATTTTTCTTTTTAAGGAGTTGGTTACAGAGGACCTTTTATGTTTAGACAAGGAAAAAAAATCTATACTAAACTCTTTTTAAACTTTGCTGCTTTGTTGTGTTTCTTTAAGTCTGTGTCCACAAGTAGAGGCAATGCCTGTGGTTTATGGAAGATGGCAAAGATATGATTAAATTAGCCCAACAACAGCATCAAGGAAAATTGTCAAAGTGCAGTAAGGTCTTCCAACAGATTTTTTTTTAATATGATTGAAAACAGCAATTGATATTCATTAATAATTAATATTTTTTTTTTTTTTTGTCCAAAGAGCTCAAATTTTTTTACAAAGATACCAGTGGCACCACGGTTTCCTTTTGTGGATATCAATTCTGAGTGAAAAAAGATTAAATGAGTTGCCCAAGGTCACAAAGAAATTTAGAGAAGGGGAAAGGCTTGACAATGACCGGTATGTACATTGGCTTTACAGAAGCAGAAAAGGCAACAAAACTTAGCCTTTGGAAACCAAAGTACATACTAGAGTGTGAGTGCCTTAAAAACACTATGAAGATCTTTGTATTCTTTCTGCATATCCTTGTTTTACGGCTGCTTTTTAACAGAATATTTTCTTTCATGTAGCCATGCACTTTCTTTTTTCTTCACAAAAAAAAGAAACCTCATCATTCCTTTCACCACTATTATTATGAAATTTAAATTCTAGATGGACAAAATAAACAACAARTCCCTTAAAAAAAGTAGCTGCAAAAGTATGTGAGGAGTGAGGGAGTTGCAAAGATGAATCTATATCACATGAGTCTTCTTTTGCAAAGTGTGTACTTTGGACTTATGGTTCCAATCTGCATTAATTTTCTGAATTACATGTTGAGCATAAATCTTAATTCACAGATGGGTCATAAACAAATAAATGATTGAACAGTACTTGAATGCTAAGAGCTTTGATGCGTTATCTAACTGGGCTCATCTATGATCTAGGTGTGGAATCTCGATGTGTTCTGCAGCCCATCACTCGTCCCTAAGGACAAACAGTCTTCTAAAGGTATATCTCTATTTATGTCTACATCAGGAACATTAATTTGAGGATTATACCCTCAGGCCATCTAAATTACTTGTTGCTCGAGGAGATGATACTGTCAGATACATGCACAATTACCCAATCTCCATATGCAAATTCAGACTCTAAATAATGATCTTGACTAATTGAACCCTTATGTATTAGTCCAATAGGATTTAACATACATGAATAATTTCTACAAAGTTTTCTAAGCGTCCTTAAAAATTTTGTTCCAKAGTTCAAGGCATCAATGGGAAATCTATTGCCTGAAAACTTGGAATAACTTCTTAACTATTTAAGAAGAAGAAACACAATCCATCATACACTTTCTGTTATATGTTTCCACAAGAAAAATTTGCACTCGGTTAGCTTCTTATAACTGAAGGAGTACTGCATTTTGAGAAATGCAGGCCCAAGACATACAAGAACTTATTCAATTGGACAATTCAATTCAAATATGAAAAATCATAGTCGTTCACTTAAGGTATTAAAGGACACTCAATTATCGTGCTTTCACTTTAAATAATGTGCTTATTCTTATGGAAAATATTTTTTCTGTTATTTAGATTAAACTGTTTTCTCTGTGTATCCACAAATGTTTTTAGCAGCATTTGATGTAGTGCTTTCTAATGTATAAGCAGCTTCCTTAATTGTTGTTTTTTCAGTCTTTCATGTCCTCACTAGTGAAAGAAGAAAAACATTTGAGAATAAAAAGTAAGAACGTAGAAGGTAAAGCTAAGCATTGAATCTTCGTGATCATTTCTGAAACTATTGCAGACTGTTTAATCATTGTTATTATTGACTAGATTTCAAGTAGATAATTTGACTTTAAATGATATAATATCTATCTTTCCACCAAAGTATAGACAGGATGACTGCAGCATAGAAAGTGGATCCTTGGTTATTAGTTGCTCCTGTGGATTTTAGCTGCAGCTTGGGGCAGTCTGCTTTGTGAAATTTGGACTTTGAGGCACATACTAATTACGTTTTGGCACGTTGTAAGGCACTGACCCCAGGATCCTTCTTTCCAGGCACAGAAGTAAGTACTCCCAGAAGGCAGAAAAAGAATAAATCAGATGTTATGCTTGACAGTACCCAGCTCTAAGAAAAGACTTGAGATGACTCTTCAAATAGGAACTTTCCTTAGGATCAGAAGACTTACTCCCTTTCACTAGGATTCAGTCTTTGACTGAATTTTGTAGGTGACTGTTGATGGAATAAGTGACTCAATCATATATGATACATCTTCATACTAAACTGAAAAGGTAATTGAAGCAGGGATGGAGGCAAATATTTGAGCTATGCTCACCGTAGCTTTATTCTAACAGACAGTGATATAATAGAAAAAGAGGTAAATATGTACTAATTAGAGAATAATTCAGCTGCTTTGACAATCTTGTGCTGTTGTTGTTACTCTGTGCTAAAGACCATGCTACAGTGTGTTCACAGTGTCGTCATCTGAGCCAGCTGGACAGTGTCATCATCTGTATAAGACAGAAGCTTATACAGTTATTTAAATCTAGTCTTAAATTAACATTCTTTTTGACAATCATCACTTAAAATGCTTTTGAAAATCTCAATCTACATCATTAATAATACCTCAATCCAGTGCCCACTTCAGTTAAGTTTAATAGATATTGGATTAGGCCCTTAAAATGCAGTACTGTAGCCTCTGCTTAGTTCATTAAGGGCATGATCCAATGCCCAACGACATCAATAATAGCTTTTGTATTGACTTCACTAGGCTTTTTTGATCAAGTCGTAAATCCCTGATCCAAGCAAAGCTCTTAAGCCTGTGCTTGAATTCGTTGCTGGATCCAGTCCTGATTCATCACAGATAATGCTTGTTATGGTTCTCCAGATTCTTTGTACGGTTCCGCTTTTATTGCTGTAATTAAAATGGAGAGTGGGGACGATATTTTCGCAAAGTCTCTGATGTGTGAACAGATGAAAGTTACTTTCCCAACTGTTTTCCTGCAGGAAAGAACATAGGATGGATGGTGGCAGATCTATGGACTCTGTAAGCTCACAAAAATATATCATGAAACATTTCATTAAAGAAGCTGAATGTTATTTCATTTTGCCGCTTTTCAGACCCCTAAATTGCTAAAAGAATTGAAGGTTATATTGCACTGACTGGAAAAAAAAAAAAAAAAAAAAAA
>NW_028186901.1:1983329-1990789 GCF_003343005.1 Rhea americana
TAAGAGAAGTTAACTGAGAAAAAAAAGCTTTTGATTTAGGTTACAATAGAGCTGCAAATACTGACAGATGACAAAGCATGGACTCTGAGCAATGCTAGACTCTTCTAATGTTATAGAGTTTAACATAATTATCAATGCATTCCTTTCASCTATTATGCCATTTTAATTGCATGCAGCTTATTTCTATGGTTTATAGAGCTATATTTGCAACAAGAAAATGAAAGTAGCAAAATGAAAATGGAAGAATTATGCTAAAGAATCTCTGAGTTCTGAATCAGTGCTTTCTACTTTATATGTGATTCATTTTTTCATTTTTGCTTTTATACTGACGGTTATTGTAGGTCAGTGACCGTCTAGGTGTTTTTTTTTTGTTTGAAGAAGTCACATCTGCAAAATTGTCAGGCTCCCAAACCTCTGAAATGTGACTTTTCAAAGCTACATTTTCTGTTGATTTTTTTCRGTTCCTTTAAGAAAATGAAGAAAATTTTTCAATTGTGTTTTGCATACTTTTCATTGGTGTTATGATTTCTGAACCTTTAAAAGGCAACTGAGTAACATTTTTCTGCAAACACAGTAACAGGAAACTTACACTTATGTCTATGAATGCTGATACTCTTGACTAAGCATGAGCTTCCAGGACAGGTCCTGGAAATGACATATGATATGACAGAAAAGAAAAATATTTTATTCTTGTGGAAAAGTTCTGAATATTGACATACTGCAGTTTGAAAGTATTTTYCTTTTGTACTGGAGACTCTCGGGTACTGTTCTTCATGACTTTGTACATAATTCTGTGCTCTGCATTGGATTCCATCACTTATATCTGTCTCTATAGTCATGTTTTTGTGTGGATATGCTTTGACTTAAAGAAGTCAAATTCTCAAATTCCCAAATTCCAGCTTAGCAATTAAAACTAGGATAGGCCTATCCATTAAAATTATTTTGGGGTAGTTACTCAGGGTATGTACTCTTTGGAATGAAATCAGAGAAGAAATAAATCCCAGTCTTCCTGTAAGAAGGGATATGACATCACCCAGWAAAGAACTTACACCTAGGAACCACGGAGTTTGGGATCACTGAAGAGCAGAACTGAATAATAATGAAAGAGATAAAAAGAGCAGAAGGGCATGTGGAAGATACATGACTCCTGATTACAATCTGTGCTTCTTAGAGTACTCTGAGAGAGCTCTAACTCTACATAAAGACTATTTTTTTTTTCAAAATGAAACAGATTCCTCTTGTTTACCACACCTATCATCACAGTACCTAAGAATTTTCCAGAAGTTCATGATGAGYTGTGTGCCCTCTTATATAGATTATTCTTTTTTTTCAAGCTCCTCCCACACAGGATATCATGGTTTCGTTCCATTCATTTTATTGTTGGTACTCACTGTGATCTTGTTTTTTGAGGTGTAAAATGGACAATTCTAGTCTAAGATATATACCTTTAACACAAAACAGAAAAACCTTTGGAAGTTCTGAAAACCTTTGGAGCTCATCTAGAACCCCCAGATGAACCCTCCCTCCCCTTCCCAAATTTATGAATTAATCAACTCTTGGTGAGTCCTAAGTTATCAGAAAAACAGACATGAATCATAGTCTCATTCTGGTATTTTGTCAACCTTTTAGTTAGCTTGGCATTACCCTGGGGAGACAAAACGTGACAACTTCATATTCTTTATGATCATGGAATTACAGCTCTGTGAATCTGTTGCCTAATTCACTCTTTGTAATTCAAGGTGATGCAACAATCTCAGAGGAAGTTGGAGTCTTAAGCTAACTGGGAAGTGAGTGTCTTTCCCATTCCCAGGCTCCTGATAGATGTTCAGCATTTAACCRCAAAACAGAAAAATATCTCAAGGCCTGCAGGAACAGCCTCATCATATTGCACTCATCTCTCCTCTTCCTTCATCTCAGGATGTTAGTCCATTCCTTCATACTCCATGGGAATATGTTTTAAATCAGCTGTGTCTCTATGCATTTTAAAGTTGAGCTGGTTGCCTCCTTGGTTTCATTGCAGCTGGGGTTTACAGAGCTACCTACTAAGACGGAATTGCTCATCGTGTCTTAACACAACCACCTCAGCAGCCTAGGAGTTTCATCATGATTAATGTTATTACAAAGATTACTGAAGGAATTAATAATAATTAGATACTTATTGCCAAGTGTAACCAGAAACACAGATAAACCACCTGCCTTCCCTTTCACAATTAATTTYTTTCTTTGCTTAATCAAACAATGAAACAATTAGTTTCCAAATGTGACATCACAGTCATTCCCCTAGCAACAAATGTCCTTTCTTGTCTGTGCTGTAGCTGAATGGGCTTAGCTGATAGCCCAGAGACAGGGCTGAAGATACACCAGAATCACCTGAAAATATATAACAGGGTAAAGCAGCAGCTGGCATTTAGGAAACCTGCGATCTCTTGGTTTTGCTTGGCAACCTCAGGAAAGCAAGTTCTTTCTCTCTCTTTCTTYTTCCATAGTTAAATAAACTCTGCAGGGCAATCTGTCATCTGAAATGTGTGTGCAAAACATATTGCTCAAGAAGAGTCCACCTTTGTCTAGGGTCCTCCAGGCATTACCAAGGGCTATACTGAAAGTAATATCATCTATCCATAATGCTTAGAAGCGTTTGTTCTGCCCTTGCAATCCATGCAGTTGCTGTTGAGCTCTGAGCCAAAAATAATAAGCTCTGGTGGGATGGGGACTGAATTACCTGGGGTTGAACATCACCGTAACTCTACCATACGGCTTTTGAATGGGATATGGCTTGGGTCTCAGATCACGGTCGGAACAAACTCATATCTTCTTCAAATTAGCCAGATAGAGAGATCCCAACACATACATAGTTAATAGTAATAGTTAGTCTCTTTCAATGCCTTTATTACGACAACATTATATTTACCCTCCAGGAACTGATATCAGAATCCTCTACTCTGTTTATATGTACATGTATAAATATACTAACTGCCAGCAGGTGTAGAAAAATAAGAAGGTTAGAAAATGTCTTGCAGATAAGAATTTCTTTTTAAATGTTAATTTTTTAGTCTTTATTTTTTTTCTGGTATGTCTGACTGTAAACTTCATCTTTAAACTTTTTTTTTATTATTATTATTATCGTCATCATAGCTAGAGCACATACAGGCAGAATATCGGTTTAGTGTGACCTTTCTGAAATCATAAGCAATTCTTTCTCTTTGTCATACTGATAATAGAATGGATCAGATACTTCCTGAAGACATTATAATAGAGTTCAACTGTCTAAGCTATACACTAATGAAAAATGTAAAATCCATCTCTTCTCTACAGTGGTCTCTAGTTGAACAGAGACGCTGTCTTGCAGAGAGCTTTCCATACGGTATATTGGGATCTCTGATATTTCTTGTTCTTTCTGCTAGATTTCAGCATGGGCAGGCCATTTTTTTTTCTTCTTCTGTGCGYCATTTCTATAAAGACATGAATGTATTAACTAATATGCTTTTATCTACCTTCACTCTCTTCTTCCTAACTWCCCTTGCAATAGCAAACTACAGTGTAATACATTTTCTGTTTCAAAGAGATCAGACAGTAGAGGAATGTGATAAATGCTTAACTCCTTTGGCTTTTTATATTGAGTTAAATCCTTCAGCAGGAGTAAATCAGCGTAACTTCACTTACTTCACTGCACTTCTGCAGTCACATCGGATCACTCTCATGTTGTTTAAAGAAATTGTTGTTTTTTATTTCATCTTTATGTAAAAAAAGCAGAAATATTTTCATCATTTTTAGGTGAAAATTTTTGTAAAGATAGTAAAGGGACAGTTCTGTAAACAAGAGTGTTTACAGAAGCTTAATTGTTGTGTTTAATTGTTAAAACAAATATAACATTGCTGGCAGAACTACTTGATTTTCCTTTAACTCTCTTAAAAAAATCTTTTTTTTTTCCCCAAATTGATTTGTTTGTTTAACAGAGGAGTCATCACTGTTATTCCTTATTCCTGTTGTTTCTTTTAACCTCTTGATCTGGTGGAGGAACAAAGGGACAGGGTGAAAGCTAATGAAATGTCCTATTTGAACTGACAGTTTTAGGAATTTAAAATGATCTAGGWGCTGTTGTATTTGGATTGAAAGTGGTGAATTTTGCACTGCAACCTTTCAAAAAAAACAATTTTCAGAACTTTTTCTGTTGTAAAACTTTCATTAATTTGACTTTTCTTTTTGCTTCTGAATAGAAACATATACTGAAATATCAGAATTTTGTACACTAGACAGGTACTCTATTTTTGGGACAGCTTTAATTTCAGTTCTTGGCCTCTCTGGTAAGACTACCAATAAGACTACTAGTTAGTGTCCATTTTGAGGGTGACATTTTTTATCTATATCTCTATATATTGACTTTCAAAAAGGAAAGGACATTGTGTTCCTAATACATGGCTATATTTTCTTCATTCAAGGAACATCAGTTAAGCAATCCTTCTACACTAGACTTCTGAGGATGTCCTGTAACTGTGCAAGATGCAGTTCCAGCTAGGAATTCAGAGAATGATATAGAGCCAGAGAGACTTGGATTTTCCACCTCTGCCACTATCATTGTACATTATTTTGAATAAATCAACTATTATCTGTTCCCTCTCATATCTTATGTTTAAATTCATCTAAAAAATTTCAGAGATACTGTATTGGCCATTACAAAGTGAAATTTAAACTCCTGTTCTAACAAAGCAAATACAAAAATTGAGCTGCCATTTTATCTTTAGTTTTAGAAAGCAGAACAYGGGACATGTAACTGAACACTTTGATTCCATCTGAATTTTCTCTGTTGTTCCTCTCAAAGCTCAGCTTTGAGGGGTAAAAACAGACCTTCAGAATGTAATATGATGGAGTTCTGATTACTGATCTGTAGGTGAGACAGAAGTGATCAAGTGCCTATCTGTCATGTTGGTTTGCATYGGTAGTCAGAAAAGTAACTTGTTTTACAAGTCCAAAACACTAACATTAGGGTAACTGAAATCTAAGATTTTATTTTGTGAAAAGTATCAGCTTTTCACTAAAGTATCAAACTTGGTTTTATTTCCATGTCTCAGTGATTGATTTCAAGATTTACACTTAAAAATTATGTGTGTGTATACATRYACACACACACATATATAGACCCTCAGATGGCTTAGGAATGTTACTGCGTTCACAACAGGTAGAAGAGATGCACATTCAAATAGCTATTCACATCCAGAATAGGAACTTTGGTTATACTTTAACATAACAGGTGACTGTTCTGACTATMAACATAAATAATTGCCCTTTTTCGCTCTTTGTGACTCCCTGAATATTTATAGGAAGTAAAATAGCTGAAAAGATTCAGAAATTAACTCCAGAATAACAAGCACTCTAGAGTTAGAAAATTGAATTAGGACAGAGGAGTCATCAGTTCAGGCTCTGAATGGGACCGTATAGATCTGTAAAATGTTTTCATCATCCTAGTGGACTGCTAGAGAAACTGGAYTACTGAACATGTGAGGGAAATCTGGTAGAGTATAGATATTCTGTTTATCACACACATCGAATCAATAATTCTCAACCAGCTTGAGTGAGACATGTCAACCAAAGTCAAGTATGTGATTAAAATCTATAGCATAGGAAAGAATCAATCAAATTGCAGTTTAAAGGGAAACATGGAGAGGAAGAGTTTACTTTTTCCTGCTCTGTTAATGTATAGCACAAATGCATRTGTTTATTTCATTTCCCCCCTCATCTCTTAGTTAAAAAACAAAACAAAACAAAAAACTTGCATAGCTTTACATTAGTTTGATTTGCAGAAAAAAAAAAAAAGAGAGAGAGAGAGAGCGCAAAATGTGCCTTTTCTACAATAATGTCACTGCAGAAAAGAAAGAGAATATCACCATCACGGCTGATGGTGAYATTGTCCTTCCTTGGACCAGAAAGACATTTTGTAGAATGGAGTATAGGAGGAAAATCAAAAGCTCCTTTGTCTCCAGCCAAAGGGAGCAGAAATTACTAATAGACCTTCAAAAGGTAGGTTCTTGTTTTCTTATTGCTTCTCATAAAATGTAGCAAGTTCTAAAAGTAGTCGAAAAGACTGTACTTCACACTCCAAGAAAATTATTTTGGTATCATTTTGCAATCTGAATTCTTTCATTAGACTATGATCTATTTYATAGGATCATTGATGACAGGGCTAAAAGAATCTTGAGAGGACCTTGGGTCCTCCTCCCTGCCCCAAAATGGGATCAACACCCGCAATGTTATTCCTGACGGATGTCTGTCCAGTTGCACTTACAGACTTGCACTGAAAAAACTTCCAGAGCTCCTCTGGGAAGTCTGATTGAAAAATTCAATGTCCTTGCTGTTATAAAGCTTCTTTCAACATCTAAGTAAAACATCTCATGGTGCAATATGTTTCTTGTAACAAACATACATATGGAAAACATGTTTTCCTTTTGCCTTTACAACTTTTTGTTTTCATATCTGAAGGGTGTTTCTCCACTTTATTACTATAATAAGCAACCCTAACTTTTATATACATTTTTCTTAGATCATATTTTTAAGTTGTTAACCAGTCTTTTTTCTCTCCCCTGGGCAAACTGATCCRTACAGTTCTCTGTACATGAGACCTCAAACCAACTTCAGTTGAAACATGCCCAATACCAAGAAAAATAAGAAGATTATGGCCTGTATCTAGAGTATGGTACTTCTACATATATATGACAGTATTTCTACTTTTTCAATTGCTTGTTTTTTACATCAGCCGGAAATTGTCAAGTCTTGTTAGGAATGTGACCCACAAAAAAMCATCAGATCTACTTTATTCAGAAATTTGCCTACTCACTGGTTCCTCATCTTGTATTTGTGCAGTTGGTTATTTTTAAATGCRTATGTCCTTTTTAAACTGCATTATATTTTTCCAGATCATTTCTTCAATTTGTCAAGATCATTTTACATTCTAATTCTGTCCTCTAAAGTGCTTGCAGATCCTCCCTGCTTGGTATCCTCTACTTATTTAATAACCATAATTCTCTTCCATTATTCAACTCTAATGTTTCTTAAAACACCAAATACAGAAAATGCAGCATAGTCAGTCTCAAAACTCCAATGGATTACAATATCCCTAGAACCTCCATATATTTTTTAATTTATTTCTGAAAAATATATACAACAAATTTTAATTAACCCTACAGCAGTTTAGAAAAATATTACACATTCATTAGACTGCCCAAAATGCTGTTTGTTTAAAACCACCACAACAACAAAAAAAGGTTACTAAAGAACTAATTGTTAAATATGCTGAAGAAATAGCACTTCAGTTTGGTGAACTTGAATGGCCATTCTGTTCAATGGCTATAATACTAGTTTTGTCACTATGTGACAAAATCACGTAATAAGATAATTTTGTGGCAAGGAACAACAGGCAGTGGTCCAACACACACTGAAAGGTGCTCAGAAAGCAGAGAGGTTTTCTTTTC
>NW_028186901.1:1991110-2046231 GCF_003343005.1 Rhea americana
TAAGAACCAAAATAAAGTTTCAGAGAAACAGCTAACAGTACCAGCTATTAGGTATATAGAAGCAAGTACATTTGCTTGGTTCCTTTTGTGTACTTGCAGTAATGACCTTCAGTTACCTTTACAGCTCAGATACCTTTCAGTTGGCTTTAGATATTGAGCAGCTAACTAACCCTAACCCTACAGTACAGTAGCTCTGGCATTGGTGCTCTCTGGTTGATATTTTTTTAACCTTGAAACTCTCTTAGTGTATTTTTTGCAGTAGATGGAAAAAAAAAGATCATGGAGTATGAGACTATATTAATTTTATTTATTTATTTAGGGTCTATTTTCTCCGGATATTTTTTTTCTTCCTCTTAAAATATAGAAAAAGAAAACCGTAGCAAGCGATCTTTCACACTTAAAAAAATAAATAAACCAATCTATACTTCTTTGTAGAAGAGAAAAATAAACACTATGTCCATGAGCAGTGTGAAATTTGCTTGCCCCTAGAAAAAGGATATTTCTTGTTTTTCATTTTTTACTTTCTTTCTTTGGCAAAACTCTATYCCTTCTTTTTTCTAGATGCAATTTTTATGATTTCAGGAAGAATAAACAATGAATAAATTTGGACTTTTTATAGTGGAGTTGGGAGAAAAATCCATTTGAAATGATAAGCTACTTTGATAGATGACTATAGATTTACCTGCTTTAATTTCTCAAATTGTAAACACTAGAGAAAATAAAATAATAAATACTGTATCAGCCAGTGCTGAGAGCTTATACACTAGACCTCTCCAGGCTTTATTCAGACTATTATGTACACCATGCAGCAGTCCAAGTAGAAGGCCCGTTGGCTCAAAAACAGCTTTRTAGAGAAAGACCAGGGGTGACGATGTGCAACAAGTTGAACACGAGCCAGCAGTGAGCCTTTGTGGCAAGGGGGTCAGCAGCATCCTGGGCTGTGTTAGCAAGAGCATAGCCAGCAGCTTGTGGGAGCTGTTTATTCCCCTACTTGACACTCCTGAGGCAGCATCACTGGTACTACTGTGTCCAGCTTTGTAGACAAGAAAGATGCTGAGAGACTGGAGCAAGTCCAGTGGCAGACACCAAAGCGTTCAGGGGCTGGAGCAGGGCACATACAAGGACAAGATCAGAGGGCTGGAGTTGTCCAGTACTCAGAAGAGAAGGCTCAGGARACTTCACAGGAGAGAAAGACATTGGATGGACTAAGAATCTGCTCAGAAGTCCGCAACAGAAGGACAAAAAGTAGCAAACACAAGCTACAACACAAGAAATTCTTGTTAGTTGTAAGAATATACATTTTTTTTTTCACTTGAGAGTGGTCAAAGAGTAGAACATGGGCCCAGAGAARTGGAAGAGATTTCTCTATCTTTGGAGAAATTCAGAATTCAGCTGGACTTGAGCAACCAGCTCYGACTAGACTGGTTCTAAGCAGGAGGTTGGACTAGATGAAGCCGAGAGGTCCTTTCCAATCTAGGTGATTCTGTGATCTTATTTTGCTTACACTTTAGAGCTTCACCTATATTATAAGGAATGAAGTCAACACAAAGTTATACAATCAAGAAATCCCAAAGTCAGCTGGAAAATTATTCTTACATTGAGCAGGTATGCTATAAAAAGTGGCTTGTATCAGTGTCATGAGAAGAGGAAGTAGTTCCTCTGAATGGGAGTTTTTCATTCATCAGTTTTTCTGAGGAAATATTGTGCCAGCTGTGCAGTGTTTGAGGATGTCTATGCTATGGCTATGGTAGAGGAGTAAAAAAATTCAAATATATAAAATACTAATATGTCTGGAACAGAAAAATAAATAAATAAATAAATCCCTTCTTGACCCATGTCTCTATGTTACAGTTGTTACTGCCAGGCCACAGCCCCACAGGTGTCAGATTTGGGGTTATCTTATGCATCTCTTTAATAAAGAGTCTGTTCCGAATATCTTGTAGTAAGGTTTTCAAAAGCATTTAGTTGACCTAAATGTCCAGAGCATTAAGGCAATTCTTGCCTTAAGCAATAGAATTCTACCTACAGTGCAAGTAAGAACTGAGCCTCTAATGGCCTCTCTAATTCTAAAAAAAAAAAARAAAAAAGAAAAAAAAGAAAAAAGAAAAAAAAAGAAAAAATACCAACCCCCCCCCAAAGTCCTGCAGTCTATAATGATCAAAAATATTTAGGCACTGTGCAGAGAGGCCCCTTTAGAGTTGGCCTGAGGCACTCCAGCAAATGGTATCCAATTCCCTGTCACACTTTATACTGGGGCCCCACCTATAAACAGTTTACAAAGAACTAAAACATGGTTGCTAGAAGCTACAGACATAAGAAATCTGTGTTATGGATGGCTGGAGGGACATCAGTGAAATGTGTTATAGATTGTTATAAGCCAACTATTGACCTTTTAGCCTCCAAAACCTACTCTAACCATTTATCAAAACCTCTATTAATCATTTATTAACCATTTAGAAGCTATAAAAGAAACCATAATGTGAAGTGTGGCTTCTGTGTTCTCCTGCCAGAGGGGACACTGTGGCAGCATAAAAGACAGATTGGATACGGCAAGAGTTCCTGTTTCCTGAAAAAATAAAGATGTATTCTGACCCCTTAGTCAGGATTTAGGAATAAAAATAAATACATCTTCCTCTTGTTGCTCTTTAGTCAGGAGTCTATCCTTTCCTCAACTGCAACCTGAAATTTTATGCAAGACAAAGACMCCTACATCTGGGGGAGAGAGATGGGGAACTAAAATGATATCACATTACAGTACAAATTAAAATCAGCAGTTTTCTGACAAAATGGGGAATCTACCCTATACTACCACAAGTTGCTCTGAGAAGAGGACTTTTAAAGTTGCTTCTGCATCGAGCTAGGAAGTGAAGATCCAACAGCAGTCATACGCCAGGTTTTTGCTCTTGATGCCAGGAAATGTCTATTTTCACAGCCACAATAGGAATGTTAGGTGCCAGCTGTCCGAGAGGGTTGCTGTGGCTTGTCACAGACAGGAGACACCCTGGTGTAGCTGTGGTGATCAAATGATATCTTGTAGAGCTGAAACCCTGACTAAAGTRTAGTCGATGTTCTCACAATGTTTTAATACCTCATGACACGTTAACATATTTAAGCTGAGACCATTTCCGCCAGTTAAAGAACTGCTTTCATCCCCATATTTCAGATTTGGCAGCTAATATTAAAAATAATAATAAGGAGAAAAAAGGGAGCCACCGCCAAGATACCTATGATACCTATGACAGATCTGGCTAGCAACTATGAAATATGATTTTGCCCACTGTCCTACTGTCAGTTGAGCAGGCATCACACCTAAGTTAGATGYCCTAGATGAATTTAAGTATATTTCTTTAACTAGATATAGTTATGTTTAATTCTATGTCACTTTTCTTTATTTTCAATGCAGACACAATAGTAGATGCTCAAATCCACTGAAGATAGCCCAATATTAGAGCTGAATAATGAATAATTGACATACATAAGGAGCCTGTGATACAATCGGTTTCCCTGTCTCCAGGCTAACCATCGGATTATCCATCCTTATTTCTTGTTTACGTAGAAGCAATGGGAAAATTGTGCTATCAAACCAGTAGCAGGATAATTTATTCTCTTAGTCCAATAAGTCAAACTGAAAGCCTGTTTATTTTTAAAACATAAAGAAACAACTAGCATCCACCAAAATTTGTTGTTCTCAACCCTACCTGTATTAGGGTTCTCCAGATGAAGATGCAAAAGCATCTTTCCCTGTCAGAATAAATAAAGAAGCTGCTTCTGAAATTGATAATATTTTGCAGAAGATGATGTAGCACTATCTCCAGATTTGGCGTTCAGAAGATCCAGAAAACTTGTGCCTGCATTACTCTCTAAGAGCTGAACAGTTTGAGTTCTCCATTTCTCCGTTTCTCCTCTCACACAAGTTTGTAAGATGGGAAGGTTCTTCCTGAATCATTGACGTCAAGACTTCTGCTCTTGTAGGCAACCATAACATATAATCTTATTTATAAATTTACCAAGCTCAATTTTTAAATTAGTTAGGCTGTTTGATCCCACTACTCCCGTTTCAGGACTGTTCCACAGCTCCACTCCTCTGATGGCTAAAATCTCCTTCTAATTTCCAGGCTAAATTTATTCATGGGCTGTTTATACCCATTTGTTCTTGTGCCAATATTGGTCTTTAGTTTAAAAAGCTCTTCTCCCTCCTTGATGTATATTGAACTGTTAAAATATCTGTTAAGCTGGAATACATTAGACACTGGGTGAAAATCCACCCCTTCAAAGATTAATAAACGTCAAAGACAAAGGAATTGTAATTCATAGTTGTGTCTTTAGCCTATAAGCTCTTTTACTGCGGGGACCAATGAAGTATGTTTATTTTTCCTTTCTGTTCTGGACCAAAGTAATGCACCTTATAGTGCTGTATCTTTGCAGAACCGTATTAATAATAAATACCAATGGTACAGCTGTTTTTGTCAAGAGAATCAAGAGATACTGCCAGTAATTCTTTTTCTTAGCCCTGTGAATCCAGATTTCAAACCTGGATCTTAAAGTTGTGCTTTAATAAAAATATAATCGCGAATGCTTATCCAACGTGAACATTGCTATTGCCTTCAGTGGGAATTGGATCAGGCCCTTATTCAGCTTTAATCAGTGTGATTTTCTTCTTCACCCTGCCACGTTTGGAACTGAGACTCATTAACTGATATGGGAAATAAGTTCCCTTTTTCTTTTTCTTTCTTTTTTTTTATAATAGGAGCTATTGCATTGTGTTCCCTTAATTACACCATGTCATGTCACGTCGCAATGTAAAATGACACAGTGTAACACTTTGTGACATGTGATAACTATGATGAATTACATTCCGAACAAAGACCTGCTTTGAAAGGATATATCTGATCTGGGGGAAAGCAGGTATTTCGAGCACTCCATGGATATTTTGGATTAACGGATAATTCCCCATCACATATCACAAATGTTTAATAATAAGATTATGAACATGCTGGCAGAAGATTTTTCCTGACTTTTATCCTAACATATCATTTTTTTATTTACTGTAGCAAATTAATAACTTACATGCTTACAGTGTTCTCATATATACAAATATATAGACACATAATGCTAGCTACTTTTCGGAGATAAGCCTTGTATTTGATTTCTTGCAGTAATCATATTAAGTAAGTGATAAAATTAACGTCAGAGAGGAGCAGGGTTCATCCTAGCAGCAGTGTTTCCTTCATTTTAGAAACAACTGAAAAAAAAAAAAAGAGAAAGAAAACACCCCAAACTTCATACCAATATGCCAATGAAGAAAAGCATCAGTGGTAATTTTTTCAGACATCATGGAAAGTTTAAGCATGAATTCTCTTAAAGTGTAGTTTTAAACTTAAAAAAATATATATATGAAAAGTGTCTAGAAAATGCCATTTTTAGACTTTCACAGTGACTTTCAGATCAAATGTGGCTGATTCATGTCAAAACATGATTTTTTCCCCCTCTTGACTGCCAGTAGTACAGCTGCAAGTTGGGATATGAAAATCAAGCCGTGTTCTTCTGTCATTGCGCCATCACCAGCAATGAGGATCTTGCAAAGAGAGCTTAGCTGCTGACAATTTTGTTGATGATGCATGAGGCAGGGAAGAATCCAACACTCTTGTCCAGACTTGTATTGATTCTGCAACGGGAAGTTTATAAAAAAATTTTWTTTTTCATCAGTGAAGTTGGCAGATATAACTGCAAACAAACAGGGAGCGAGGCTAGAGGGTAGATAGTTATGTTCCGTGTACATATTTCTCTAACTCCAAAGGTATTTCTAGCTCTTGTTTGAAAATTCATTAAATAAAGAGTGGGTTGCAATATTTTGCTTTGTTTTCTAATGTTATTTTGTGTTAGAGGTAAATATTTAGATACCTTTTTTGATTTCATATAATCTGCTCTATTCAAGGTGATATTCATCTGGCAGCACCCTCCAAAGCCCTAGGAGTTTCAGACTAACATAAGGCAAGGCTATCAAAATCTGTTGAGAGGGGTTAAAAAAGTCCTTGCTGTGCAAAGTGATGAAAAAAAATGTGTGAGTAAACAATAAATTTGAATACCAAAATAATAAAAGTGTGAGGCAATTAGTTGCTTGCTGTACTACAGGAACATSAGCTCTCCTGTGGTCATGTCTGAGAGACTCATTCTCTTTCAAAGTGTCACACAGTGTGGTGGGAGACACGTGAGTGAACAGCCCAATCTCCTCCTCTGGTTTGTCTTCCCCCTCACATTTATACCAGACTTTGCATCCACATAAAACCTACATGTTTTACCAGGCTGAAATTTGTTGTGCCTCTAGAGAAACATTCTAGTACTTTGATATTTGGTATTTTAGATTTGGGACTCCTGTCCTGCCATTTTAGACTGGCTGCTTCTTAAAACAGTTTTCCTGTAGATTTCTGAGATTCAAAACAAAGGCTCAATTTCTGACTGCTGTGCCATTTATTCTACCTAGCGTATAGCTCCTCCCGATCCTGTGAAGAAAAAGAAATACTGGAGAAATTATTAGAGGAAGAGTTCAGTTCTGTTAAAGCATATGCAGAGATCCTCCTCCTGAGGAAGGCTAAGCAGCAGGGTTGCTGGCACTTTGTGGTGGCACCGTTTCATGGCTCCAAGAGTCAAGCTGATGCCACTGAAACTAAATCACATCCACAGGTGTGAAACCATGGCTTTTTTACTGCTCCTTGCAGTTTATTAGCCACAAAAAATCTCTTCTCTGCTTAGGCCCCAAGGTGGCCTTACACACATTAGAAGTTTGAACCTTTTTTGTGGTTGAAATATAAGAACCATCTGTGGACATGTAAGAATAAGACTGAAAAGGAGCTCAGGAAGTTGTCTGGGCCATCTTTTTCCTCCAGGGCAAGGTCATCTCTACCTGAGCCATATCTCACAGCCTTAACTGCTTTTATGGACCTATGGAGGTGGACATCCAAACACCTTGATCTTGTCTATATCACAAGAGATAGTCTCTCTCTTTCTTTCTTTCTTTTCTTTTTCCTTTAAAAAAAAAAAAAAAAAAAGGACGTGGTAAGGTGTCTTGCTAATTTGTAGAACTAATTTAGAAGGGGCTCTAACCATTTCTGAAAGATAATAAATTACACATTCTCTACGTGGTATGTGAGAAAGGCTGCTGGACATGTTGCTCCTTTTCCACATGGGGAATTATTATAGCAGAGCGCCAGCTCTGATTAACTAGAGGAGAAGATGAAAGACAGTGAGGATAATGTAATCGTGTTTTCCGAACAGTAGACCTGAATGTGCTTAAGGTCAAGCATTGCTAAAATTTAGCCTTTTAACAGGAGGAAGGCACAACATTTTTGGATTGAGTAACATTGTCTTTATAGTAGTTATAATGCAGAATATACTGGAATATAGGTGTCTGGATAAAGTAAAGTTAGGCAGGAACACTGTGATAAAATTAGAGGTGGGAGAGAGTAGGGAGGAGAAAGAAAAGAAAAGTTAGGCCAGAAGCAGTGAAACACAACTGCAGTTCCTGGGTGCTGTTAATAGCCCCTGGGAATTATACATTTTCCAGCTGAATTCAGTAAAGCCGCATTAAGTGGAGGAGAAATTAGCTGGAGAAGCAAAGTAGATTTGCTTTTGTAGTCTGGGGAGCCGTGAGTCCCGGCTTTTCCTGCACCCTGTGAGGATACTAAATCCGTACATGAAAGCMTATGCTTTGCTGAGTCACTTCATCGTCAAAAAGTCCAAAAGTCCAAAAATTCCAAGTCCCGTGGGGAAGGTCCACACTCAAGGTGGGAGCTGGGTTTGTASTCTGGCTTCACGAGGGCTGTGTAGACACACCACAGTAGACAGAAGGACCAAGGAGGAACTCCTGAAGCATCTCAGGGGACTGCACAGCTCTGGGGAAGGGTGAATCCTTGGGCTAAGCTGGTGGAAAGAGCTTGCTTTTGGCACAGCCTGTATAAGTGTTGGTTTTGTCAGTGAAGAGAAGGYACTATATATATATATCCCATCCTCCCCTACACATGCTCTGCTCCCTGAAAGTCCTGCGCTCTCCAAAAAGGCAGAGTGTACTTCTGAGTATTAGGAGTGTATTGGGTCATCGCTCAAGGAGGGAAGAATTAAGGTCGGATTGGCGTGTACCTTAACGCTTCATTACTTGGTTTTCAGAAGATTAATTTTAGGCACTCTCTACATTCTGGAAGGCCATTAGGTACCACTGGGCAACCTTAGCTCTATAATAATGAAGTCTGGGTCACTTAATTCTTTTCCCAGGAATAAAATAGCAGTTGCAACTTCCATGGTGTCCCTTTGGATTTGCAGAGATGTGATGAGGAGCAGAATATGATCCAGTACAAACAAAAGGTGAAAACACAGCATCTTTGAATATTTATGGTTTAAATAGGTCCAGGATCTCATTCAATGAGGCTTATGCTGAGGGGTGCCAGATTATTGATGCTTGAGGAAACTCCCTTTTTAGACAAAGGGATTTTTTTCTTTGTCTTTAAAGGGAGTTGGTTGAATGAATCAGCTGTTGAATATTTCCAGCTACCAATTGATATGGCAAAAAACCTGACCCTACCAAAAAATTAAATGTTTTCCCTCCAAAGTCTTTCATTAATAACATCACACAAATCAATATAAGTTATAGGCCCAAAACAAGTGGCAACATTCCTCACATCCAGAATCTTCCTTTGGAAACAACAGGGATGAATTAATTCAACATACCTGGCTCACATTCACACAGTAATTCTATTATTACAGGCATAATTATGTTACCTCTCTATAGGAGAATGTCCTTTATCAATTTATTTACTGATGTAAGTAGAAGGTATATTCATAGTTTACAATATAGATAGTTGTTTTTCTCATGTTCCTAACCATACACGGAATGCTTACACATTAACTGTATACAGAATTGTAGGAAAAAGATATATTTGAAAGATAGGAAGATGGGAAGAAGAAGAAATTCAAGACTCCCCCTAAAAGGAGACAAAAACCGTCTGCTAGAGAAGTATAAAAGGATTGCATTCCTATCTGAAGTGTACCAAAGATCTTGAAAACTTGATTTTTTTTTAAATCTTCACTTTAAAGAAAATGCACAGCTGTTCCTTTAACATTTTATAATTAGGAGACAGGGAGAAAGTGTTGGAACAGGGAAGTGTGTGTGAATGGGGGTTAGCATGCTGAGACATTGTATTTCAGCTGTGAAAATCAATACATGCTCTAGAGATAGGGCACTTGATCAGAAAGGATATTGCAAGATACAAAAGAGCAGATATGAAATACCATTCCTGTGAAGTTCATTTCTTGCTCTTATTACATCAGTTCAGCAGAAAACACGGTGTGCATGAAACTATGGCAGTGCCAGCAATTTATTGTTGCTCTTCCAAGATTTTTAGAAGATTTGCATGAAAGTTTAGTAGAATTGTGCCTTATGTTCCTCCTTTAACAAAAATGCAGAGCCTAGAGGCCTAGATGGTGCATTTCTGAAGAGTCTGTTGTATACTATTCTCTTCTCCCCAACACCACTACCTTTTGCCAATTAACACATCTGCAGTTCTGTATGGCTCTGCCCAGAAAACAAGATTTTTGTTTCAGCAAAGGAGAAGACTCACAACTTTTTTTCTTTTATTTCTCCTTTTGAGAAGACTTTTTGACAATTTTTTTTTGTGAGAAAAGAAAGAGAGAAAAAGATATTCAGAGGTGGAAAACGACCCAGGGAATGTTGTACTCAGGAGACTATTCTTGCACCTGGCTATTGAAGATGGGAGTTTGCCCTTTGCTTTTCTTGCTTTCTCATTTCTGGCCAGCAGTTGTGCACTGGGTCTGACAAAGTTTCACAAAATCACCATTATAGAGAGGTTAAAAAAAAATTGATTTGAGATACTGTTTTTTTCCAACCAAAAAAGATCCTTTTAAAAAATCACRGCCTGCTCTCACCAGGAATCAACAACCCAGAAATGCGTTTCTCTGTCACTATTTGTGACCTCATTGAAATCTTTTCATGTATCTTTTTTTTCCTTTCATTTTACATTTTAATAAAAAACTTATCAAATCATAAAGAGCAATTTGGATTCTATGAGTAAAGTAACCCTGTGTGTATGTAAGTTCTAAAATTTATTATTTCTCTCCTTAAAAAAAAAAAAAAAGGTAATAACTAGGCTTAACATAGTTATGAAGATTCCCCTCCCGCCTTCCCAAAAAGGTGTCTTACGTGTGACAGTAAAAGAGAAATCTTAGATTTTTTTTAAGGTGTGATATTCACCATCATCTTGTTTAGACACATGAGATTAAACTGGAGCTCTTATGAATAAAAATACATAAAGGTCTGCTTCCACAGTACATTCACAGCTTCTATAGACCAGTCCAGAGAGTTACCTGTGACATGAATGTGCCAGAGCCCAGTGATTTCATTTCTTAGCGAGGAAATAAGTCACTTACTCAATTCCTTGAGCCTGCCAGCAATTGCAGCACAGCTGCTCGTGTGTGGCTTGTAGCAAAAGATGTATTTAACTTACAATAATTTCCCAGGGAGAAGGCAGAGAAGACGAGTGAGCTGGCCTATTCTGGCAATCATTCCAAAGCTGRTGTTAATGCCGTTGGATGGCAAAGTGGAGAAAAGAATAAATAGCTGAAGTGYTTTGCAGATTAATGCAAAGCAAACAACTCTCAACAGCGAGGGTCAACGACTGCCACTGCTGCAGCTGCGATCGTCACACAGAATGTCCCCACTTCATCCTTCTAATGTCCTACACCTGCCCACGGGCTACAAAGAGTCCCCAAAGCACCTACTGAGTCACAACAAATGGCACTCGAATGGGAGGAGACGGCTCAGTGCAACTGCTTAGGTAGCGACGGTTATCGTCCAGAGGGTACGGACGAAAGTCTTTCGCCACCAGTGCTGTCCTCGCAAATCTTGCCTTCTGTCCCCCCTCCAGGTTTCTCTAAGAGAGAAAATAAATWTCTGGCTAAATTAAATCTAGCAAACGGAATGTTTGCTTTTTTTTTTTAAATGCTTGTCAATAACAATATGCTTATTTCATGTTTCTACTTGAACATAATCCTGGAGATTAGCAATTAGGAGGAAATAATGGGCCTGATCTTACGCGATAGGGAAAGCATTATTATTCCTGTTGTATAATTGGAAAGAAAATTGGAGAAGGTTCAGAAAAAGGGCTAAAAGGATAAGTCATGCCTTCTAAATATGGCTTATAGACAGCTCTGTCTACCTATCTTACTAAAGAGGCKGCTAAGAGGTGATTTGATAGTAGTCAATGCATGCAGAAAATTTCTCAGAGAGACCATTATACACTGGAAAACAGCATAGTTTAAGGGGCAAAAGACCTCAATAGCATCCAACACATCTGTAACACCCAAACTAAAATARCTTAGAGTATGAACTCACAATTATCTAATGTCATTTCATTTCCCCGGCCCTACAAAATCCACGCTCAAATTCATCTACCGGGTGAGTATTTGCTGTACAAGCTAATGAGGAGAATTCACTAGCTAAACAGCAGCATCGTAATACATTTTTCTGATCTTACAAATCTATGTATGTCTCAAGAATCATTTCTGATCCTCTTTTTGCTTCTGTGCCCCTTATAGTTGTACCATTCCCAGGATCTTATTCCAGAACATGTTGCCATTTTAAGAATGGARAAATCCTAATTCTCACAGCAGCCACCATTGAAGATCAACATTCACAAGAGTGCCCGACCACTGCATGGGTAGGATCATCAGCTGGGGACCGCCACATTAGCCTACTACTGATTTCATTCTGCAGTAACCTATGCCATACAATCTGATCTGATTTTTAGATCATACAAAGTTAAAAGTCTTGGGAAAGCAAGAAGAAACAAGTAAACCTGAATTTACTGGCCTTTAATTTTGGAGGTGTGTCTGCCACTCAGCAGTGTGTTACAAGGTACAATATGGGGGGGAGGGGGGGAAGGAAAGGAAGTTTATAGCTTAAGCTGTAACATCTTGTACTTTTATTGGGAACTGGAAGTTCTTAGTTCAGACCTCAGTGTCTTGGCCAAGATAGCATCTATCACATTTAGATACAGAGGCTTAATTCAGCGCTTGGTCAGTCAACCATGAAGTTCATATTGGTTCTGGATATTAAGTTCCCAGGCATTCAAGGAGGCTTGTGTCTGTGGAGCTGCTTTGAGCCCATGCGTGGTGGTATGCAAGGGAGAACAGGGTACCTTGGTGCACCATGGGCACCTGGGACCCTAAGTCTGGCCCCTGCTGTACACATATGGACAGCACAGACCAGAAAGACTGTTATATCGTGAGCACCAAAACAGAATGACAAGAAATGTGGCTATCATACAAATACTTCAAATTTTCACAGCTGCCAGCATCATGTTATTTAGCACAGTTTCCTGTGATAGAGTGGGAAAAAAAGATCACAGTATTCAATGGCCCTTAAACTCCCCCCTCCATCTTTGTGATGGGGTCATCCTAACTCTTAGTACATAGGGTTCGGAGGGCTGTAATATAAAACACACAGAAGTAATGGCTGACTGTTAAGAACCTTTTTGTTTCTAACGCTCTTAGTGCGTCTGTTTGTCTGTGTCCTCGCCTCACTATTTATAGAAAGGTTCACAGTTCCTTTGCTGCTCCTGCTGTRTTACCATCACCCATTAAAGCTCCTTTGATATCTCTGAAACGTGGGGATGTACCTGGCTCATTCCACACTGCAGGAGGCTGCGTTGCACTGGGTATTTTCAAGCCGGCAAGAGGAGGATCGAAGTCTCTTCTCACTGGTGGTGTGGGCAAATCAGTAAACCTCTCTGAAAATTCTCAAAAACTTCGCATTGACTTCAGCCATATTTGAGGCGAGGTGGATATGACTGACAGATGCTAATGGAGAAAAAGAAAATAGCCCAGGTTTTCTACTACACAATTCACAGAACACATGGGAAAAAAGAACTGGCTAAGAGCATGAAAATCTAGGTGAAAATGAGTCATGAAAATGGGAGGAAAGTTGTAGGAAGCCTATTTTACTGCCAAAGGGGAAATAAGGTTATAAAATAAAAAAGGAGAACTGGACAGTGTCAGTAGAATGAACTGAATATCTGAAAAAAAAGATCAGAAATCTAAGTAGTTATGAGTACAGGTAATAACAGGCAAAGCTGGGTAGTGTTTTAGAGAAAATTAGAGAGCAATAAGGCAGTCATAAAGGCCCAGGAGGACTAGAAAAATGCCAAACAGGCTATGACAAACTGTTCTTAAACATGGAAAGACAGTGAGCTTTCGGTAAGTTAGAAATTTCTAGGAGGTGGATACTTTGCATCTGAGCCACTACTGAGACCTATTTCCCTAAACTCCCACTGTTACTGCAGTGAATCCAAACGCAGTACAGATCTGAACTGCCAGTGAATCTTTTAACACCTTCCTTGCGTTGCCCAGAGCATTGCACTGGATTGGCAGAGGTTTGCACCGGGAACACCCGCAGGTGTTTCTGAAAGATSTTGTATGATACTATCCTCGACCGTTTATACGTAAAACAAGTTCTGTTGCTGTGAGGCATCGTTATCGTGGCCACTAAGGTTTGAAACCCCCATATCTGCTGCTATTCCAGGCTGAGGGATGCCCTTTTCAGCGCGGATCTTGCCCAGGATGCGGTGGATTCACGTCGCTGTTTCTTCCACAGAAATCTGCGAACYCATCTGCGTTATTTCAGCTGGTCACAGATTTGCTTCTTCTGACCGTACCACAGGGTGCTCACGGGATGTTTTGCTGCTCTCACTGAAAAGTGGTTAAAGACCTGCCACACTGAAATAATACCAGACAAGTTAGAGAATTCAGCTCTCAGTTTGAAGACACAGCGCTCTGATGAATAGCTAGGGATTACAGATACGTATCCACTTGAGGGCATTGTTATGGCCTAGTTAAACTGAAATAAATTGCGCACTTTTAGACTTGCAAGTTTTCTAGGGGGAATACTTCAGCGTAGAAACGTGTTCTAAATATTGGCCTAAATGGGAGGGTAGGACCCAAGTGAAAATCATTGATCAGGTTTGGAATGAAACATTGTTGTTTAAATATGAATGGGTTTACAAATGARAATTCCACAATACGGAGCTCTTTTTGTTATTATTATTATCATAATAAACAAACAAAAAAATCCTACTGAGCATGATAATTGGAATATACTTCATTGTGCTCTGCAAATTCAACTGAGGAAAGTAAAAGACATGGAATGGGGAAGTACATTTGTCATTTAAAAAGGCGCCTACAAACACTTTAGCTGTCTAAGCTTAAATGTTACAGTCCAAAGTGTGTGAGAGTAAGAAAACATGCATTGATGTACATATATGGCTACAGAGTATACATGTGTATTGGTACTTTGGTTAAGAAAATATTTTCTCTAGAGTCTTGAAGAAAAATAGTTTTCTTAATAATATTTTACATGGAAATTTTATTTTAATGTGTTTTTTATTCCAGAACTGAAAAGAAAAAGTGATTTTTTTTTTCATTTTGGAATTGAAAGACTTGTTTCAATTCTCCTTTCCCACCAGTAGTTTTGGAACTAAATTTGTTTGGGATTAGGGGAGAGAAGGGCGGAGGGAAAAGGAGTTTTCTTTAACTTTCAGGATTTTCTACCAAAAAAATTGATACCAATTACTCTTCCTTAAAAAAACAAAACAAAATTCTCTCTTCTTTCTTTCAGACTTACTTGATCACATATAGTCTATTTTGAACCATGAGCATTATGTAAGAATAGAACATRTAGGAAGAGTATTTCATTATTCAACTTGTTTAAAAGTAGTAGTCTAAATAGCAGAAATCTGCTGATATTTCAAGCCTTTTAGTAAAAAGTCTGCATATAAGRTGAAAAATACTGATCTTACAGTGTTGAACACTGAAAAATGAAGTCATGTACACATATTAATCCAGCCATCCAAACCTACTTTTGAAGGGGGGAAGTAATACCTTGTTCCTTATACATGGCCACATGAATGAACAGCACCATAATGTGTTGCATAATTAAAAAATAAAATAAAATAAATAAAAAAGCAGCAGAAATGCTGCTGGGCTACACGTTAACTTTGCTCTTTGTGCTACCTGTACRTACTCACTTTATTAAGAGGGAGAAAGATAACCCATTTCCAATATCTATCCCAATACCATAAGAAGCTGAGGCAATAACAATTATCTCTATCCTTACATTTTCTCTCTTCTCTGGATAGTTCTTGTACAGTAATGAATTGTAACAGCTCCTTCACACAGACTTCTCTCCCATATAATTAATGTCCTGAGATATTCTATTTACTGGTGAAGCAGTTTGAATCAAGAAGTGATTACTTTTGAAGTAAACAGAGCCGCTAACCACATTCCACAAAGATGATAGAAGTTTCCCCTAAAAAAAAAAAAAAAAAAAAATTGCTAAACCACGCTCTTTACATTAGGATATTTTCCCTTCACGTACACTCCTTCCAATAACCAGCATCATTTATTTCTTTCATATTTTTTTGTAATGTAAGTAGAACAGGCAGTGTCTTAATCAGCAGGCAGTTTTTGAACCCTGGATATTCAGAGATTGATTCATAGTATTTTTTTTGGTCCAAATTAGAAATGTAGCCAGATTCAYGAAGAGCAGAAAGAACGATTTGAGAGGTTCCCATGTAACTTCAGAGCGAAACATTTTCAGTCTTGAATATGTGAAATGATACGCTCAATCCTCATGTGGAAATCAAAATGAGCATGCACACAAGGTGAGATAACCGATGCTAACTAGTTCTAGTAAAGGAATTTAACGTATGTGAAAGAAAACACTAAGGAAGGGATGTCTGACACTTGCTGTTACAAACAAAACCCCCTGTTTAGTTCCATGTATTTACAGCCCTAGGTGTAACCACACTACGTTGTGCTTCGGGTATATAAAGTCCTACCCAGTTCGTTGAGAAGTTCAGAGCTGTGTTTCTTCCCAATCTTGCCTACAATTCAGACATTTTCCTGGAAAACAAGAGCAATTTTCCCTGCTTCACAATCAGGAACTGGGATATGCCGTATTTTAGCACGAGCAGTAATGACCGGGCTGTTGCAGGGTCCTCTGCTGTCTGCCTGCACAATTGCATCTGATCCGAATCCTCCACGTGCTGCTTTGAAGCCACCAAACTTGTAATCTCTTCCACTGTCCCTGTGTCTACAAGCACCTTCTACCACTTTTGTTGGCGGTTCAGCTTAGGAAAATTCAGTCACCCAGCAGAAATGCTTAGGCTCCTACCCAGGTAGCGAAAAGGGAGACGTTTCACTAGTACCCTCTGCACCGAGCCCTCTCTACGCGTTGTGCAGAGCGCCCATGTGTCTAACTCACACACGCCAAAGCGTCCTGTTGGTGCCAAGCGCCTACATATCAGATGCTGAAAAATCTAAATTAGGCTTCTACAATAGCACATCCAAATTATGCTTGGATGGTTTATCAGGATCAGTGTTCGCTTTCTGAGGCATCAGAGGAACTAAAACAGGTGTCTATACAGACCTTGTAAATACGGCCTGAGGTCAAAACAAAGAATTGTAAGTGAATTGCCTATATTTTTAGAAACTGTGCTTACTCTATTTTGAACTTTTTGCTTTTCTTGATCTCTTTGTATCTTCTGCAGCTCACAGATGGATTCTTTCTTAGTAATGACATTCCTGTGCTCATAAAAGACACCTTCATCACATTCATGCCAAATAAAGCAAGCAGTAGGCCTCATCAATATCATTATCAAGCACCACTATCAAAAGTGCTGTGTCTTCCTAACATCCTTCCCACCCTATACCCTTTATTAACTTTTGAAACTTTGTCTGTCATTGAGATCATTGGAAATTCTTGGCATTCACATTTAAAAATTCATCTGTAGAGTTTTGTGGAAGACCATTTCTTTCAATAATTGATTTATTCAGGAAGGTTAACTGAGAGGAATAACTAACGAATGGGCCATTCACACAGAAAGAAGGAACTGCCTTCCAGCAACAATTCTCCAGAAGTTTGCTAGCAGAAAATAAAATGATTTGTTGAGGAAACCTGTACAGCGGAGTTATATATGTGCATCATGGGCTGGTGATCTTCTCTGGACGTTCAGTAGAAAAGCCTCAACAAGTGCAAAGTAGAAGAGGCAACTACCTATATCCATTTTTGGACTAACGGGAGGTTGTAACTTCATGGTTTCATAAGAAGATGCCTTCTTTCCTAGAATATGGATTAGACCTCATCCAATCTAAGGAAGTGCTCGTGAACGCAGAACTATCATCACGGGGATCTACGCAAAGACTTTCAAAACTGAGGTTACGAACTGCTGCAACTTAAACTAAATATAGTGCAAGTCCCGTAGGTGGTAGTGGTAGGAGACCCATATGTTTCCTTGCTCACACAGATGGAATGTGTAATAGACACTGAACAGCTGAAGATGTGAAATTTCAACTCCTTTCCTCCTAAATCTTGTGAGAATGCTTGCACAGTTCCAGTGCCAAAAACTGTAGTGCTAACATAGATCTAGCCTTCATCAAAATATAAATACTAATTATGTCCCCTCTCTAACAGGAAAATTAGCCCTGTATTGTATAATTTTTCTTTTTTCTTTTTATCCCAAATTATTCATCCATTCAGTATCTGTGCAGTCTCAACAAAATGCGTATATTCTTTGTTGATTAAAATTATGAATTCTTACTTCTAATGCATGTGAAGCTTGAGTATATAATTGAGTTTCAGGTACATCATGTTTAGCATTACATTCCTCTTCACTGATAAGATTCATCAATATGATAAAGAAACCTTCTTATTATTTTACAGCAATGTCACCTATTTATACTCTTTTGCAAGAATAGAACACAACTACATATTTATTAATCATTTGTAATTGCCATTATTTTGGAAATAATTACATTTCTCCATACAAAAATATTCTCAATTGCTTTTATGGCATATGTCTGTATGGAACAAAGTCATAAAATTATGCATTGTACAAGCTGACATAAAGCCACATTTGATCTACAGTTATTGCTATGTACAGATCCTGCCCAAGTACTACACTTTCTACCTCCGTATGCATGAACCACTGGATAGAATAGTTCACTGTTTGTTCCAACTGCCTCTAAATAGATTGCTGCATCAACTGTAATCTTGGGTTAAAGAAAAAAATATTTAAAAAATATTTTTATAATTCTGCTCATATTCCTTATTTTTAATTTCAAAATCTATGTGTTTTTTTTTTTTTAACAACATGGATATTTAGATTCTGTTAGCAAATGGGATACATTATTATGTCTTGTAAAAATAGTGGAGAAGTGTCTTCCTGGTAGTTTCACAGTATGAAAAAATACGAAACAACTTCTCAAGTCCTTTGAATTCTGATACAGGACCAGATAAGATTTCTGTTTAGCAGCTTGCTGAATGTAGCTTTTTTTTTTTTTCTCTCTTTTTTTCTTTTTGGAAGATAAAGCGCTACAACTTTTGTGTGAGATTTGGCTGTTAATAAATGTATGAGACTTGTATGGAATTATTATTCTGTGCTGTTATTTACTTATTTCTATTTGAAGAACATTGTAGTTCAAAGTTCAGACAAGAGATGAGAAAGCAGAACATCTGTGTACTTTTCTTTCATTTACAATTCAATTCTTCTGTGTCTTTTCTTTTTTAAACATCATCTTAAATGAATCATGAGCAAATAAATACATGAACAAAGGTTAACAAAGTAAGTGATGCTTAATGCTGGAGGTCTTTGTCCAACTATGTGCAGAAAATGTCCTACTAAAGGAGTAAGAGAATTAATCTCATTGTGCCCCCCACTTACCAAAAGGTATTGTATTAGTTGAGTGCCTGCAGAGTAAAACTACTTGCAACACTTCAGGCTAGATAAATTCAATAAAGAATATGGATGAAATATTTTTTAGGGAACAAAAATGAGTTTCTGTAACATTTGCAAGAAGAATGCAGACTTTTGAGGAAAGATTGTGCAATGGTGAAGATGATGAGATGCGAAACAGAACTTTCCTCATTTCCTGCCTTTGAAAGAGGTTTCCCATGTGATTTTACAAAAGAAGCCTCTCACTGTCTGACCTTTCAGCTTCCTACTTGAAAATAAAATATAGTATCATTTCCTTTTCCTTTCTGTCTTTACATGGAGAAATTTCTCAGACAGTCTCAAAAAATGTTTGCATGATGATTAGGAATATTAGGGTATTCCTTTGAGAGTTATTTCTACTGAAAAACAAACTAAGTACAAACAGGAAAATCTACTCTCAGAGCTCATGTGGCTAAGGAAAACCTCCTCTACAGACCCTTGAAGGGAGCTATAAGGTCCATACTAACCTCTTCAAAGACATCTATGTCAGTTAGAGACTGCTCTTGGCAATGTACTACCCAAAAACCTTGCAGAATTTCAGCAAATGTCATCATCTTTCGTTTTTGATTTGTGTTTTCATTATGTTCATGGACAAGTGTATACTTTTTTTATTATTTTTTTATTTTTTGGTGGGAAGGTTAGCAGAATTTCTATTTTATTGTATTCTTCAGTGTGCATACTATTCTAGGTTTATGCTAGAAAATGTGTAGTGCATTTAGGTGCCAAACATGGTGAAGCTCTCATTTTTTTTTTCCAAAATGTTTTTGTTTGTTTGGTCATATTTGAATAATCTGAGACTATCTGAGGGGGAAAAAAAAAAACAAACAAACAAAAAAAAAACACTCTCTCAGACACAACCAATCTTCAAGCACATTATTACTAGAGGAGGAGCTAGTGCTGAGCAAGTAGAGAGCAGCATGCTGTGTTAGTCAGACTTTCCTGCATCAAACTAGTCCATTTCTAGGTCAGATATATTTATTTCTATAATCTGGATGGGAGATAGAAGTTATCTGAAGAGAGACTGGATCACTGCCTACCAGTATAGAAGTTCCTTATCAGTAACCCTAAGGTTGGCTATGTGAAGGTTTCACATCCAGAGGAGCCCAGAAGCACTTTTAGACTCCATTTGACCAGGAAGTCTCCAACAAGTGCCTGCAAGAAAGCTGTAAGTTTGGGATACAAGATCTTACCTTCAGCTTTTGTAGACAGCCTGTGCTACAGCTGTTTACTGAGGTGTACTAGTGGCAATTTTCCAGAAGGAGCAATCCTCACTAAATATTGCCTGTATCAGTCTAAAATGAACTCTGTCCCTGTGCAGAGAGGAAGCAGCACAAAGTCTTGGTAGCAACACTGCACACAAACTACAGTTATAACAGATATTGGCTGCTCTAGTGTAATGTCCCAGATTAGTTTTCTTCTGCAAATTGACACCTAGATGCTGGAGAAAATACATTGAGTTAGGAGAAGTCTCTGCCCAGTGACTTTACAGTCCCATGAAGTCAGTGGGACAGGTACAGGTCAGCGTAGTAGGAGCTGTATCAGTAGCACAGGCATATATGCATGCATATACAGGCAGTCTCTGGTGCATAGCTGCAGCCAAACATTTGGCCCACCTCCCTTTCTTTCCAGGGGGCTCTACCAGCCGTGCCAAATGGGACCCTCCTGCTGGCACAGCCAGCAGGAACCGTGCTGAGACTGTCCCAGCTGGAAGCCACCCTCAGCATCTATTACAACACTGCAGCTGTGTTAATAATGTTTGGTGACTCCTTTGTTTCCAATTTGAAGCTGAAATGTGCAATCTGTACAGGATATGGGCTTATTTCTAAACCCCGGTGGATGAATGTTCTGTATCTTAATAAATTATTTGTGGAATATAAAACCTAGCTGTAAATTAAGGCCTCTGTTCTGATGTGAGTTTATCTTGGATAATGCTGACACTCGCTGGAGGGCTCAGATAGTTTGTGAGCTATATTGGATTTGTCCCTTCGCTCCCCCCACTGAACCATCAAAAACTGGCAAGCTTGATTCTGAACACTCTGAAAGGATCATCAAAACACTTGATATCAGGAAGAAAAATTTTAACCTTCTAGAATAGTTTTCTCTAAATGCTATCTGAGGTGCCCATGTCACAGGGAAGTAGATCTCCCTCTTGCTCACGAAATGCGTAGCTAAAGGACCTGTCCAAAGATATATAACTCCATTTTATTATTGTTAGATAAGTAAAAGAGMCGTAGCTTGAATGAGCCCAGGCCTTGGGGACTGATTCAAAACTTAGTGGAGCTAAAAGAAGTTTTAYCTATCATCTCAAAATATTCTTGATTAGACAGAATTTGGACCAAAATATTAGACTGGAGAACATATTGTAACATTCATTAATTATGCATTGGCTAAAGTCATCTCTACTACCTATAAGTCTTTGCTAACATTAGAGTTGATGAAGAAGCAAAGCACAGAGGCAAACTGGGATTTCAAATACTCCAGAGATTCAATTTGTTCAAGTGAGATGAGGGAAAGGATTTAGCATGATAAATATTTATTTGATTATGATTATTGGGATTGAAAAATCTTATGAGGTTAGTCTCTTCTCTCCTGCATCTTTCCCCCTTTTCTTTTGTCATTACTAGCATAAAGAGAAATTTCTAAGTCTAATGAAAAAAAAAAAATGAATTCACATTTCTCTTTGACAGAAAATGGCCACTGCCCTGTGAAAAACAACCTCTTTCTGTAAATTATGTATTTTTCAATAGCTTGGCACCAAAAAGAAAAACAAAACAACAAAAAAAAGACTTTTCATCAAGTAATTTGTTTCACATATCTCATATCAGCCCTTTGGGGATTTCTGTATCTCAATGTCTCCTATATTTCAGACCTCAGACSTGGACTATACCCCTACAATAAGCAATAGCCATAATGCAAATAACACTAACCATAATGGGATGTGAGCTGTATAATGGAAGGTGTAGGCAGACCTAGAAGTTTGGCCTGGAAAGAAGTGGTAGATCTACAACAGTTATCAGGTTGACATCTCTCAAAGTATTTTCAGGTAACATTCGGATAAAAAGTTAAAATCAAAACCAAAAACCCCTATTCTCGTTGCTTCTCCGTGAAGATTTCCTGTGGAAGTGGGAGGAAGGGGGAAGGACATATCATCCTTTTTTACTATTATTATTTTAGYAGTGATTCTAATGTTCAACATTCTGTTCCTCATGGGATTTGGGAGGTTCCCATGTCATCCTGCCTGAGATCTTAAAGTCCAAATGTACTCTATAAAATGAACAAGAAACAATAAAACACCCGTTACAACAAGCYTTTTAGCCGACTAAAATGAGATATTGATAGTACAGTTTATATGCAAATGCCCTTATTGGCATCTGAAATATAACATCTGACCAAGCTCAGCAACCTATATTTAGGCTCCAAATCTTCCCACCTTCTGGTGTTTACAAGTACAACTGGAAACTTAGCTATAAATATTGAACAGCATCTAAATGTTCAGAAAAATAAAATGCTCAAGGGAGAGCTTTAACTGTTCATACTTCATGAAAAAGATGGTTTTATCAATAGAATTAGAGGTTACAGTAACAGCTAGATGCAGGATATCCTTAACACTTACTTTAATATTATTCAAGTGGCAATATCTAGGGATGAATATTCAAGTGGTAATCTCAAAGGGCTGGGATTCATCCTATCCAAATTTTATCATGCAATTGTAAGACAGTTACCTAAGCTATCTCTACAGACAATAAGGAAAGAACCTCTAGAAACTGATTCACCCCATCCTACAGTTGACTTAGACTAGAGGCACACATTTTAAATAGCTGACGTTAGTGAAAACAGATACCACTTTAACAGCTAAAAATGAGAGTTTCTAGACTCCAAAGGCCTCCGCTACCATCTCTGTGGAGAGGAAGAATCCACAGCTCAATGCCTTCAGCATCTTAGGTTACACCCATGACCTACCACCATACAACTGGAACTGCACACCTTCTGACCCTGGTACGACTCTGAAGAGACAGCAGTGAAGAGGAAAATGGATTTTGCACAAAGATCATAAACTCTCTTTTGCAACAGAAAACAAGAACTTTCTGCACATGCCCTGCTCTCCACTTCCTCAGCCCTCCCCCCAGGAAAGCTCTGGTGTTAATCAGAATTTAGAAACCCAGGACTCCCTTGTAACAAGGGAGGCCCCTTCCACACATCCTTGCCTTTCAGCAAGACCTACGAAGAGTGTGCAGCTAAATCCCTGCCCTGCTATGGCTTTTGTCATCAGCTGATGGCCTGATTAGTCTTCTTCCAGGTGACCAGATCCCAACAGGTGATACAGTTGCCAGGGCAACGACTTCCCTGACAACCCAGTTGTTCTCATTAGGAGAAAGCTTATTATGTTAGACGCTTTTGTTTGAATGGAGGGCCAGCTCTACTTAATGATCATCTGTTATTATGCCTGAACTTCTTCCTTTCCTCAGCTTGGTCCGACGTGAAAGAAGGGGTGGAAAAAAAATGCTAGGAAAGGTAGAAGGCGCTACATCCAAATGGAGCTATCATTTTAAGATCCTTTCGAGAACTTGTAGCCACAGGCAGTATTCACAGGTTACACAGACGGATATCACAAATTGTGGTTTCTCTCCTATCAAAGGCAGCACATTGAAATTTGATAAAAGGAAATACGCAGCACAAAATTAGTCTGCGTAGCTCATTCCCACAGGATGTCTTTTTGTCCAGGAGCTCAGCAACATTTAACTCAAGATTTTATTTAAATAAGGCATTTATTTCTATAATGTATAAAATAAAATGACAAAATTKTATATGATACATGCATAAGAAGACAGAACGAAAGAAATTCAACAAGAAACTCATAAAACTGGCTGACATGCAACTGAGAGGCAACTAGGAAGAAAGTTTCCATATGGAAAGGCTGCCTCTGTTTCACCTGCCACAGCTTTGCAGATGCCTTCATCTGAGGCATCCAGTATTCACCATTTTTAGACTGAGAAATGTGGTCAAGAAAGACCCTGAAAGCTATAATTGTRGTCCTTATGTTCCTATAACAAACCAATGCAAGAGTTTCACATTTCACACATTTTGTTCAAATAAATTGTATCCCGATGGGAACAAAACACCCAATCAGTAAAGTAGCAAGTATGCGACTCTGTGCTACTTTCTCATTTACTGAAGGACACAGATGTTCATTTTCTAACCAGTTTCTTTATCTTTATTGCTACTTGTCCTGTTGCCTGCTTGCCTCTTCTTGCAAGAGACAGAAAAATGTGTAGTGTTTCTCCACTCCCCTGAAGAAATAAAATTAGGTTTAAAAGTAAAGTGTTTTATAGGCAAAATAAATTACAAGCAAGTATTGTGGATAGTTGCTAGGTAAATTGATTTCTGTGTACAGAATGTYCTTTCTGTGATTTGTTGATAAAATTTTAATATTATACATGTTAGAACTGTTAAATACATCATCAGGACATGGAAAATTTATTCCTGTAACCGTTTTTTTTTCCCTTTTATCGCTGTATTTTTAAAAGCAGTTTCTAGCATAATATTGGAAATCACGCAGTTTGGGTAGGTAGCAAATAGAATCCCTAGCCATTATGAAAAGCGTATTGCAGCACAGTGCAAACTTTCACATCTCAGCTATTGCGTGCTTGGATATCTGGTTATCTTACAATCAAGATGAAGGGGAAAAGAAGTTAAAATTAGTACCAAAGCTTGGAGAAAATACCAACAGTAAAAAAAACTCACTCCTTTAAGTATTGTTTTGAAACTGCTGAATAAAAAACAAATTAACTCTTAAATTTAGAATTTAAAAAGTTCCAACAGATGGAGCGTATTTAAATCTGGAAACACGTATGCAGCAAGGTGGAGAGGAACTGGGAATGCTGTGTCAGCATAAGGAATGGAAAGCTTCCTGAAAAGRTTAGTTAAAGTTTTGTAGGAAGCAGAAAAGAAAGGGATCAATTCCACATCAAAGCGACTACTCACAGGAATAAAGAATACTTACAAGACTAAAGCCATATAACAAGTGATTTTTTRGGAAGAGCCACTGAGCACTAGAAGAAAAAAAAATATTTTTTTCTATGCTTATTTCTTAATTTAAGCTATAGTAGTAATCAACAGTTCAAATTAATTTTTGAGATCCAATATACAGAACACTGTACATGGACAGTCTTAGCTATGCAGCTCATAGAATCAAGATAGATGAAGTATGGAAGAAAGGAACCTCATTTGCACACACACACACACACACACACACACACACACAGAAAAGAGTGTAGGGTTAATTATCTTGCGAATGTTATAGATGTTTTGAGAGTTTTAGTCAGGATAATGGTCACAGGAACTCTTTTCGCTTTTCAGAGCAAATTCTGTCAAAACCTTGAGTCAAAACCTTAAGCCAAATCTAAGGCTTTCAGTCATCTTCTCTCTTCTCTTTCTTTCTCTGCCTCTCTCTCTTCTTTCTCTTTTTGTTTTTTCTTTCTTTGTTTCTTTTTCTCTCTCTATCTCGTTCTTTCAATCCCACTTTCTCCTCTTCTCTCTTTTCTTTCTCTCTTCCTCTTTCCTTCCTTCCTTCTTTCCTTCCTTCCTTCCTTCCTAAGCTGGGCAAAACAGACTCTAGATGTAGCAATTGCAGTCCACAGAATGAAGCCAATATTGCTGTGYTGACTGATGAATGGACAGAAGGAAAGAATTAAGTACTTTTAGACTGTCCCTGTAGTAACAAATATATGCCAGAGTATTTTTCTAATTGTTTTAAAATATTTAGATAGTCCATCTTTGCCCTTGGGATGATTATTGAACAAGGGGAAACATATCACTGTCATAAAAATTTCTCTGGTGTTCAGCCAAAATTCTTACTTTAGTTCATTATTTACGTTGAACCCTAGTAATACTTTTTAACCTTAGTGATTATCTCATTAAAAGGTCCATGGTCTGACATGTCCTTCTGCCAGGGACACCTAGCTCAGTATCCCTTACTTTTAGTAATCTCTTCTCCCAAATTAATTCCCTTAATCTGGAGATAGGCTGAAAGAGTCCTGTTCCAAAGCCACTGAAGTCACAGGAGCCTTTCCAGGGTCTTTTGAATGTGGAAGAAAAAGAATGTTGATTGAGAAACAAAAGAAAGGTGCATGAAACAAGAGGAATAAATAGTGAATAAATGAAAGAAGGAAAAGTGGAGAAAAAACATTAGAGAAAGAAGGATAAGAGAAGTAGAGACATAACTAATGTTTTATGCTGCCTTCGTTAGTATCTTCCAGATGCCTACAGAATGGGTTTTGTGTCCACTGACTATTCTCTAATGCTTTGTCAAATCTTATTTTAAATGACTCCAGCAACGGGGCTTTTTCCTTGCTCAATTTAATTCTCTTATTCATAATTATACTCCCTTGAACCATCCTGAAGTGTTTCTTTCTCTTTTTGCTTCACCTTTCAAATATTCTTGGTCCTGTATCCTCTTCTACCATTCCTAGGTCCTTGTTTATTCRGGCTAAACAAACTCCTCTCTTTAAATCTGATAACTTCTTGATATAATGTCTCAATGTGGAAGAGGGGGATGATGACTTTGGAATTGTTTCATTCAAAGAACAAGGTTAAAAATATATTTCTGGCTGAGTATCCTATTTTATTAACAGTGCTTAATTGATCATGGTGGAAAGGCTGTTAGAGTCAAGTGGAGGAGGGTGTTACCTTCCAAAGCATTTTCCAGCAAATTTACTTAATTGTTTCTGTTTACTGCATACCCRTTAGTGCTCTATCACGCATTAAAGGCAATGCACAAGATTAATAGCAGCCTGCTCACCCCCAAAATATCCAAGCCACTTCATGTATTGATGGCAAGTGACTCATTAAGTTTAAAYGGCTATAAGCTATAATTTTCTTCACATTCCTGTCTTTTTTTTTTGCCTTCCTGAAACTCAGCAAAACTCTAATGATTTAATCCTTTCTAGAAACAAGGAAGAYTGGAAGATTTGCCAAATCTCCAGTCAAGAGAAAGGATAAATATTTGGTAATGTTAATGCATAACACAACAATAATTAGAATCTTTAGCATTTTTGCTGCATTTCTTATTTGTAGATCTCAGCATACTTTCTGAAGGGGAGTAAACAGTGTCTGACAGTGATAGTAAAAAGAACAGTATTCTCTGTGCTGCTTTGGAGACCGCACAGAGCACAGAAACTTGCTTCTACTCTGGAAAATGCACATACTGCTAAGGCTTGAGGTAACYAGGTAGGTGTTTAATTTTCATATAAACTCAGAGTGGTTCTACTAACTTAAACGGAGTTAATTCTAATGTAATTTCATGTTATGAAAGAGAGTACAGTACCTATTATAGCTATGCACAGGGTTATGCTCAGCAATGTTTCATCTTTCAACATTTTCTCATTTGCTTATTGGCACTATATATTTGTCCCTAATGCAAGTCTATTGGATATCTTTGTGCATAGTGAAAGCAGCAGATTTCTATTTATCATCTGTTTAATTCAGGTGAGTTCTCTTTACCTAAAGACTCCTTGTGCCTCTCATTTTTTTCTTTCTTTCTAATGACTTTATTTCATAGAGAATCACAAAATCACAAGATGGTTGAGGTTAGAAAGAACCTCTGAAGATCATCTAGTCCAAGCTCCCTGCTCAAGCAGGGTCTCCTACAGCATGTTAGACAGGGTTGCATCCAGGTGGCCCTTGAACATCTCCAGAGAAGGAGACTCCACAACCTCGCTGGGCAACCTGTGCCAATGCTCCGTCACTCTCACAGGGAAGAAATTCCCCCTCACGGTCAGGCGGAACTGCCTGTGCTTCAGTTTCTGCCCATTGCCTCTTGTCCTGTCACACGGGACAACTGAAAAGAGTTTGTCCCYGTCCCCTTGACACCCTCCCTTCAGGTACTTGTACACACTGATCAGATCCCCCCTCAGTCTTCTCTTCCTCAGGCTGAAGAGGTCCAGCTCTCGCAGCCGTTCCTCACAGGGCAGGTGCTCCAGCCCTCTGATCATCTTTGTAGCCCTACACTGGACTCTCTCCAGTAGCTCCATGTCTCTCTTGTMCTGGGGAGCCCAGAACTGGACACAGGACTCGAGATGAGGCCTCCCCAGGGCTGAGTAGAGGAACAGTATCCTCCCTTGACCTGCTGGCAACACTCTTCCCAATGCACCCCAGGAGACCATTGGCCTTTTTGGCCACAAGGGCACATTGCTGGCTCATGGTCAACTTGTCATCCACCAGCACTCCCAGGTCCTTCTCTACAGAACTGCTTTCCAGCAAGTCAACCTCCATCCTGTACTGGTGCGTGGGGTTATTTTTCCCTAGGTGCAGGACTCTGCACTTGCCTTTGTTGAACTTCATTAGGTTCCTCTCCATACAACTTACTAGCCTGTCCAGATCTCTCTGAACGGCAACACAATTTTCAGCTTTGTTTTCATTTTTATTATCTTTCTTTGAGACTGTTTGCCTCTTGGAAAGCAAGCTGATTAATTTTAAGACAAGAAGCATCTTCTCAAATGATTTTTTATTGTAGTCTCCATTCTTCAAGTTTTATGTTTTCAATAATTCTGACAATAGAAAAAGTAGAAACAGTAACAAAACAACAATCTCTTTGGGGGTTTAACACAATACTCACTGAACCTTCTGAAACTATTCCCAGTTAYTGGAAAAAAAATATTCCTATTGGAGATTGTAAAATGAAGAAAAAAATAAACATTTTTTTACTACTGAATGTATACCAAATGTCTAAATGCAAGACCTTGCCTTGTAAATATGTCTACAAAATATTTATTAAAGAGGTTAAACTAATTGAAGTGGTAAACCCTATGCCTATTAATAAACATCTGTATGGCAGATCTGTAGACCTTGAACTGCTTGTCATTAGTTTGAGTCAGTTTATAGAAAAGCTTGTCTTTTAAAGCCTACTGTCCTTCCCATGTCTCCGTATGGGTTCATAACCATGCTTGGAGACTAAATGGATATGCTGCTGGACAACTAACCTGTCTGTGTAAGAATTGCCCTTTGCACAAAACAGGTGCATGGATGAATGCAGCTGTTTGAATCTTCCGCCCAGAATTTCCAAATTATCCCCTTGGTTCCAAGCATCTCTTTTTTTGACTCCCTGATAAAATATACATACATGCCATAGCACAGGTGCAACTTTAACAAAAGCTCRAGGGTAAATTTCAAATCAGTGTACCTAACAATATAAGTAACACACCAATATTTCATTGTAATTAGTACAGCTTGTGCTTCGAGTGGTGAGAATCTGTAAAGAAAAAAAAAAACTAAACTAAAAATGAAGCCAATTTCTGGAAGCTTTAAATGACAGCAGATCCTCTTGGATAATAAACCTCTTTTTATCCACTTACTGGCTTCTTTCTGGAGCTGTGATGACCAGCTGGATGATCTCCAAAGTTCTACAACTGGTGGCTTCTACAGCTCCCCTTCTAGGAATTAAATGGAAGAAGAGATCTGTAGCACACACCCACCACTGCCTAAGAGGATGTCCTGCAGTCATCCACTGATTTTACATCCCTTATGTATCTACCTATCTTTCTGAAGGTTGTGGCTAACACAGAGTTAAGCTTGGTTGTTGTTGTTTTATTTTTTCCCCCCACTTCCTAAGGAAATCTTCCTTTTACCTCAGCCCTGGACACCAGTTGTCCTTAGCAGATGCTTGATTGATAACTCCCTGGAATTTACCAGTTCATAATGGGGGGTCGCTGGGGTGCAATGATGTCCAGGGGCTTCAACACCTTGTTTTTGGAATAGCTGTGAATATCTCTCCTTATTTCATGTGCTTGAAAAAAGTTATTAGCAAATGCATCCAAAGCTTTATAGTGTAAACTGATTTACTATCTCAGCTACAACTTTTCCCTAATGTGGCTGCCAAATTATCCTTTAACCAGTGAAACAATGTGAAAGAGCTTTATAAAAGAGAAAGATTTATAGAGATTATCACACAACTAAGTGGTTCTCCAGCTATTCTGTATTGATTACCTGTGAATGATTTCTTCTTTATAACTCAAATAGTATAAGTGTTCAGAAGTGACTAGTGATTTAGGTGTGTAGCATTGCTAACTCCATGCTCTTGTAAACAATGAGTTAAAATTCTCCAAAACCATGAAGTAGTCTTAAAAACCTATCTATACATCATGTATTATTATTAGAGACATTGTCCTTTAACTTTTTTTCATATACTCAGGTCTTCTATACCATTTTTCTGGCTAAAAAAAGCCTTTATGAAAATGAATTTTTACATTAGTGATTCAATGCCTTAATAATATGTCAAGTACTGTAAAAATTTAAAAAGACATAGAAAGAATTGGAGAATGCAGGGAAGAGGAAAACATAGAAGGACTTTTTGGGATGCCACCCTTAAACATAATAATGTGGCCTGACTTCAGTCACATGGTTATTTATTGCATCTGAATATGTATTTTTTTATCACATTCTGAAGTTACACTTCCAAAAATTTACACAATTAATGCTAAAAATCATTTTTGACCAAATGTGCTGTTATGTTCATGAATCACTATTCATTATTTTATATACAAAAGAGATGCAAAACACAGGAAGATGAAGTACTGTAGGATCTTAAACTACAATAAAAGAAATTGATTCTGATTCATATAAATTAATGTTTCCTTAACATAGTAATTTATTAATCATGGAATTAGATTTATCTGACTAATGTTAATCTTGCTCCAGATAATTGTGAAGGTTCTCTTCTGACCCAATGCATAATTAAAAATCAAAATAATAAGATTTATGTCCATTTGTTTATTCACTTTGTAAATCTATAGGCCATTTTGCTGGCAAAGTCCAGAGTAGAAAGATCCAAGAAATATTGATTTTTTCTTCTTCATGATAATTTAATTGGTTAAAGTGTGCACCATTCGCATGAGCCAGCAAGCTGATGCTGGTTACATTTTAATAAATGTACTCCTCATCCGATCAATACATCCCTGGGAAAAAAGTGCTGCTCTATCATATGTTAATGGGAAGAAAATCTTTTTACTATAGTCAGTCATCATGGCAAACAAGAATATGAAAAGTGTTAATGAAATGACCAGCTGTCTATAAAATGAAAGACTTACAAGACAGTTTCCTTTCTTCCTTAATTCAATGAAACAAAATGGAAAATTACACTGGAGCTTGTTGAACAGGAGGTAATGTTTACAGTCAGAAATCAAACGCCATAAAGAAAATCAGAATTAGACATATGTTTATGAGCTGGAGACTGGGATTCACTATAATTGTGTTGACATAGAATATATTCAAATGTCCATAATGGGGCAATTCAGGCCCAGACCGAAAGATGTATTAGGAGTTCTGACTCTCATTTAGGTTTAAAGTGTCCCATTGATTTAATTGATTTAAGGAAATCAATCTGAAAATAATCTAAGCAGAATTTGAAAGCCTAAATATGTTGTTGGATCTTGGACTTAGTATTTAGAACCCTTTATTTCCTTTATCACTATCTTACCTCATCAGTAGTTCCAGTGAAGGCAATGGGATTACCTGAACCCTAATATCTCTTGTCTGTGTAGCACAGTAAGATCCTAACCTAAATAGAAGAGATGTTATCTCTTAGACTTGATAGATTTTAAGAATTTAAAACCAGAAGAATTACTAGATTATCAGCTCTGTACTCTTACATATCATGGGCTCCTAGTACTCATTATTTGATCCTATTGAGTCATGTTTGCCTAATTTAATCTACAGTGGCTGCAAGAATAGGATTTTTTCAATTATGTTTTTAGTTATTTTTTAGTTTCTTAGTATAAGCTCTATTGCTATGTTCTGATCACCAGATCTAATGTGCTTGTGAGGCATCAAAACTTTACATTTGACTATCTTATTCAATSTTGAAGATTAGATCCAGAAAGGTATTTAAGTATCTCATAACTTAGAATGATCTGGTCAGTCCTTGGAAATACAATTTAACTACTGAACTAACTTAGCAACTGGSGGTTTACGTACCAATCAGAAAGCGTTAGGAACCAAATAAAAGAGTCTGCAACAGCTGACATGCTGAGCATGAAAAAGCTCTGCCAGGCAGTAAGAATCAGTAAAGAAAGAAGGCCACATCTGAAGTTTTAYTTCTTTTCCAGACTTGGGCACTTGTATCAAAGATGTATTAGGCCACTTTATTAATATGGAGTTTCAAAGACTAGTGACCCCTGGAGTGTCAAGCACCTCAGTCAATCATTTAAGACAACGGGAAGAGTCTGCTGCATGATTTATTTGTAATGAATCATTATTCAGGAACTGAAAAAGCTGTGTTTAATTTCTTTTGGGTTTGATTTCTGCTAAGCTGGAAGCTGGAACATGACACTGCAGGCTACTTAGCTAGGCAACTCAGCCAGGAATGGGAAGAAATCACTTCTGGAACTTGTTACCAGTTGAAACTGGAATCTATGGGGTTTGTCACATGCAGATTGCCTGTTCTTCCGATCCAATGTGTGACTGCTTTCTTCCAGCAGAATGCTCTCACTCCCAAAAAACAGCTTCATTCTTCCCTTTGTCTGTTCTGCTATCATGATTTTCCCATTTCTCATTAAAGAGCAGTCTACAACGCATGGGGAAGACTATAGGGATACTCCAGCACGCACTCTAATAAATCCAGAAGGAGTTCAAATGCCAGCCTCKGGCTTCCTTCTCTCAAATCACCAACGTGTTCAACCAGCACCTTCTTTTGGAGCTGATTTATTTTGGTTTAAATAATTATTCTACTAAAAGTGAAAGCCATTCAGCACACAAAAAGCTCAGAGAGGATGGGATGGGATAGGATGGGATGGAGTAGGATGGGATGGGATAGGATGGGATGGAGTGGGATGGGAACATAGCTGAAAGTCTTTACATTTAAGATCTGCAAATCTCTTGTAAATCACAGAAATCTATGCTGATTTCAGCCAGAAAAATCCAACTCAGATCTAATATATGTTCTTAACAAACTGTTAYTATTTTCCTTCTCTAGAGTAAAGAGAGTACTTTGTTAGAAAATCTCTTTCTAGATCCAATCAGAATTTCTTTATGCACATCCCATATTTTCAGACCCAAACCAGCATGCATTCCAGAATAATACCACTTGCATTTAATCAACACAAACATCTCCTCTTATCTTTTAATAAACCTATATTTTTGCTTAATAACACAAGTTCAAAGTTTGCTGCTTTATTTTTCAAACCCACTAGAGACATATAGGACTGTCTTTTTCCTGTTTTTTTACTCTCTTTCTACTCTTCATACAGCCCTTATGACTTCCTTTCAGCCCTTCCACACAAATTTCCTACTACCGGTAAGRGAACTTTCTTCCATCAGGACATTGCTTTTATAAAAGCCTCTATTGTTCTTTTCAACTGTTTTGAAAATGCAGCTAACAACAGATCTCATTTTAGCTGCTATCTCCTATAATGATCTATTTACTTCAGCTATTTAAATGTGAGATAAATGCTGAAATACAGTTTATTGGTAAGTTGGACAATCAAATACCTAGAGGTGTAAATTATTGACCATGCTCTGTTCGCTACTATGAATAACTTTGGTTATTTAGAGGACAGCATCTAGCCCGTATTAGTAAGACAGCAGAGAAAATACCTCCAGGGAGATCTAAAAGTGCCTACCCCTAACTACAGACTATAGAAAGCCCCCTAACTACAGACTATAGAAAGCAATCAGCTTTGACTAGAAACACTTGTTTTTTGGAAATAGCATTGGATATGATGAATTCTACTCTAAATGCTATAGAAATGTTCACTTCATTTTTAAGCAAATGATTATTATAGCCTTTGTCATAATCCATTTTTTATTCTTCCATCATTTCCATTTTATTATCTTTTAAGGACACCAAAGGAAAAAAAAAAAGGAATATTCACACAATCAGATTTGACTGGCTGATATAAGAAGCTGCGTACAGTGACAGAATCTTTCTCTGTTACTCACTTTGTTCCATTCTTTTATTACTTCTATGATCTTAACAGACGAATGCACCAATAGCTCATTTTGGCCCTAACTCAGCTCTGCCTGTCTGGTTTACTGCCATCAATATTGCGGATACAATATTGAAACTGGAGCTTAAACCCTGTGAATGCTTTAAACATTGCTGAGGTCTTGATCCAGTTCTCAGTAAGGAGACTCACTGAATATGAATTTTCCTGCTGATTTCAATAGCCTCATCAGGGCTTAACTGATATATTACATCACTGTCTGTTCACTAAATTTAAGTCTAAATTCGTAGGGTCTGCTGGTTTATATTTTAGAAAAAGAACATGGATAAGACGCATTTATACTCACAGAAGTGCAGAAGAAAAGAGCTGTCTAAATAAGGGACCATTTGCAAAATGTAATGAACCAGATTGTTTAAAAGCTGACCTGACTGAAGACCTTAAGAAGAYGAGTTAGTAGAGGAGAGTTGGCAAAGAACCACAGGGAATATATTTTGCTGTGAGATGTTTTTCTAAAAGATGCTTACTTTAACTTCTGTCTAAGTTAGGACCAGTCCACACTATGCTATGTGTTCTGATAAAATAGGTGTGTTGGACTATATTCCTCCTTAGCTGTCTTTTTATTTTCTCTGTCTCTCTCTCTTAACTTTTTTTTTTTTTTCCTTTTCTTTTTTCCTAACTGCTGCTACTTTTGGAGTAGCATGGGGTGGTATTACCCCATGGAGTCAGACCACAGAATGCAAAAACACCACAAAATCTCAAGAGTTTCTGAAGCCTCTGTTTCTTAAGTGAGGCTTTAATCACAAGAGACATAGACAGAGGTGATTTTTTCTGTCTCTGGCAAGGCAACATAATGGAAAAAGGAACCTGAAGATCCTGGCCTAAAGAGGCTGTAATTAATGAATGTAGTAGCAAGTGTCTTGGTATGTTGTGATGAATGTGCATCTTTTGGGGATTAGATTCTTACTATGTGGAAGAATTGATTTTTCTCTGAGAAAGTAAAACGATTTGAAAGAAACTTTCTCACTTCACACATGCCCATAACAGTAAAATCATTCATTCTCTGATTCCATATTTTATTCAAAGAGGAAGAGTATCAGCAGGAGAGTTCAAAAGAGACAAATCCACCATTTTGAGCGTTTTCTTCTTCATGTGGTCTCCAGACGATTCCCACACTGGGGAGTGTTCCAAACATCAAAGGTAGCTGCTGTGTCCTGGATTAGTGCTGGATTGTAAATGAGYGTATGGAGTTCCACGTGCCGATTTACAGGTTTCTGAAAATGGGTTGTGTCAAATACAATCTCTATTTTTATGTAGGACTTTGTGAGATGAAACTTAATTTCCTCTGAAAGAAGGTGGGATGGCATCATGTAGGAGTGCTATATTGATGATAAAATTCCTCTTTACAACATCTCAGAAGTGACTGAATTCTAAGGCGGAGGAGGAGGGGTAACTTTCATTATTAGAGATAAATAGACTAGATGATTCTCAGAATTTTTCTGTCTCTCATAGAACAAGTTAAAGCTCTTCTTGAATTAAATCTGGAACCTTAAAGGATATGTGACCTCTGAAAAATAGACTAGAAGTTGACTGATTGCTAGGAAATGTGGTTGCCATTTGAAGGAGAAGACCAGGAAGTATCTRTTTAGTTTGACTTCATTCTTTATAAAATCAGCAATTCTGTGGGCCATTAATAATTGTCTGTAACTTTCTTCTTCTTTTCTTAGGTGGTATGGCTATGAAAAATATATATATTTTTTTTGTGTGGTATTATAAAAATCATTTTCACATTKGAACAGAGGAGAATATTACAAATTATGTGGAAATCAGATAATGATTCTGTGATGGAGTGGGGCCATTGAGCAGCAAATATCAAACAGTCCCCCTCAAAGGACTCCCTTTGCTTTTTCCAGGGATGACGTTGTCAATGGATGACAACTACATTTTCCTCCTGAGAAATTTCAACCTATATATTTCCTTCTGGTTACAGAATAACTTGATTTAGTTTTCCATATATTAGTTTTAAATGAAATTCATTATTTTTGAAATCTTCTGAAGAAGGAAGTTATTTTTGCTTATTTATGAAAGTTGAGGTCTACATTTCTCAATATATTCCTAAATTTCTGAATCTTCCAAGATTCAGGATGGAACTTGGAAGCTTTGTGAACCTTGTTCAAAATGAATATCTCAAGGATACSAAGGCCTTTGCTGCACTTCTAGAGCTTTTGGCACTGAAAACTGTCTATTAGCTAGAAGAATTTTGAATCAACTCCTAATTCAAGAGCAGAAATGAGTTTTAAGGTTTGAAAGCTYGTAGACCTTGACTTTGGGCAGGCTGTATAACAATAATGCATTCGAGCTACAGCCTTTGAAAGCCAAGATATCTTGGGTCCTGGATCAATGCAGGTAAGATGATTTTTCTGAAGATATGGATTCAAAAAACCTAAAATCCCTACTAACTCATTAGTCAGTATATGACACAACYTCCCCAGAACTAGAGATTTTGAGTTCCCAAACAAACAAACAAACAAAAAAATTAGGTTGTTAAAAGCCCTTCAGAGAAATGCATTAAGAAAGTTTCTAATACAATAGAAACCTGAATATGTTTTCATGTTGATTAGTGGAAACTGGCATTTAAATGAAACATTTTGGCTTTGATGAATCGAGATTTTATATCAAACCCCTATTTCACCAGAGAATTCCAAGGTAGTTCTAATCAGATGTTTCAATCAATAGTAAGTAGTAACTGCCTTTAGTGATTTAAAAAATAAAATAAATACCTCCACTGTTCAACTGTTAAATTAAGACATATTATGGTATGATATACTAGGGAGTCTGAGAAAGTGCAGAGTGATGTAAAGATATTAAAGATATAACAAATAGAGACATAAAAAGGTAAAATTGGAAGCTGACTTTATATATTACAAAATCAAATTCCCACATTTCTCCAAATGATATTGTTTTTGAAAAAGAAAAGCCATCAAAGTGTATATTATTTTGTGGGGAAAGAAAGGGAAAATGATAAATTGAAATAACATGTGCCAGAATTTATTCTGACAAAGTATTTCTAATGAATTTTAATGCAAAATATGCACAGCGAAAAGATTAATATGAATTGGTTAAAATTATTAATAGTACTTTGATTCTAAGAGAGCTTGGTTTTGTTATTAAGCATCCACCTCAAGGCAAAAAAGAAGAACTTGAGCTTCTGCATCTAGAAAGAGCCACTGTATTGAAGAAGCTGTCRCACAAGCCAGATGTAATTGTAGAGGAAAAGGAAAATGATATGTGATAATTGTTTGTGTGTTTCATCACAAAGTTCAGCTAGGTTTGCATGTAGGGAATTCAGCACCAATGTTCTTTTTGTTTGATCTAAAAAAAAAGTACTTAAAAGGTACAAAGACAACACCTGTATTTTTTTGCTTTGTAGGAGAATGAATGATCTAGCACACCAGAATGTTAYATTGCGGGTGAAATATGGGAGAGAAGGAAGTGGGAAGAGGGAAGTCTTACAGTCTTATGGTCCAAGAGCTTGTCCAGCTAGTYAAGTGGAGTAGGTTTTTACAAATTAAGTGGAATTAATCTCTTCTAACTAAACACAGCTAGTGTTTAGAGGTCCAAATCTTAGTTTCAGAGGCCCGAAGTAAGCAGAACAAGTAGTCTTCTCTGGAGGGGGAATTCCTGTGAGTCATTCAAGGTATCTCTAGGGGGATCCTCCACTTGCCCTGTGGATGGTCCTATTTCTGCTTATTGAACTGAAACAGGAGCACAGGATGCCTAAATCATACTTACATGGATGATGCAGAGTTTCCTAAATGGGGATTGGAACTGGCTCAAGATTATATCTGGAAATATGACATAAGTGCATTTGCTGAGTCAGGTGGTGCTGATGAGAACCTAAAGGTCACTCGAGAATCTCCTTCTGTGGACCTTCCAGCATGGTTCTCAGTAAACTTGTCAAAATACTTAATTCAAATATTTTCAAAATAAAACACAAATTTCTAGGGAAAGTGCCTGTATTCAGTGAGCCCAGCAAATCCAGAGAGCCCAACTTCATGATTTTTTTTAAAAAAAAAAAAAAAAATCAGTTAATACAGACAAAAAAAACAGCCCACAATTGTTTTTCTCTTGTTGAAGAAAAAAGATAAATGACAGAAATTGATTTCCACTAGATACCAGACAGAAAGTTTGTAAGATATTTGACATAAGTCATGTCAGTTTATTTTCATCATGTTTTCTTTAAAAGTGTATCAGAATAATCAAAAGATCACAGCTCTAATTATGAGAGAGCTGACAGCGTGCTTCAGGTAGAAGACTCAACAAGATGTAAAGAATATTATTACCTTAATAAACAGTCAGGATTATGGAAGAAATTAGCTATTCTGCAGTAGGAGTATTATACCCATGTGTCCTGTTGTTTACTTGTCAGCAGATAGTGTATCAAACCTGTCCTTCAACCTTTATGCATCTTATTATAAGTATTTTATCTGAATGAATCTTTATCCTGTGGTCTAAATAAATTCAACTGTATAAATAAGTTAAATCCTATTTTTGAAAGATGCATTTATTTACATCTATTCTTTTACAGCACATCACTGGAAAGTATTTCATTTGATTTGAGAAGGAGAGAGCAGTCTGACTGCAAAAAACAGAATTAACGCACAGTAGCATTCCCATAAAAGCTATCTTTTTTCGCAAATACTTGTGCATTTGTGGGAGTGCTCTGTGCAGCCAGGAAATGTCACTGCAGATGAATTTTAAATAAAGTGTTCATATTTCTTTGGGGACTTTCAGATCAGAAAAGGAAATGGAATATTTACAATTTGGTGCATAATTCATTTTCTGTGGGTAACTACCAGTTTTATTTCCACCCCCAGCCTGAATGCACTGAATTTGTGTTAAAAAATAAAGATCATAAATACTAAGCTGTAAACAGGAAGGCTAAGAGGTAGCAATAGTAATAACAGTAACAATTATTATTTTAATTATTCTTTCCTTTAGTAGCCTGCATAAAATAGAAAGAATAGGAGAAGGTATAGAAATTTCTAACAGATGTTTTGCATTATTCTTTGCGAAAGAAGTATGGTTAAACAGAACACTGGTACTTTGATATTGTTCAAATATAGATTTCCTGTGCTCACAGACTGTCTAATTTTGATCCTATCCTGATTTTTACCCTAACCTGGTGCTACTGGCTTCATAGGAGCTCCTTTGGATTTACACCGGTGTAACTGCATAGTCACTTGGCCCAGTGATTGCCATTCTGGTTTGACGTTGGCATCGCGCTGGGTAGAAAGAGCCCTTTTCTGCGAGTTGTTGATACAAAGCTTAGTAAAGAAGGGCCCTAGTTCCTGCTCAGGGTCTTTGCATGCTGCCTCAGCAACAATAATGCAATAATAATTAATAACTTTGATRTTTATACAGTACTTTAAGATGAAAGATGAAGAGTGGGGCATGTCTACCAAAYGCTAGTMTATATTTTGTTTTCCTCTTTAGAGGGGGAAAAAGTCTAGCAAAAGTCGTCTCCTCTCGCTGCTAACCCGATACACAGCAGATAAAAAGTTTCAGTCTGATTTCATGCYTGTCATAGCCCCTATATCACTCTGCATTTATGGAATATTTCAAAGTTGCGTTCATTTCTATCCCAGTCAGATCTCAGAGAGGACTTTGCACTTGATAACAGAATGAGGCTGCCAAGTTCCTTATAAAGGAGGAAATGGCAGGAGTGCATTTAACCTATTTTGAACAAATTGCATTGGCTGACAGTCAAATACCATATTGATTTTAACATTGCTCGCTTTATAATTTTCTACATGGTCCTAGTCTGGCATATCTCCCTGACCTTCTTACACCCCTGTGTTGCAGGCAGTTTTAGATTTACTGAGGTATGTGCCCAACTGGTTTTAATGATGGTATATGCACTGCCCCCTGCTGATATGCCACCAAAAATACCTTTATTTCCCCTTCAACAACCTTTTCTTTCCTCAGATTCCACTGGCACCAGTATCAGATATATGCATGATTTTGGGACCTAAACTAAAGCGAGGTAGACCACTTTATAATAAGATTATGAATAGTTATACCAGATAAGTTTTGGCCCATTCAAAAGTCTTTTAGGGTGCTTCTGGCTTGTACTGCCAAATTTGTTTGTACAAACAAATGTTGTATCCAGGCTTTAGGTTCAGTGTGCACCAACACTGTAAGGAAAAATTAGATTTTTTAGGTAATAGCTGCCTGTTGGAACAGTCCATCAAAGTGCATTTGGAGAGATTTATCTTACCTAACTTCAAACTGGACTTTAGCTGTGCAGTCTAATCTACCAAAACAGGTTTCTGCTTTTGCCCATGGAGAGAGATCAGGAGGCCGGAAGGCAATTCATCCCTTCTCYGAGATTTTGGATGAGACAAATTGCTCCCTCTGTCTGCCTCAGTCGCATTCCCCAGATCAGTTTAGACTACGCAGCTGAAGAGAGATGATTCCCGAGAGAGATGGCTTTTAGCTTTTATTGTATTAGGGATAACCAAAATGTCACCATGCCTTTGTGATACCATTAAGAAACCAACAATCTCTCCAAAAAACCAGAAAAATTCAGCCCAACCCCTCCAGCTAAAATACCTACTCCGCCTGCAGCCCTTTCCTTCCTTCTCCTCTCCCTGCTGCCAATATGCAAGTTTAATGCAGAAAAGCTGTGATTTATCCTTGYCTCTTTACAAACCTTCTGCATAAACCAATTCTCTGCCTTATCAAGAGTTATCAAGAGAACTAGCAGATTAACCTCCCAGGCCTTTGATAGCCCTGATTTTCTGCCTTCCACAATGACATGTTGCCTGGAGGCTGTTGGAAAGCACTAACATGAAGCATTAGCTCATATTAATCAACGAGTGCACCAAGAGTTGAAGAAGTTGCTGAGGACTCTCGAAAAAATATGTCACTTTCCTGGTCTGATCGGGTGGCTGTGTCAGTTCACACATTTTTGCTAAARGGAGCTTATTTGGTGAGATATTAGTAGTCTAGCTGGCATTAACATGATCACTTTCYTTATTGCATTTGTTTGCAGTTCTAAATGGCTAAATGTGAGAAATATCCTTACCTAATTCCAGCTCTCCTCCATTTCACTGAATTTCTTTATTTACTCATATGTCTTATCCAAGGAAAAAGGCTGTGGATAGCTGCAAAAATTCATTGGTGCATCCAACTCTGTTGGAGCATATATCTTTAAAAAGGATCCTGCTGCTTATTGTTATTCATTTTTTCATTCTTAAGCATTTGCCTATGGTTTTAACATGAGGACCATTTTGGTTTCCGGAAATCAGTGCARACTGCTAGAGAGGTTTCTGATGTGCAGTCCTGCATTTATGGTGACCTGGGTTTTATCTTGCTTTTCATGGTACCATCTCTGTTTGACTATAGCTGAACACAGTCTAGCACAACGATACTCCAGTCCCTAATGGCGCTTCCTGAATATTGYGATAACGACTTCAGAGAAGTCATTATGGCCATAGTCATTCTTTAAACAATTAAACAAGATATTTAAGTCAGCAAAGTGATTATCTTAGGCTCCCTCTCCAGTCACTCAAGGAGAATATGACTCATGGTCCTTCTCTGTGGAATATGTAATGCATCTGAGACAACAACATTCGTCAAACAGATGTTTTGGTTAGATGCCCTGAGTGTGGACCTTTGTTTTCTCCCTCAAACAATTTACTGTGGGCCATCGTGCTTCAGTAATTCCCCTGAATGGTTTGAAAATACAAGCAGCATTGACCAAATGGGTCTTTTAATTCTGAAAATAGGAATATTGTGTTCTGCCTTTTTACTTTTTCACTCGCGTTCCGTGACGTTTGCTTTAGGAATGTGTCCCTCTTCCTATATGTGCTGAGAGAGATCTCTTGTACCAGTAAATAAAGTATTAGGGAGGACCTGGAAAAAAAAATTTAAATTGAGCTTGTAATGAACAAGAAAAGTTTCCCTGGCACTGGATAAACCCTGAGCAAAGCCTGAGCCCTTTTAACTCAGAAGGGTTTAAACCATAAACTGTCATGCAACCAGCCTGAGATTTTACACCGACCAATAATAATAATAAAAGTTATGACCCTCCTAATGTGGAAACACTTGGTCGGTGCTGGGAAGCAGCACTGTCTTAATAGTAGACAGATCTGTCTACTGCTGGCATAACTAAATTAAGGTTAAATAATAATAATCAAACATTTTTGTTCGGTATTTGCATACTGAAAGTATATAGTAAGAAGGAAAGTCTGGAGTTTCATTTAAAGACTTTAAAATATATATTTTAAAGTCTCATCTTTACAAGCTTCTTTCCTAGAATGTTCTTATCATTTATAAGGATAATACTGTTATCAGACAAATCACCAGCGTTGAGTTTATTAAGGTAAGGACTGACTGTAAGTCACTGACATTAATTATTCACATAACTATATTTTAAAAATTTTCTTATTGAACAAAATTGGCAATTAAAAAGTTTGAGATGACCCAAAAAGAAATGTCATGGATAAGAAAATATTTCAAGTAAACTGAAACATTTAAGATATCTCTAAATTAATTGTTTCATTTTAGTCTGTGATTTAGACCTCTTCTTTATGTTTGAGCCCAGTCAGCTTTTTAAATAAAAAAGTTTTAAATTAAAATGTATAAATAAAGCATATTTTCAAACTACTGAATCTGAATCAGCTTTGCAATGAAAATACATTTCTTAGCCATTAAATAATTATTTTCAATAATAAAGCTATGTTGAGAACCATTGCCCACTCCCACTTAATTTATAACAGAAAATTCATCCTTATCAAATTTGCAGAATCAAGGAGTACTTCTGACTCCTGATTTATCAGGACCTTCAAGCATGTGTTTGTGCTCCAGAAGTCATAAGCAAGTGTTTAACTGCTTTCCTGAACCAAAGTCTGAATCATGACCTGCACCTCCACCTGCGCCGACATTGAGCAGCACTGAAACATCGGCTGTATTTCCACTCACGATTTCTGAGACACTGTCAATGCATGAGCAAGATCTCTGCAGGGCTGTTTTGTTCTTTTTTTTTTTTTTTTTTTTTTCTTTGCCTGTGAACAGTTTTCATCAGAAAGGCTAAATCAAATAACTATCCAAAATAACGCAGATACTTGTTTATCTTTCCCTAAGAGGAGATAAAACACACATTATACACTCTCGGAGATGCACACAGATGTGCTAAAGGGATGAAGTGTTGCCATCATTGCAAATGACAAAGAAACCAAATGGTTTGCTAAAAGCAATATAGCGTCTTCCGCCTACGCAAGGGGAAATGGCTGCAGCTTCGGTACGTTACCTGTCTCGGAAGAACTTTATTACGTTTTCGCTGTCCTGCTCTTTCCCTTTCTCTTGCTCCCTCCTTTTCTCTTTCAGTTTATCAGTTCATCACAGAGCAAATGCGACGTCTCTTAAAATATATCTCCCTTTCAGGTTCCGTTGACCTGTGACCCATGATGTCCTAATTTGCTTCAAGTGCTTTTATTTATGCCATTCCTTGGACATATACATTTTGATCTAAGAAACCGTATTCTCTCCTCAGYGCCTATGGAGCACGCTTTGCAGGTACCATCAGTTCAGAAAAAGCAGTCACCCAATATATGAGATTGTGACAAGGTATAATGTAATGGTAGTTATGTGAACCTCCAATAAACTAGTGGTACTTCACAGATTACTTGGAGAGAAAGTCTTTTAGCGTGCTTGAAGAAGTATGAAATGAATTTCATTTCCTTCTCATTTGCCTTGCTTTTGAAAGGTTTCATGCAAGATATGTGACCAACTATTATAGTACTAATCCATCCATGACAGAGCTCAATTTTCCCCGAGAATTTACTTCTGAATGGGCTGCAGAAAAACTTGAAAGCTCAAAATTAAAGTACACTGAACAGAGCAGCCACTGAGCTGTGGGCAGCTGTCTGTCAAGAAAGCCAGTTGGAACAAATATGTAAATTAGATTTTATTTTTTATTTGTGTTCTTAAAGCAATCCGTAGAGGTAAAGTTTTACAGCCCTATGTGTAAACAAGAGCAATGAGATGGAAGTGATGACAAGCTGCTGTTGTTGTGAGCTATTCTCGTTAGAGCAAATAAAAAAAAAGGCCCACAGGTTACTGACAGTTTAAAACAGAGCGCTGTACTGCATTTAGTTACCTATTATGTACAGAAACTCTATAGTAATTCAGGATTTTTTTATTATTATTATTTTTCCTTAGTGTCGCTAGCCACCTAACTTAAGTCTGTTTTGGCCACAATTCTGCGATATGGTCCTGAGAAAGGCCAACATGAATTTCACAATAGATAACACAATTTCAGATAATATTGTAGTGTGATATATATATATATATATATATATAATATATATATATGTATATATAGTGCTAAAAGGAGTGAAACAAGCTTATTTTCTTTAAAGGACAGACAAACTAACGATGATGCCCAGGGAGATGCCTGTGGAGATGTAGTTATTCCCCTACTCCTCTGCGGAGACGGTGCACATCACACCACGTGGGTAAGGAGCAAAATTAAACCCCTTCCCCTCCTCCCCTCAGCTACTTGCGGTCAAAGGGACAGTCCCGAAACAGGAGATAAACAGGATAAATGTCTAGGAACGTGGCATATTCAGGCCATTGCCARCCAAGGAAGCCATCTCATCAGGGAATTTTCAGAAATGATTGTTTCAATTTATGCCAAAAGCTGGTCTGGCTGTGAATATACCAGGACCAAGATAAAGGAATTGATTTCACACAGCTGCGTCCTGACAAACCTGGCCTATTTGACCTATTCTAGATGTGGACCTCAGATGAATCTTGTCCTAAAATCTCCCATTTTTCTCCACTGGATATGAAGGAATTTGGGTGGAAAGCTCAGATGGAGATGCTTATGTTTTGGCAAAGCAATCTCATCCTGATGTGTGCCCTTAACTTAAAAACACAGCAATTCCTACTTTGCAATGGCCTGAACATGGGGGCTAATTTCTTCACAAATATTGACAAATTTAATCTTGGCTAAAAAGCTCTCTAGTTCGACTGTGGAAGGAAGTATTTCTGTGGCACATATGATTACATTCTACTTCTGCCCTGCAGCAAAACTGCAAACATTTGTGAATTTGCCTGAGGCAAAAAGTCACCATCTTCCAAATTACGTGTTGTCTTCAACATCTGATAATCATCGCCCTGGAGAATGAAAGGTGAAATTGAAGGATATTTGGTGAAACCAGAAAACTTATCATTCTCTCCCCAAACAGAATTACTAGTACTAGGACAGACCAACGGAGCTGGAGCAATTTACATCAGCTGAGAATATAACCCAAGTCTGTTTCTCCTGTTTCTCAAAAAATTCTTTTTACCTTTTTATTTTTCTTCTGAGTGGTATAATGGTATACAAACAATAAAAGAAAAGTGTGTCCATCTCCCTGCAATGACACTGAAGGAATATTCTTGAAAATATTTTTCATTGCTTTGACATGTACATTGTTCTCAGATCCTTGTAGAAAATTTCCAAACTGTTGGCTGCGGGGAAGCTCACTGTATCTATGAAACAGGTGTTCATGAAGTTGGCCACTAATAAAGGAACTTCACTGGAAGCAATAGGCTTTTCATGGAGATGACCCATATATCAAAAGACATTTTTATGTGTATTGGATATTTTAAACTCTTTCACATTCAGTGAGTCCACTTTCAATTTCTACCAGTCTCATGAGAAAATATCTAGAGGTTCTCATGAACATGCCTTCAGCATACACAGTTAACTCATCTGCTGTCCAATACACAGTTATGTGTACATGCAGTTTCTTTGTTAATACCAGGTGCTCTTTTGTATCTAATTTCATATCATCATAGTTTCACCCACATACATCACTTAGTGTGTCCCATTACAGTCCTTTTTTTTCTTGTGTTAACACAAGGAATGACAAGTATTGCAAAGTAGTATGTATTGCAGTTTGCTTATATTGCCTATCTCAATATATATCATATAAAACACCATTTTGTAAAAACACAAAAAACAAAAAAACCCAAAAGACTATTACAACGAAATAGTTTAAAAAAAAAACTTTCAGGACAAAGATTTTCTATCTATCTTCTATAAATTAGATATTTTCACAAGGATACTATTTATTTGTATTTAAATGACATAATTTGTCATGAAAAGTCTCAATAGTGTATTGGAAAGATGTCTGTATTACACCAGAGGTTAAAAATTCCATTCACTTACAAGAGTCTGAGGTCTTGGAAAAAATCTGTCTCTTTTTGCTTGTAGATAGCTAATATCATTGGAAGTAAAGAGTTGCTTGATTATACAGTAAGGCACGACAGTATTAGAAACAAGCATAACATATGTCTGAATAAAACCCTCCCCACCTCAAAATGTTTGCTCTCCTCGAAGGCAGGATATCCTCTGTTACTTTTGCATTTCTTCCAAGATGCTTTGCATTTAGCATCTGTGTTGCAGGGTCTCAATTATATGCAACTATCAAATGAGACATGTTTTTACTCTAAATAAGTAAGACTTGCCAGGCCCCATGGCAGCCACCACGTCTTAAGGTTTTACTGGCAAATGAGGAGGTTGGAGCGGGATCAGTGTTGGTCCATCCACCTGCATCCTGCCTCCAGTTATGGCTGGTGCCAAGTGTCCCAAGTGGTGGTGAAAGGCGGCTGCCCCTTGGTGCAGTCTAAACATGCGGTGTCTTTCCACTTGTGGTTAAGGGAACAACTGAYTCGAGTGTTGTTTCCTCTCTTCTCCTTCCTAATCCAGGTCATGGAATTTTAACCTGCAATTTCTGCCCTTGGTGAAACAGTGCCTGGTGAAAGTACAATGTGTCTTAAAAAGCAATCAAAGAGTTCAGTTCTAGCAGGCCTCCAGTGAGGACAGAGGAAGGCAAGAGAGAAGGCTACTCCATTCCAAAAAAACTAAGCATAGAAAGGAAATTAGTTCTGTCTAAAAATCAATTTTATTGAATAGAGACTTAAAACCAAACTATTTGCCTGGTTAGGGGAAAAAAAAATCAAACAAAAAAGTAGAACCTCRACACTTGGCTTTCTCTCATGTTACCAAAATCTGTGTTTGCAAGATTCCAAGGGGATGGGTCATAAAGTATTGCGATTTATGCCAGTCCTAAGTGACATTACAACCATTACGGACTTTAAACCCCAACAATTTTTGAAAGTTTTTCCTCTTCTCACCTCCTTTTCTTTTGTTATATATCTTTCTTGCCACAAAAAAAGATTTCTGACACCAGAAACCTGCATCTTAGTAGATTATTGCTGTTTTCAATTATTGGAGAAAACGAGWTATTTGCAGCCACTTAGAGGCAAGGAGGGTGATAGAAGTCCTCAGAGACAGACATTGCTTCTGCTTCATGGATAGCCCATATGAAAGATTAAAGGCTTGATCCTGCATAGCACTGAGTGCCTCCTGCAAGCTGCTGAGCTCTCCCAGGTCTTTTTATCTTTTGCCAYGATTAATTTTCCTAAATTTAGCTTGTCAATTCAGATTCTTCCTGTATCATGAATCACATTTTGACATAGTCTTAATGAAACATACTTTCATTTTCTCCTGAAGTGACTTTTCATGTGGAATTATTATTTTTGTAATTGTGCGTGAGATTAGAGATATTGCAGTCAAAATATTTTTCTTCTGAAAGAGGAATTTTATAAATTTTTTAAGACCTTCCCTTTGCAGAGACTTTCAAAATATTTTGGTTTTGTTCCAGTCTCTCTCTGTATTCCTGTCTCTTCACAGAAGATGAAACCACAGATGCATTGGAAAATAGTCCTTAATTTGAAATTCTTCTGATTTTTTGAAGGAATCATTCATACCATGAACTTTTTATCTTATTCCATTACTGAACAAGCCTCAGTTTCCCTTACACTGTAACACACAGTGCTTGCAAGGGCACGGTACTCATGGATTAGCTACCAGTGGTAAAGGGCTCTAAAGGGCACTACTTAATGGAGCATCTACAACAGCAATTGCCCGTTTTCCTTTTTTTTATATGTTTAAATAAAAAATGGTTATGAATTTGGACTCAACRGTGAAAGACAAATGCAAGTTTACCCAGGGGTATGTGGGTGAAACATAATGTGCTGTAATTTTCATGGCCTTTTCCAGCCTAGACTACTCTAGACCTAATAAGTCTCTTCTCTTTGCATCTATAGGACCAAATTAGACAGAGAGAGAGATAAAAAAAAATCTCTTTAGCACTTAAAAGGGGAGGGGGTTAAGCTTTACCACTGAACTAAGATGCAAAATATTTGTATTAATTCCAAATTCTGCCACAAAATCTTAATGTTGTCGGGGCAAATCACTTTGTGTCAGATTTGACCATGGGTTATCAGTAGGACTTTCAGATTTTTCTGAATAGGGGACAGTATACGTGATACTACTTTAGCTTCAAACACAAGTTTCTCATTAATTTTGACACATACCAGTTTCAAGCAGTATGACTGGAGAAAACCACTTTTATATTGTACATAATAAATCAGTCTTGAAAGAAAAAAAAGAAAAGAGTTTCTTAGGGTCTATATTATTTAATTCAATTCTTCATTTCTTATTACATTAAAAAATACCATTATATATGGTTAAAACTTCATATTTCCAGGAGGGAATCTACATTTCCATGAGGAAATAAAAAGGCCTRGCTAGTGTGAAGTTTGCCTGACGATGAACTAGTTGATACTTATTTTGATATGGCTGGAGAGTGGRCTGCAAGATACTGGCASAGAGCCCRTTCAGATGTGCAGGCTGCTGAGACKTTTTCAGAAAATCCCCCAGATGTGCATTATTTTCCGTTGTGTATGAATGCTTTTGAAAATGTAGTTCCCTAATCACTTTATGTTTCGTTTCTTTTTGTCCTGTAAAGTAGTAATGTTCCCTCTATCAGCTTTCTCTTCTAATAGAGTAATTTCTCTGGGTTTAAGCAGTAGCCAGAACATGAGACTCTGGGTTTAAGGCCTCAAGCTGTTACTGTGATGGTAATCGTTTGGAAGCAAACCCAGATGAGGATCTGTTTTAGTCATTGTCAGTCTATTTACCTCTGATTCAGCTGGACAAGCAGATCACTTAATAGCAGAAAGTCTGGAAGCCTTTTTTTCCTGATATAGCTTTTCAAATTTCTGCTCGTACGTGAAATTCATGACTGGAATATTTGCATTGATCATAAGAATCCTTGAAGTCTCCAAATTCTGGATATCTTGCTAGAAAGATAGTTTTTTTTTTTTTTTTTTTAATGGAGGCTGGACGTAATGTAGTTGAATTTTCCCAAGATGGAGGAATAGATCTTTAGGGAAACATAATTTCAGCCTCTATGGTTCTACTGCATTTTTATCTTCTCATAGTTTTAAAGTTCATCTTGTGCTGTGTCTAGAAATTTGTTCCTAGTCACCTATTGAAATGAGATAAAAAGATACAGAAGAATCCCAAAATAAAGCATAATAGAAGTGAGGGGTGGAAAAGACTACAAAACATAAATATAAAAAATAGCAACAGAGAAAGGACCAGGGAAAACAGGCAGTTCACGGGAACTCATGCAGGGGCCTTTACTACAGTCAGAAGAGCCTGGCAAACAAAAACAAACATAAAGTCTGTGCTCAGTGTGTGCCTTTAAGCCATTGGCATTAATTAAGATTCTATGGCTTACAAACAATTATGACATAATTAAAGTAAGATTCTTTCTACAGTAAAACAATAAGAAATGACTTTTAGAAACTGTGGGAACTATTAAAATGGCACATCAGTACCAAAATGAGCAATATTTACTAGTATTAGCACTATTAAAATGCCTTTTGAAGACAAACTTAGGCAATTATTACTCAGAAAAACCTCACACTCGGAGATATGGAACAGTGATAATTAAATCYCTCTTCCTATATATCTCTAGTTTTGGTGTTTGACAGAACAGAGTCTTTAAGAAAATCTATTTTAATAGTTTTGAATTAACAAGATTTTCAAAYAGAGAGAATGCACTTAGCAGGAGGTTGATGTCTGCTAGAAGTTTTGTTATTGGTATTATTTTAAAGTGTAGGGAGCTATTTCAAAGGTCCATTTGACAGAGATGTACCCAYGTCTGAGCACACTGAAATACCTTGCAAGCTTTCTGAGCATGGATATGGTACGTTGAAGCCCAGTCCYTACTTAGTGCAGGTAGTTTCGACTACAATATGAATTCTTCTCACATTCATGCTATTATGGTTACGGGGGGGAAATACATCACCTTTACTCTAAAACAAGGTTTTAGCTTGTTTAACACTGTAGCTAGYACAACTTAACAAACAAACACACACACACAGTCTTGGCTAAAAACAGCTTTCAGAAACAACAAGAAGAAAGAGGATTAAAGAAGAAGCAAAGAGAGAAAAGTGATTTGACTTTATATAAGTCGTGTGCTGGGCCCAATATTTAGAAGCAGAACCTGGATTTCTTAATTGTTATTTTTCACACTGTTCCCRAAATGATCCTGCTCAGTTTGCTGAGTTTTCCTGTGCAACTCAGAAGAACTCACTCCAGCTAGCATTCAGCTGTCATTCAAAAACTGAGGCGTCTGAGATCATCACCACCTGCTTTTCTACAGTTGCAATTGCACAGGTCAATCTTGGTGATCAGGCAGCAAAGAGAAGCTAAGAGCTACCTGGGCCATGCAGTTCACCATTTATCTTTCTCTCTTCTCTTTCTTTGCCTTCTCCTTGACACGTCGCTAGGATAAATTGTCCAAGGAAGGAAGGAAGGGGAAGAAAGGAAGGAAGAAAGGAAGAAAAAAAAAAACACTGAGTAATCTGCATCTATTTCTGCCTCATAAAAAAAGATTAGATTCCTCCTGGATTTAACTGGAATAAATTTCACAATAGCAATATCCAAAATAACATTTTCTTGAATAATAGGTATTCTATCTTCGTCCTGAGAGATGCTAATTTCTTTTACTATTCAAGTCTTCCTCAAATCTCCAAATCAGCACAAGTCACTACRCACAAGTCAGTGCACAGTATGGACTGTGTTCTCTGGCCTTTTCTCTTCCTTTTTGAATGGAGTACAAGTTCTTGGTGTTTATCTTCAAGGTAATAGTCTGAACATTCATCCACAGTTGCAGCATGGAAACTGTATTCAATAGTATGTTTATATGACACAATGACATTTCAAGGACAAAACATCTCTGCACAAGAAATGCAGTTTCAGCCCAAGATAGAGCTCCTTTAGGAGCTGTGGACCAGCTGCAGGCTGTCCTACATGCAAGAGTTGTATTGCAATATTGCAAAAGTGATGAGAATAGTACACAGATTTAGCATGTGAAGCTATATAGAGCAGGATTTAGGATAACATTAAATGCGTCAGAAAAGAGYAAATATTCTTCATGCATTTAAAAAAACATTAATTTGTTTGAACAGGATAGAAATGCAACAGAGCGATCCCTGTTTGTGATTGACAATGGCTAAACAGCTCTACTGTGCATATTACCACAGTGGATTTGACACTAGATGCCACRTCGTGGTCTTTTCACAATAAAATTCAGCTGCCTATTCATTCCATRTAAGTTTAATTGAAGAAAAGTGCATTATTTGTTAAGTAGAGTGRTGCAAGTTTGGATTATATAGAAAATAAAAAGGTCAAAGATTGATAAGAATAATATTTTCATTATTTTTAAACATAAATGAGAACAAAACAATTTAGATGGGAATAATTATAATATTAATTAAAAGGAGGAAAGAAATGTCTCTGAAGTGAAACTTAATGGGATTTYTCCAGCAAAATGTTTTTCTATTAATAAGTATGATTTAAGCACAATAAAAAATAGTCATAGAAAATTCTTTGGATCATCCTGATTTGAATTTTCCTGCTTTTCCAGACAAAGCTGAAATAATTTATTTCATGTTAGTTCAAAGTTAGTAGGTATGAATTTCAGCCATTGAAGAAGTTGTTTTTGGAAAGTTCACAGCAGTCTTGGTTCTGATGAGTTGATATCCTCAGTAGGATTTTACATCCTATAACACATTTTGATTCTTTGGTCCTAATCATGGGAGATTTACTCCAAATAGACATGTGACCCATAGTTACCTAACACATTCATTCTGCAAATGTCATAAGAAATTACCTTGACTCAAGTGGATTCTGTTCAATTTTGAATAATTTGGCATTTTGGTATGTTAAAAAGCATTTTAATGGATGGACTTTCTGCTCCAACTCAGGATGAAAGCAAGTACAAAATACTAGGAATGAAAATTCTGATAATCAGTCATCTATATGCTGCACTTTTGGGGACCATAAACTTTGTCGTGAGAACTCAACTCTTCTCAGCTTTGCATAATCCAAAATATGCTTTCAGAGTAAGATCACTTAAATACTGAGGGCTCTTCTCCTGCAAAAAAAAAAAAAAGCTGTCTAAAACTCACTGAAGTTAATCCAGAGGTTTTGCTTTGCCACTGAAAGCTAGACCTATTGTTTATAAACCGCATAAACTTCAGAAGATGTTGTTGGCCTTGTGTTTTGGCTCAGAAAGGCTGAGTAAAACTCTCCTTCAAATTCTTCTTTCTTTCCTTTCTTTCCTTTCTTCCTTTCTTCCTTCCTTCTTTCCTTCTTTCCTTCTTTTCTTCCTGGCTGAAATGACAATGATCTGAAAACTTCTTTAGATGAGCAGAGAATCTTTTAGATCCTCTCTTTTCTTATTATAGAAGAGGAAAGAGAAGCATCTAGACTATAGAGTTACTCCTGGAGCAGGATATTTCTGAAAGAGCTTCTATAGTAGTGAAGATCATAATCTTAGCTGATCTACTGATGAAAGAATATTGCATCTGGATATAAAATATAATTAATATACAAATTTGGCTTGTGATCTACTTCTAAAACAATGGCTATTGTTTGCAGATTACRTATAGGGCCTTCTCTGTAGTGTGTACTGCATTAATAGACTACAGATAATTGGGAATACTGTAAAAGTATGTCTAACAYATACCCCTCAGGTTTATTGACCTTAAGTCTTACTCACATCTCAATCTTCACAACAAGACTACCCATTCTTATCTTGCACCTAGTGCAAGGACAGTATTTCAAGAACCCCTAACATATACATTCACACAGATTCCTCTGCATTGGCTAGTCCCATTCCTCCCGAAGCTCCTAAACACTCAAACATCTTCTAACATCTTCTAACATCTAACTTCTAACATCTTCTTCTAACATCTTATCTGTTGTTTGAAACCATCAATATTTACCAAATCAGATGTGGACACATGCATGTATAACCTACTATCTTCTGTGTTTAAGGAACAAATCTGCACCATAGAACTTTTCTTGTTTTTATTGTCTGTTTTCCACTTTAATCACTCTTTTTATGCTGCATTTAATTTTCTTGATATATATTACATCAACAAAAGAATCACATGATCTCAGAAGATGGGTTAGAAAAAATTCAGATGCGGAAGAGGTTGGTCTTGTGAGTAGAAAAGGATGCCATTGTCATCAAAAGGATTGAGATGATTCCAATGTACTTAAAAAAAAATTATGCTTCAATAGTTGGCACCTCTTCTATGCACTAGCAGCTTTAGCTGATGGCAAACTACAATAGTATATGATCCAGGACTTTGACAYTTACAGTGATGTGCAGAAAGAATCAGAGTCACATCTGGGTACAAWTTTTCCCCGTTGTTTTCCTATTCATATTTTCTATTTGAACTCCACTTGCCAAGACAATGAGTCCTCATTAGAAGTGTCCCATTTGGTCCCACAGCCAAATAACAGTGAAAGCAAACCATGTTGTAACTCTTCTTACATCTCTCTCTTTATATGGTGCCTAGAAAATGATGTGCCAGAGAATTTCTGCCCTTGGCTTCTGAACTCCATTCAGTGCTTGGCTCATCATTCATGTAAAAGAGTATATTAACACATACAGATCAGGAGTACATTAGCAATCATAATTTGTTTCAGGTACTAAAGGCTGTTCATTTTGTTGGTGCAAAATGCCTCAGGTATTAAGCACGTAGTAGAAAAGCTGGGAAAAGAACCCCATAAATAATTAAAAAAAAAATAATAATTAGACAGAGCTACATGGAGGACTAGCAGTAATTTCCATAAATGGAAGCCCTGAATATTGGGTTACATGATGTGATTTTTTTTCTGTGATAAACCATAAAACCTCATATCCAGCTACTTTCATAGCTAGTGTTTTGCAGATCCTGTAATATAATGTATTTTTTAAAATCACTACAGATGGGGAAATGCAATGGCTCATGAAATTGGTGAGGGAATATAAGGTCTTTGGATCAAATCTGCTCCTACACAGGTATGAGTTTGTAGTTATAAAACTACAAACTCCAACTCTCTGGAACAAGGTTTGAAACCTTAAACCTTGCAAGAAGGTCAGGAGGAAGAAACAAAAGAACAAATATCCTTCCTACCTATCCTCCTTGCATCGGCAAGTAGCAGAGCCTCAGTCGTTTACAGCGAAAACCAAAGCCTGGTGCAAACTCTTTTTTTCAACGCAGCTTACAGCCCTGTCTCCATCGCAGCACCAGCAGCAGTTCCTGGAGCACAGTTGACATCGTTCTGGCCCATTCTCCGTATGGTGTGAGTGAGGTTGGAATGGGCAGAAAGAAGTACATCAGTTTGACACCACTCATGTTTATATTGATAGCAATGTTAACTTTAGGTCKAATTAAGTTACATTTGCTCTGCCTGTGAAGTACCACTAACGCTTACTGCAAASTAGGCTCTGGCTCAAACACAGGAAGGAGAGTTTGGGATACTGATTTGTATCAGAGCACAGCTGAGGTTGCTAGTAGCAAGGAGAACATTTTCTGTTGTATTTTAAGGAAAAGAGGTATGATATTGGACACCATGTATTTCTTCCAAAAGATGTATCACACTGTATTAAAATCTGTGTCTTCTTTTCTGCCATGAGGGCTAAAGAATTTCTGGTCTGTAAGAATTCCAAGGTTATCAGAATTAAAGGCAAAATGTAAAGGACAATTATTAATTGTTAACATTAGCTTTAGCATGCGTAATATTATCTTTTTAAAATATTTATAGAAATTACCAAAAATAATTATAGATCCTAATTGTGGCTACTCAGTGGTCTTTATGAAATTCTTTTACTCAGTCCTTTGGCTTGCAGGCATATACTTATGTTAAGGCAAAAAAAAAACTTCTATAATTAGATCTAATTGGTACCCTTTAACACTATGGGCCTGAYTGAGTCCCTTTGAAGTCAAAGGGAATTTACTGAATGAGAGACTTCAGATCATGCTGCAGCTCAGCAGAGAAGTCAGGAGAACGAGCGTTCTAGCTTCCTTCATCTGCAATCATTTGCAAGCCTTCCCTTCTCTACAGCTAGGAAATTATCCACCAGCCCTAACAAAACAAAAA
>NW_028186901.1:2046246-2098985 GCF_003343005.1 Rhea americana
AAAAAGAAAGAAAAAAAAATGTAAACTAAAAAAAAGGTGTGAGAAGGAAGTGAGAAAAGAGATATGGAGGTAGCACTGGCAAAGATTAATGCAACAGTTCTTATCCTTTGGAAAGCACAGACTGAAAACTTATTCTAGTCATCTTAGACCAAATAAAAGGTACAGCATCTTCACCTCTGTTTTGCATAAAGCAGTTTACCATCAAGCAGCTATCTATAATGCATTTATTTAAAATATTCCATTTAGGAAGAAAAGAAGAAAAAAAAAAAAAAAAGATGAAGAATGTAGTGGTATATAATTGCATCTGTCATCCCAAAAGAAACAGGTCTTTCCAGATGAGGAGAGAAATTTGTTGGAGAAAGGCCAAAAGTCACCTTCCTCCAGCTGCACTGAGCAACAAGAATGTTACTACTGCAGGAGTGGGCATTCATCATCTGTTTAAAAAATAAACTAGGGGGAAAACCAAAAGGATATCTGAAAAGTGAAACAAATCATAGTCTAGAAAATGCTTGTTGTGCAGCCAGTTCGATCCACCTAAAAAGAAAATGCAACAGTTGCTTCAGTAATTGTCATTCCTCTCATTAATATACATCCAAGGAAAGTAGTTTTTTCTCTCATTCAGAAGTACATGCACAGATATACACACAAACAAATTAATAAAACCCTCATCCAGCTGCAGGTATTCTCATCTGACTGGTTGGGAAGAAGCTAGAGGATTCAGTTTGTACTAGAACTTGAACAATCAAGGTACAGCATAGAAAGATGACAAATGAAGGAAGATTTATTTGTCCAGAATGTACATAGACATTCAGCATGAGACTACCATGGGGTCCATGCTGTAGTCACAGAGGGTACTGGGGATCGGTACCCTAATTCCTTCCACCAATCTTGAGATGACTTGAGGGAGCCTGAACATCTCACATCAATTCCACGTTTCCCATCTCCACAGATACTAACATCAGACTGCAGCAGTTGCTGAAATCGGTGAAATGGTTGATGCTTTTTGTAGCCATGTCAGAGAGAGTTTTGCACTGCTTAGCTCAGATGCTGGAGTTGTGGGTATAGCAACACCAAATTCAGTGCCAGCTTTGAAGTCTCCCTGGCTTCTGAATACAAATGTGGGAAACTAGTCCGCACTTAAGTCTCAGCTGCTTTGAGCACTGCTGCAGTCAGTCCTGGAGCTTTCTGCTTTAACACTAGTTTGGTCTTCAAACATCTATGTGACTGCAAGGTATTCCTAGTCCTTATCTCTGCTGAAAAAGTGTAGTGTTAGTGCACCTATGCTGAAACTGCCCTGCCCAGAATGGCAGGAGGGAGAGTGAAAAGGTGACTCTGAGAACATGYAGAATTGGGTGCATCTTCAGTCCACAAATAGAGCTGAAATAAAACCCTGTGAGCTCTCTAACATGGCCCRGAGCACAGCCTATCACCCACCTCTCCATGCAGTAACTCTCAGCCACTCCTTGAGGTCTGCAGAGATAACAAACCTCACCAGTGTAATTTCATTCTGCCTACGTTCCTCCTTGAACTAGTCCAATGAGACTGCTGGGCATACTTGAATTTCACAAACCTACTTAAGATCCCATAGGTGTATTCAAATGAGACGTATTTTAAGGTGGCCAAATAAGAGGTTTGTCCTTATACTTTTAGACATGTGTATACTTTCAAGATTATATAAATTTAAATATACATGTATATATAAGTATGTATGCATGTATATACTATGCACATGCATACAGATATAAAAACATAAATATTTACAGGTAYAGAAATAAAATGTGAAAAAGAAATTAGAGCATATTTACAGATGAGGAACTGTATAGAAGACAGCTCAATCACAAACTCTTACTAAAGATGCRAAGGTGTTAAAAGTTCATGTGATTCTTGAGTGTACAGTCAGGAATACGATGTTGAGAATAGAGAGTTAGTGCTGTAACCACCAAGTGTGAATGCACCTTCACGCTGTGGTTTCCAGTTTTTAGCAAAGGTCTTAAAATCAGAAATAGTACAGAAAAGAGACATAAGAAATGTAAGTCAGAGAAWATGATATATAGGGTTACTTCAAGGACACAGGCTGTTCAGCTTACCTAAAAGGACATCAGGAATTATCTTCTTTACAGTATATAGTTAATGCCAAGAGAAGATGTATCAAGAACTAAAGGGCCCTCCAGGGAAAAGAGGCTGGACTAGGGCAAGGTAAATGGACATACAACGAACCATGTTATATCTTTGCCTAAAACCTAAGAAAGAACCCAAGAACATTGAACTGGGCTATTTCTAACAAGCCAGCCAGTATTGGTGGAAGGCAGTGGAGGAGATACATCTTCCACTTCTGATTTTAAAGAAGGATGGCAGCCTGTTTGCTACTATCTCTTTCTTAGTTCCATCAGTAGCACTACTCTCTGAGTCTAACTTTATAGCTACACCCCCACCGAAGATCTGTTTGGTTGTCAATATGAGACCATAGRGTGGCATAGGCAGTATTAAAATGTTTATTTTCTTAAGTTATGGAAATATGCACACACATACACCTTCATCTTCCTCCTTTGTCTCTTTTTCTCTCTCACATATAGATAACAAAACAAAATCCTATGTTAAAATAACATCATTAAGGTTGCAAAGTCAAGCTTGCAGAAATTAAAGAATGTGAAAATTAAGTTTTCCTGTGAACCTTAATTAGCTGAAGGTGGCAGGCACCCTGTGGAAAAGATAGCATGTGATCATGTAATTAAAGACTGTGCCATAATGCCCCCACACAAGGGTGCCAAATTAATGTTGCGCGGGCAAACTTAATTCGAGCATTTCCTAACTTGTTTTGAGTGCTTGACTTTGCAACCTTAATAATGTTTCTTTAATGCAGTTTTGTATGTGTAATTTAGACAGAACTATCTCTTAAAGAAGCTTTTTGTCTGAAATATTACTGTCACTGAATCTTATTTAGACTCTTATTATATTATCATGATTTCATGGCATTTTAATTTATATTGCATTATTGGACTGTTAACTTACTTCCACTACTCAATTAGGCTGGCAATATTGTTTCACTTTTAATATGCTTCTCTTGCTGTTCAACATATTATAATAACATATTATAATTATTAGAAGGCTATTTATATTTACCTAATGTCGGTTTTTCTTTCAGTAAAGCAAGATTCTATTGAGTGTCACTATGTTAGCTGCAGACATCGGTAGGAAAGAAAATTATCTTAATACAGTTGTATAAACTTGTTCAGGAGACTTCTCTAGCTCATGTTCAGAACATGATATCAYGACTGTGTAACTTCAGAGTACCAATAAATAATAACAATAATAATAGTGTAAGATATCATTTAACATGAATAGTGTCTGACTGATTTGATTCTTTGAATATTTGATGACATATATTTAAGAAGACTGCATGTCCATTTTTATTGCCTATTTTATTTTATTATTGMCTATAATCTCTCATAGTGTCCTGTGTATTTAATAGATTTAGTACACTGAACAATTTTATTATAAATTCTTCTTATAGTTATACATTTTACTAATATCTTCCTTATTATTTGAAACAACACCTCTAAAATCAAAAAGCTGTACCAACCTAACCTCAGTGATACATAAACGCAGCAGCCTGCATCTGCATTAACAGTACTGGTTTTGGAGATGTTAAAAGCTGGAGAGATCTAAAATAGCTTCACCTCTGTACGTTTTTTACAATGTCACTCTCTATATTGATTGTATAAGATACCAATGTGATCAGTTAGGTACCAGCTACCGCTGGGATCCAGTCTGATCACTCCATGTCTGAAGCTTGATTCCTGATAGACTTCATCTTGTAAAAAAAAAAAAATAATAATAATAATAAGGACAGCCCTCTCTCACCCAACCTCCACCCCATGAGTAGTTTAGACAATATGTAGGTCTGGCCACTAGGATTTTTTCAAACTGAGCAGCTGAACCCCTCACTAGCTTCCAGTTTCCTGGGTAAGGTTTGCAACCAACAGGTTGTTTTTGAAAATTAAACAAAAAATGCTTCTTCCATTTGGGGAGATTCTCTAATGATTTCAGCAAACTGGAATGCAGCAGAGCTCTAAATAGGAGGCAGATGAAAAGCTTCCCTGGACAGGCTGTTCTGAGCCTCTGCAAATGCTGAAAGTTAAATGGCCTTGGAAATTTAGTTCAATCAGAAGTGATTCCAGTTAGGCTTAATTTGGAGGTAGTTAAGTTCCCTTCCTGGGACTTAGGTAGGWTTTTAAGTGAATGAGTCACAATATTTTGCAGGATTTAGTTGAATAGTTCTGCATCATGCTGTTGTAGCATTCAATTCTCATTTTTAATATTAGTTTTAATGATGCCTTCAACAACAACAAAGGGATTCAATCACTGCCTGGCATTTAAGCTGTACACTGCTCATATAGGTAGTATTATCAGGTACCTTCTTCAATAATCAATTAGCAAAGCTATACCTATTTGTGGCWGTGTGCAATAGGAAGCTTAAGTCACCTAATTCTGCAACAGAAACTAATAGCTTTCTTCCTCTAATTAGTTCTGCTGCCAGTCTGAACTCACTGCAGTTGGTATATCCAAAAGTGAGGATTAGCAGAGTGGACCAGCGTACTGACCTGTTTACTTCAGCAGCTTGCCWTTGATGTGGATAGCGATAAGAGTTCAGAAAGGAGTAGATTGCCYGGAGAGGTTGCARTGTCTCCTTCTCTGGAGATGTTCCAAACCCACCTGGATGCATGCAATGTGTTCTAGGTGACCYTGTTTGAGCAGGGGGCTTAGACTAGAAGATCACCAGAGGTCCCTTCCAACCTCAATCATTCTCTGATTCCGTGATAATTCAAGAAACCTCATAAATCACATTTCTTCCTCAAGCTTTCGGGGTTTTGCAAGCAAGAAAGAAYTTGGCCTTCCACTTCTCCAGTCATAAACAAGTTCTTCACCAAAATCCTCTTAAACACTTACCTACATATCTATACAGCTTGACAGTATGTCTGCGCTGAACAGAGCTGCATGGTTGCTGCTTCAAACCTGGGTTCCTGCTGACTGTTTCAAATTTTAGACAACACTTTCTTGGATCTACTTGGAAAATCCTGTGGATATATACTCAGCTAGTATTCAGTTATTCTCTGAAGTATAAAGRTTTGCCATTTTATTTCCTCCTCAATAGTGATGTACAAGAAGGAAGTACAATGAATATTAATTCAGAATATTGGAAGAATAACAATGGTATTTTTTTGTCATTTTCATCACAATGAGTAAGCCATAAGTGCTATSTGCCAGTACTACAGAAGGAACATTACAGAACAGAAAACAGATGGCTGAAGTACAGCGTATCGATGCCTTCCCATTGATAACCATTATTTGGCYTCCTCCACCATAATTTTAATTAGGAGAACAGTTTTCCCACAGATGTTCCCCAGCCCATTTTTGAAGCAAAGGTGACTGTGCTTTCTGACACCTGGGTTCAACCACTGTCTGGCAGGAAGCCCTAAACTGGTCTTTTAGAAGACTTCAACAGTCTCAGGAGCAGGTCTGAAACCCAAATGTGAAAGGATGGTTTCACTTCTCCTTCTCACCCGCATTCCATAATGTCGATAGAGGAAGTTTTCCATTCTTTCTCACTAATCATCTSTGACACAAACTTGGCAATCTTACCTGTAATATTCTAGGCCAGCTGCAAGGAGAAAAATTGCAGATAYGGCACCTTTGAATGGTTATGCACTAAAAGGATTTTGTTGTTGTTGTTTTGCTTTGGTTTGTTTTAAATAGAGTTAGAATGAAGGCCAAAACTGGTGGATAAGTAAGATTTGTTTGGCATGAGGCAGGACACAGTGTTTCTTAATAAGAGTAAAAAAAAATCCTCTGACTATCTCTTAACAGTAGGAGGGAGTCTCAGCTTAAAGTTATGTGCCCCCTTCTCATTCCGTTTATGACAGGGCTCTCATCAGCTCTCCGTAAACTCCTGGACCAAATTCTCTACCTTGATTTCGGTGGGGTTGAAAATGAGGAGAATTTAGCTCCCTGCTGATAGATGGCTGGTTGTGTATGTGGGAGGGGGCTGAGGGGAAGGCTGTTAATTAAATTTGAAGGCGAGATTCTGCTCTTTGCAGCTGAATTAAAAATAAAATACCAATTGAAGTTTAATTACTGTCTTTGCTTACTTGTGCATTCAAACTTGAAAGATGACTTCACACTCTGCTTTTAAGCTCCTGCAGCTCAGAGATGATTACTGAGTTTGAGCGCTATGTGACACACCGTCTTATCAAATACCCCATGCTACCACAGAGGCATTTATGCTACTGATAAGGTAGGCAGCAAGTGAAATCTCTGGGCCAAATAGAGCAGGATGCTGCCCTGCAGCATGCAAATAGGAAGGGGGCTTGCTTTAGGAAACCCCAGACTCCCATTGGCTTCAGTCAAGGTAATGATTACTCATTAACCAGTAGCAGTTATTCATTATTGGTTAACTATGAGATRACTATTGCTGTCCTACAGTGGGGGAAAAGATTTAATTAAGGCTAAAAATAGAGGAAGAAAGCCTGAAAAGACATTTGGGATAATATCCCCTTCCCTTTCTGCCTGTGAAACAGGAGTATCTTACACAATAAGGACCGAAAGGCTATGAAGTGGGTCACTGTTGTTTCCATTAGAAAGTGGAGAGTGTGAAGGGATATMATTATTTATGTTATATTAACATTTGCCAGTTGCATTACGGGTGGTGCACTTTTTCATGYACAAGACTTCTATTATTTTTACTAGCACTGGGCGTTATTCTGGAAGTATCCTACATRGACTGCACCTGGAATAAAGTACATTTTTTTGAAGTTTTAAGGAGTTTAAAGCTCTCAAGTCAGAAAGAGAAAAAAGAAATGCATGTGCCAAACCCCTCTGAGTCCTTTTTATGAAAATCTTACACCAGGATACTGCTGTGTTTGAGTAAGGGTGTCAGAGCCTGTCCCACACACTTCTTTTCTCCCCTGGCTGCCTCTGGCTCTCCCTTTCTCCTTTTCAGTAATTCATTGGAAGCTTTGGTGGAGTTGGTGGCCTATAGCTATAGTAAATCAAACTAATTACATTTGCACTAAAACTGAAAATGTCTGCAGTGTATTTTTTTCTCTCTCTCTTGCTCTCTTTTTTTTTTAATTTAAAGTACAGACTGTTAATATGTCTTTACTTAGTCTCTGCTATTCCCTTAATGGAAAAGTAAGCTGAAGCAACCACACAACTGTTTCCCCTTCTTTCAATGTCTGAATACTATTTACCGTGCTGAATCATTAAGGCTCTTGTTCATACAGACCCTGAAAACGTGGGCTGATGTCAAGGAAGACAAACAAATGAGGCCAAGAAATGTGACACAGGAGATCTGTACCCTTCTGGAAAGCCAGCTAGAGGCAAGACAAGATCTACTGGGGTGTCTAAAGTGACAATAAATGTCCATGTTTAGCCACCTAAATCATGCCCTTGAGAACTATTCAGTTTACCCTAAAGTATACACATACATTTGATAAACAAAATAGCTCTCTAGCATTCATTATCCCTACTGGGCTTGATCTAATTGACCACAAGCAGATGCTTTGTACCATTTCAGATATAATGGGATATTCTGTTTCTTCCTAGCTGCCACTCCAGACAAAAACCAGTTCATATGCTATAGCTGTGTCACAGCACTTACAGGTCAACTGCTTGTGTTSATATCTGAGGGGTCCTAATGGCACTAGAAGTCTACCTGTGGGCAACCAAACYGAGCTCATTAACCCCTTCACTGACTAGAAAGATACAGATGTACAGGCACCTACCTTTGGACTATTTTAATGGGAGCCATTCCTCACTCCTAATTTCCTTATGGCTCTTCAGACATCTCCTAGCTAGTAGCAGATCTGCTAAGAAAAAACATAGATATAACATCCCACACTGCCTGGTTCTTGTAGGTATTTAAGATTCAACCATTGGCTGCACCTGACACCATATACATTGGTTGTCTGTGTGTATGGGCACCAGTCTGTTCTTGCAGTTGGCCTTCTTATGCTTATTAYGAGATCTGCTGTGCTTTTTTTAGGGCAAAGATTTACTCTGCATATTCAAAGTTCATCTCGAAAAATCATCCATCCTGACAGATATTTTCTAGTGTTGCACAAATGGTGACAATAAGAACTGGATGAAGGAAAAGATGAAAGGCATCTTTTCAATAGTTTCATTATTCAATGACACTATTTAATTGTTAGAATAACCATATTAATCAGGGAACACACTCCTTTCAGTGYGTCAGACTAATCAAAACCAAACATTTCTGTCTTTCTACCAAACGGTTAACGTTATGAGCAGGGAAAATAATGCAAACAAAAACTATTATGCAGAGTTAGTTTAACGATACGCAATTTAAAACTGTAGCAATTGTTTTTGGTCAGTTTCTTGCAATATGCAAGGTAATTTTTTTCAATTTATTTGGAATTAGTCAAGTGCACTGTTGAAAAGGCAGAGTGAATTGATGTTAAATAGTTTTTGGAAGATGTAATTGTCTGATGATTTGTAAATAGCCAAGCTTATCAAAAAAGTAATTTAAATGTTATGCTGACAATTTTGTTCAGTTTGGTGTACTCTGTAAACCTATGAATCCAATTTTTAGCCCTCATTAGCATCAGAATTCTCTTTGCACTGCTAAATGATTTCAGGTATTTCAAGTGTGTGCCCAAAAGCATCTGATGCTGAACTTTTACTGATCCTTCACCCAGCACACAGAGAGTATAGTCAAGTTGTGGTCAAGAGTGCTTCTGTTTTCCAGTCACAATGATCTGGATACTCAGTTAACAGAGAAAGAGGAGAGCAGAGCAGAGCAAAGAGAAGAGCTTAGTCAATTCCTGTCTTTCAAAATCATGCACCACACGTCACTGTGAGAAGTTTCCCTCGACATAGATGCTACTTTTAAATGGTTCCTGTCATTTGGTTTTTAATTAGTTGGAACTTTTTCCCAACGTCATTGTTTTTCTCTGAATCATAAAACCTACCACCTTGCCTTGCCTTTGTGTGCCTTGCTTCTCTTCCCTTCCCTTCTCTTCCCCTCCTCAGGAGTTAAAAAAACAAAGCAAAACAAAAACAACCCACAGATTACATAAAACTAATAAATGAAAAGAAACCGTCCTCCCTTTGCTTTCAAAATTAGTAATTGTTATACTGTGACTTCATGAAATTATGGGTAACTGAGGTCTCATCCTTAAAATTATTCAACCTAATTGCTGTTAACAATCAGTCAGATTTGCCTGATATTTCTGTATTTACACATTCCTATGTGCGTTGCTCATTTAATCTGAATTCATCTTTCTTGCACAGTATTTTTATGACATAATCACATCTGTTTTACTGGCTCCTTCCTGGGTCATATATTGGTGTAAGTCATTGCTGTAATGTGCTTAGTTATAAGCTGAGTAGGAAAGAAGACTGGTAGTAGTCAATTTTAAGAAACAGGCAGTTTGCATGAATATGAAAGGGGGAAGGATCACAAGAAATGGGCGAAGATCTTTGATCTGGACTTAGAAAACCAGTTTGAAGAGGAGTTTGAAAAATATCCACATAATTTTCCACCTATTCTTCTAAAGGACAACCTGCCTCCTATCAAAATGTAAAAATCCACATCCACTGTAAATCCAATGTAAAAATCCACTGTAATAACAAAATGGTTTTGGAAAACTTGAAAATAAAAATCACTCTAGATGAAACAAGATTGTTGTGTAAATAGAAATATTAATTATTTTGTCAAAAATCACTAAACATTTATTGATATTTTGGAAATTAAGCTGATATTTGTGGAGTTCTTGATGAAAAATACTTTGAAAAATGAATAGGAGACCGTATTTCATTTCTGTAGAAAAACAAAACAAAACAAAACACTGGAGGGAAATTAATCTTGACCATCTTCCAATGGCAACTGGTGTCATGGGACATAGATTATACACACTGGGTAGGGCTTTTTTTTTTTTACCTAACTTTAGTTATCTCATGTGAGCTAGTACCCTTGACTCTATCTTTTGCGGAGAGAAGTAGGCATTTTCAGTAGACATTTCTTCCTAATTTAGAAAACAAACTAAACAGACAAAACATACCTTCTTTTGTTTATTTGATTACTTCCTTCTATTATTGCAGAGAGTTCTAATGTCTATATACTCTAAAGAGTAGCTTGGAGGGAGATGTCTGCACGATAAAGCTCTAGAGTTAAGGGGCATGACTATACTCTGACTAACTGAAAGCACGAGTCTAAGTTTATAACCACTCAGACAAGTTCAGCATATGAGAAAAGACAATTGGGGTAATTTCATTATGATCTACGCATGCCTTAACATGAAAAAATGATTAGCTAGTAAAGTGCACTTTAGCTTAGCAGAGAAAGTCCAGAAAAGAGCTGAGAGTCATAAGAATTCAAATGATAAAGTGGACATTTTCAACATAAGAAAGACTGAATATTGGAACAAGCTCTGCAAGTTCTAGATTCTCCCTGTCTCCATACCATGGGTACACGCTTCATTAGAAATAATGCTCAACCTATATGTACAAAAGGATTAAAAATAGGGACATATGTTATACAGGAGGTCAGACAATACAACCTGGCAATTCCTCATAGTTGAGAAAAATAAAAATCTGAGAATCTATTTTTTGCCCTTTTCCCTCCACACATTACTTCTTTATATAATCTACAAAGTCAATATGGAACTGTTTAGTGCTCCATGCACGCAGCAAAGCTCTGATAGCCCCTACAGACATATAATGGGGAGTCCTACTTCCTACATATTTCAGAGATAGACTTCTAGTCAAAAACATAGTCTAGCCCTCATGATTTCAGTTCTATACACATAGTTGATGGTTCTAACTTCATACCATCAGGTCTGAACCCGGTGCACCGATGCCTAAGATCATGCTATACCTTTCCAACCAAATGCTACTACTTCAGGACTGCACAAGGAACACACATCAGCTCARTTTGTTTTATTTTTGAAGACTGTCTTTCAATTGGAGTTGGTTGAATCTTCATTTCTATCCCTTCTATCTTTTTTTTTTTCCCTGTTTCTCCACTCCCCCCTCCTGAAGCAGTAGCAGGAAACCACATGAACCACAGGTATATATATACTGCAGGCATCACTGCTCTGCTGTTATGTTCTACTGCATTGAAGAAAATGAATCTTTTCAAACAGGTGAATTTTCCAACAGAAATGGACCAAACAGACTCAGTTCATTGAATAGAAAATGTAATGGTGATCTAAACCTATTACCTTCAATGGAGTCTGTGACATTTTCTTCAAGCATATTGATCTACTGGAGAGAGAGGTGGGGGACTGAGGGAGAAAGGGAACTTTATTTTTTTACTTACTGTGTTGCGTCAGTCATTGTAATGCTAGTCACAATGTATAAAAGACTCGTGGCATCAACAGGGCTAGTCCTTTTGCAGAAGCCGCAATAAATGCATTTGCAAGGCAGAATTAAAAACCCGGCTTAGGGTCAATTCTGTGTATATTTTGAAATTGCTAAGAATAACCTTTATTTTTCCCCATTCCCTCCAACATTTTCCCGCACACAATAGCCAAACTCATTACAGACAAACACACCCAGAACTTGTCCAATGGTCCATTCTTCTTTCACAATTTGTAATACCTTTCAGCTAGTTAATCACATTTCTCCCTATGCATATCTCCTTCTACTAAGCTGTTAATAGAGACTGAACTAATTTCAAATCTTATTTAACCTAATTTGGATTGGCAACATGTCCTTTAGGAGGGACAGAAAAAGAACACCACTAGCATGTTTCTTGTACATTTTCTGGGATTTGTTTTGTTTTGTTTTGTTTTGTGGTAGAATCATGTCTCTAGAGATTAGCAAGGTAGTAGAGAATTCTGCCTCATTACAGAACTGACATTTGTGCTGTTCCAGTTAGGGTTATTTTGGTGTTTCTATTATAATATAATATTATTCCCCTGTTTTACTGAATAAAATAGCCTCTTATTTGAAAATTTTCACATGGACATAGTGAATTTAGGTATTGTTCCAATACTTGTGACAATAGATATGCCATCTTTCCMTAGTATAGATCTCCTTCTGAATATGCTGCACATATTTTTTATTTAGGGAATATTACTAAAACCTTCAAACTAATACTTTGCAAGCAACATAACCGGTACAGATAGAAGACACATTAAAATTCCTTGGCAGGATCACAGTACTAGTAAAGTTCTTTAATATTAACATAATACTGAGTCCATTTATTTTGGCATTATCTTAATTTGATCCATTTTGCACCTTGTCCATGGCGTATATATATATATTTTTTCCTTTGTGCTAGTGCATAGAACTATTACATTTTGTTGTAATCTGAATTTTATAATCTTGCCTATTACTTACAAGCAATCTGCTGCTACAGTTGTTCCTAGGTGTTTTTATAAACTAATTTAACATCTGTTTGTACTATATAACTGTATCAACTTACAAATGGGCAATAGAACTTAGCATTGCTGAGAATTACCATGCAGATAGATGGAGTTACATTAGTAAAAGTAAAAAACACTCAGTATTTCATTGCAACTTCCTAAATAAGCTTTGTTATCAAGATTGTTTTATTTTCAGTAGGGCTTCTGAATTGAATGGCTAGGTTATTTACAATAAAGTATCAGCCAATATGTTCTATTTAAAAATAAATAAATAAATCCTTTAAATCATAGTTAAATTGAGTTTAAAAGTTCCAAGCCATTCTTTATCCATAATGTGATTCTGGGATCTGAAGGCATATATACGGTACTTGTTAGCGAGTAAGCAACATGAAGTGGGAGCTAAAAAATTGCTCTGAATCATTAGAAAGATTTAATTAAGATACAAGGCCTGTAAACTTGTCTGGGCAGTACTGAGAGCAGAATTTAGCCCCCAAAAAGTATCAGCCCAGAGCACTGAGTATACGTGCTGCAAACACCTCAATTCAGATCTGTTTACTTACCTTGGCATATTTAATAGGAAAAACATTGTCTAGTGCTGCTTATTTCCTTTGGGTCCATACCATACTGTGTTCTCTTTAAACGTTTGCCAAAGCTGCTCCAGCTACACGTGTTAAGAATTGCATCATTAGCAGAGGCAAGATAGGAGCTCCTAGATGCTCACTAAATTGGAGGTCTTGTTTRCCAATGTGTTGCCCATATAGAAAACAAAAGGCTCTGCCCCCAACAGCTAAAAGGAGAATTGATTTCTATCTCTTTGGAGATAAGAATTGATACATAGGGGAAGAGAAAAAAAAAGAGAGAAAAAAAAAAGAAGGGTTACACATGCCTATAGGAAAAAATAGAACTATAACCCCAAAATTCATGTGTACTGAAACTCAACATCTACAGAGCATGACACAGGCATTGGCTCACCGCCAATAGTTCGTCACATTCCCATGATCCTACTTCTAAGCTAATGAGAATTCCCAGCCTTTGGGATTTAACTATGAAATACAATCAGAATTAACCCTGCCTTCGTTGGGGTTAGATGATTTCCTATTTTTTCCAACATAATTGTTCTATGAGTCTACAAATATCTGAGATACCTTTAATATGTAATAGTAATGATGTGTGAGTAGTGATGTGATGGGTAGTAGCTTTGACGAAGATGTGACAGACTTCAGGAAGACCTATCAATCTTAATACTGATCTCAAGGCCAAGGGAACTCGATTGGCATGTACAGCCCTGTCTGAAGTCTGCACTGCTACACAGTCACTAATTAGAAGAAAGGCAGCATGTATGTGCTACATCATAGCTTAATATAGATACATTATTTGTCTTTTGCTCTCTACATGTCCTTCTGTTCAGAGTGCAGCAGTGRTAACTGTCAGCTGGTCTACCTAACCAAGTCACTTCTGGGAGAAGCGCGTGGTGTGATCTTTTACTATAATGGCACAGATTGACATGCAGCTGTTAAACACATCGTGAAATAGCTCAGTTGGCAATTCTGGAGAGTAAAGGGTTCATTCGTCATTTTGCTCTCTAATATGTGTATTGCAGTACCGTGCAGGACTCCCAGTCATGGATAGGAGGCCAGTTATATCAGACGTCTGACATTTTCATAGATGTCACTTACACGTTTTATGTCTGAATTGACAAAGTATTTCTCTTTTTAATGAAACGTTAAAAATTTGACTGAAATATGCATGATCAAATGATAAAATATCACCAAAATATTGTCCATGTACATATCATATTTGCAATTGTGAAAACTTAAAAGTTTGTACTAAAAAGTTTTGCATTAWATGTTCAGGTTCTTTGACATTGGAGCACTTCTTTGGAATAGGTTGAATTTTAATAAAGTGTTTACTCAGAGAATGTTGAAGCGAGTCATTTTGACTTTTCTGTTTCATTTTAATAGTGTTGAAACATTTAATTTCCATAAAGGAAAAAATAGTTTAATAAGGAGAAACAAATAAGTATGTATTTCTACTGTCATTTTTTTTGTTTCTATTAAAACATTAATGCTAATCCCGTGTGATATTGATTCTGTTTGATAACAGAAGGTGTGTAAATATAATTACTACATGGGTATACATAAAGATAATCTGAGCAGGGAGAACTAAATTCATCRACATTAGAGAGTAGAGAAAAAAATTTAAAAATGGAGTTGACTTATGGAAACGTTTCTGCACTAAAAAAAAAAAGCTTCTAAAAAGATTGTTGTACACTTTTTCCCCTCTAATTTCCAATTTAGGGAAAACATCTCAGCAAGTTCAAAAATAGATCCTGTGATATGCAATAAATGTGTCCATGATTAAGTAACTGCTCATCAGATTAGGTAAAAAGGAGATAGACCATCACACTATGATACTCTGATTAATCTTCTGGGTGAGAGAGTTCATTGTGGCACCATCAGCAGCTGCCAGCATTTTTCACTGCGCTGCTACGATGGTGCTGTGTCCACAGATTTTAGCAGAATGGACATGTTCAAACATCCGTGCTGTGAAGTCTAGATAAACCCAGAAGCACCATGGCAGGGCACTGCACACTGGTGTAACGAATGATACCCAGCTATCCACAATGTCAGCTCTTAATTTAKTTAGGACCCAGTCTGGTAAACCTTGACTCCATTACCAGTGCTTCCACATTTTGGGAAGCCTGCTTAGACTCGCCCAAGGCAATCCAGCTCAGTCTGCACCGATTTCTCCTCCAGTGTTCTATGAAATTCCCTGGAACTGATGGAATTGCAGTGGAGCGGAGCAATTAAAGAGAGTCAGACTCATAGGAACTGTTCATGTAAGTGAAACCGTGTTGAACTTTTCAGACAATGATAATTATAATTCATTAAATTAACATCCAGTTCCAAAATGTCTGTATTCATGAGATCCAGGGTTTTGATTTGCCTGGATTATAAACAGGGCCAGCTCTGAAATAAGGCCAGAAACCTTAATCCAAATGATCGCAAGCAAGTTTCAAATGAAAAACTGTTGCAGAAAGCTTCATTGATTCAGAAGTGTGCAGTTTTATTGTGAAAGAAGAAAGAAATGGGTCTGAAAGCTTGTGGGGATTAGCAGGAAAGAATAACAGAACCAGCGCTGGCTGCATACAACATGTTCAGAGTAATAAACAACAGTGTTATTAGCAAATATAAAGCCTGTGATAAACAATGCCATGATGTTTGCTTCACTCTAATAGGCAGGAACAGATAATTGGGACAAATAAAGTACTGAAAACTGTCTCTAACCACCTTTCYGAGTTGCTCTTCGAACAAGTGAATCAGGTCCTGGCATGCTGCAGAACTCAGCAGTAGCTTTGGAAATCAGCTTTTGTGTTTCACTAAAAGAATATGTTCCCGTTGCTAATGGAAAACAACAGAAGCTGAAGACGATCGCTTGAATTGTCAGATCTTCTTTTTTCTTTCTTTCTTTCTTTTTTTTTTTTTTTTAAGTGGTAATGAGAAGACAAGAGGACAATTCTACACATTCATCAAAGAGCTTGCAGAACTCTTTGGAATTTATTTCCTATTGAAGTCCAAAACATTTCTAACTATCGGCGCTTTTAAAACTGAACTAGAAAATTATTTGTTTTATCTTTCAACACTCCTCTCCCTCTTCCCCCACATTACTGATCGTGCATGGAACAGGTCRTTCTATTTTATTTTCATCCCATCTGTCCTTACCTTTCTTATTCTTTTCTCTAGTCTTTTTTTCCCATCATTATTTGAGAATCAGTAGAGATTTGCTTGGCACTAAGGGTGCCAAGGGAAATGCTGGAGTTGTTCTAACGCATTTGTGTCTGGACTATCCTCAGACAGCAGGGGGGCTTTGTCATGTCAGCCATATTTTAAAGTTATGACAACATTAATCTTGACACTGAATCATAATTACTCCTCACCTGGAGTTTGATGTACCCAGAATTGCCACTTGCTGCTGTGAGCAAGTGTTTCACATTAGCAGTGATATAAGCCCAGGCAATGCTTAAAGTGGGAGGACAGGGGAAATGGGTCTTGGYAATTTGCTAAAGGCTTTTTATATCGTCTTAATAATGTAAAATGCCAGCCTAGATTTCAGTAAACTGCACACATTGAAATGCTATTGCTACAAATGTAGTGGTCTTGCATCACCGGCTGACTTTCATATCAAGTAGATAGCAATATTTTGTAACTTTTAAATGAAAAGAAATCTTTTCCCCCTGCACTGACAACTCAGATCAAGTGACAAAAACTGTACTCTGAGCAACAATTTAGCATATGTGTGTGGAATATGTTTTGTCACACTTCATTCACACGCTGTCCTAACTTTCATTCAAGAGCTGTGTCGGTTCCTCGTTAACGATGCCTCCGAATATCCCTACTGAATAAGCAGGGCCATGAAAGCACGTAAATTGAGGCAGGGAGAAGATAACAAAGTGCGTGTGTCGGGGCGGTGGGGGTAGAGTTAAAACACTCTTCCTTGAGCTCTGTTAGCTGGCTTTGCCTTCCTGTTCATCACAACGTTCCCATGTGGCTTTCATCAATAAATTTCAGATGCCGCAGCATATTGCACCCAACTTTAAGCATTAAAGTCACACCTATTGCATCTGAAAACTCCTTCTCCCTGGTTTTTCCCGTAGTCAATTGACAAAGATGGAGAACTCAAAAGAGTGATTCAGATTATAGGTGGCCTGGCTCTCCCTCTGTCAGGAGCTTAAGTGACTAAGCATGTCAGCTAAACACCTCAGCTTAGTGCAATGCATCAAAGACTTAGGGCCCAATGGGATATAAGGACTTGAGTATCTAATCTAGGACTTATACAAAATGTACAGTAAGCACTTAAACTGTCATCCTTAGCTGACCCCTAATGTCCAAGGAGCTTAAAATCCTTTGGCACCTGACTTCTTAGTTTAAAGATCCCCAGGTACCTATAAGTGTGTTAATTTTTGGCAGGGATGAACAGTCYAACTCTTAGCTAATATTGATTACAATGCAGCAACTAGGCTTTCTTCTGCTCAGATCTCCTGGAGGAATCTAATTCTAGAAGACATTCTTCAAAAGGGCCTAATAAGCATTTATAGTAGTAGGGATATCTATGCACTGCAGTGGTTACCACCTCTCTTTTCAAGCGGATTAATGGTTGTCATCTTCTTTTAAATTATCATTTTAGTAGTCTGAGCACTTACCAAATATGTGGAAGACCAATTTTGACTTCCACAGTCAAAATTGACTCAAACATTTCTCCAACAAGAAGGTACTAAACTGCAGGATATAAACTATGCTAGTTGAAGGCAAAAGATAAGGAGCACTGATTTTCATTTGCTGATGCCACTTAATAATCTGAGTTTTAATAGAACTGAATACAGAGGAGGAAAGAAAAAGAGACAGAAGAAACACTCTAACTGGGAAGCTCGGACATTTGGTAGAGACAGAGATAAATCACCTCACACTTACTGTGGAGGCATGGTATGTGCTCCAAGTCTCTGTGTATTGATAGATACACTGTGCGTTCACATTCTAGTTTATTCCACAGTATCTTTTTGCATGGTGATGTCCAAATATCTGAGATGGTAAGGGTAKATCTAACAAGAGAAGTACCTAAATATGAGGTGTTCAGCCCAAAAGCTTGAGTTATGTACTTGAGCTCCTTATTTGATATTTAAGTAAAGTAGTGAAAATAAACTCAGTAGAGCATCCTGTGGTAATGTGCCACTGTATCTGCAGCTATAACAAGGGAGTGCTAGTATTTTCATACTTAACRGAGAAGAAAAAAATGCATGAATAACCATATCTTGTTCAGATTCTGAAGAACAAATATTAAAACGCCTAAAAGAGTAAGACCTATTTTTAGTCACACTACAATATCAGGCTTACATTTATAAACCTATATGACTGCTAAAWTACACAAAGCTACATTTTTGACCCTATAGGTCTTTCTATATCCCCCAAGGGATTCTATATGTCTAAAGGGAAGATTATGCTCAGAATTAATTTACCCAGACAATCCAGATGCATTGGCACATTGGCAACAGCTTACCGAGCCCTTTTTATCTAGAGTACTCACAAGAAACATAAGTGAAAGTTATTATGAATCTGAAACAACCCATCAGCACGTGAATCAGGAGTCTGGGTACTCTTCCTGGGGAGTGGGGAAGGCTGTTGATAGCTAGGACCRTATACATTCAGTAGTAAAAGCCAGTGGTAAGCCATATGTACCCCTGGAGGCATTAGTACCTACTTATCTTGCAAAGAAGGATAAATTTGCTAAAAGGTTGTAAGGTACCGTGTCCTGATGTTACCCTTTCTATATCTGCTTCATTTTGCTAAGTTTGGACTGAAGGAAAAGAAATGTARGGGAAAAAGTATAGAACATTTGTCAGGCTTCATGATGTTTCCTAAGAATAGATTGCTTATTTTAATGCTGTGAAAAAAGGGCAAATATATTAGTGAAAGAGGTTAGAATTTTTTTTTTTTTAGCGTGTTTGTCCTGCTAGCAAAGTAACATAACATAGCACAGAATTTGCATGATAAGAGCCATTAACATTTTTGACAGGGGAGCAGATATGGAAGTTTCCAATTCTGATTTATAACAAAAATTGAATATGTAGGTATTTACTAGTTATAGGCCACTCTATGAGATAGGAAAAAAAAAAAGTTTGAAACAAAATCTCAGTCAGTCTAAATTATTTCTAGGGAAATGTTGACAGCCACCTGAGAGCCTACCTCYGTAGTGTAAGGGCACATGAAAAACTACAAAGCATAGCCAGGAAATATTCTTGACTAAGTCTGAATGCTGCAGTTCTTGGATTTGTATGCTTTGTGTTAAGCTTTAGCGATTTAACATGTAGGTGTTTAGAGTAAACTACTTTTTTTTTTTTTTTTTTTTTTTTAGTATAGTTTCGATGTGATCTGGGTACTCTTCAAGAGCAATTCATCCCAATATCTGATAGGTGTGTCAGACTGGTAGAATAAATCAACCTCTGCTCATCTATTTGCTTCCTTTTACTATCTATTTTCAAACTAATTTTTCTGAGATCAATAGATAAATTTGTAATCCCAGTGAATGATCAAAAGATTCCAACAAACTTAGCAGAGATGCTTTGCAGACCATAAGAAGCAGTGCAGAATCAGGCTCATGGATTTTGCATGACTATCTGAGATAGGGCAATCCTGAAAAAAGCAGGTGAGATCTTTAGCTGGAAGGTAACAACTTTGCCCTTCTCAGGTTCACACCAATACAGACTTTTTTTTTTTTTTGCTTTGAAATTTTTCAATCTTTTTTTGTTATTGTAAATATGCTGAAAGTGAAAATCAACATATCTAAACACAGCCATGCAAAGAGGAGGGTTTTCTTTTCAGCAGGATGCGTTTGTAGTTTGAAGAAGCCCCATGAAGCTTCAGAGCCCTAATGTTAACCAAGGAAGTMAGTTTTGCAGGACTATGTTCTGCAGGAGCACTGTGCAGGAGCACAATGTTCTGCAAACAAGATCCCCGTCTTTCTGATCATTACCCCAGATTCACACCGTTACATAGTATCTCACCAACCATCACCTTTTCTTCCCAGAATTTGCCCCAAATTCCCTCAAGCAAAGGGAAGGATGGATAACTGCAAATCTTTGTATCGARATACATGTCCCATTTTATTACCTTAACCAGATCTTTCAGATGGCCCTTCTATTCTGTTTCTATTATATCAAAACTTCAAAAGCACAGAGTTACATTTCTTCACAAATTGGATGAGATGTGGAATTACTGTGGTGGCAGCTGAGCCACCAGAGGTTGTTATACTTGTCTTAGTCAATATAAAATGCCACTCTCTCTCACACATATACACTCAACTTACGAACCACCAGAGAATAAAAGAACTAAAAACGATAGCCACATACATATCTTATGAGTATTTACTTATGAAAAAAATCTCCAAGGCTTATTCAACAGAAACACAGATGTTGGACATTTGTTATATATAGTTAACAATAAGATATAAAAATATGCTGAAGCAAGTAAACGGAATTTATCTGCCAGTTTAAGACTTCACACTTAGAGCAAAGTTCCAGCTTCTTTTCTTTGTCATTTTTTCATTTGTGTGTGTATAATTCAAAATRTGCATAATAACAACAAAAACAGATTAATAGAATTCTTGTCTGTAAARCTACTGAATCTGTTTACCAATTGTTTTGAGATCTTTTTTCTCTATTATTTTAGATAGAAATAGTTCTCCTTATTTATAGAAGAAAATAAGGTCACAAATAAAGGTTTGGACTGCATTTTGTTGGCACCTGATGTATCCTGACTGCCTTTGATGAAGCCTAGTCCTAATTTACAGCTTTGTAAGTAAAAGCAGAGTCCGGCCTTTCATCACTAGAGACAGCAACTCAATTCCTGCCCAGACTCTTTTTGTTCTTTCTTTTKGGGGCCTTGATTTAATGCTGAAGTACTAAATTTAGCACTTGAACCCTAGCGCTATTAGTTTTAAGCAAATGAGAAAGGGCTTYCCTCATAAGGACAGCTTCAGAAGTACTGAAGTCACTTCAAAGACTAGATCCTATTGACTTTAAATGAAACAGCAACTGGATAAAAGATCCAAACCYCTATGGAGAAAGGCTGGAAAGCTGATCCACGTAAGAGTCCTAGACACTACTACAGGGAATGATGCTCATAATCTCACTGGCCCAATGAAAAATAATTTAATGGAAAGAAAAGTTGTCAGAGGGGTACACTTGTGAGTGAGCTGTAAATTGATATGCTACATTTTCACCTATTTTGAGATACAGTGGTAAGGTCAATATCTTCCTAACAAAAGTGTCTTTTCAGTTCTTCATGCAAATGACGAGGAGGTCATCTCTTATTATTTTTGATGACTAAACTTAAGAATTTATCCATTCACAATTTTTAGGTCAGTTATTTTTACCATTATTAAACTAATTTAAACAGATCGTCATATATAGGAAGACGATGATTCCTCCTTAATCATTATAAATTTGGAAAATTTCAAAACCAGTGAGGCTGCAGAKCTTTCAAAATGGAGATGCCATCATTTCCCTTCTCTCGAATCTTCAAAGCAATCAAGATCATCTCTGAGATTTTCAAAAGCTTCCATTTCATTCTGATGCCCTCATTTTTTGGATGTTTAATATGAGACAGAATGGTAACTTTGGTCTCTTCTAAAAATGAAATGTGGAAGTTAGCTCAGAACTGCAGCCATGCAGATTTGTCCAAAAGGTATAAGTACCCGTATGGGAGCTTTATGTATATCACCTCAAATCAGATRCCTACTTGTGGTCAGCTGAGTGTCTCTCTAAGTATTAGCTAGTTTGCCATGGAGTATAGGGGAAGTTCAGACACAAAGCCCACACAGAGACATCCAGACACCAAAACTTGTGTGTCCAAAGTCTCCAGATGTTTTTGAATTTAGTGATAGGACTCAGTTGCCCAAGTGTAGAATCACAAAATCAGAGAACAGTTAAGGTCGGAAGAGACCTTTGAAGATCATCCAGTCCGACTCCCCTGGTCAGAGCAGGGTCACCTAGAGCAGGTTGCTCAGGGCTGTGACCAGTCACATTTTGAATATTTCCGAAGATGAACAGTCACTTCGTCTTTAGCCAACTTGTTCCTGTGTTTGACCACTCTTATAGTAAAAAGAWTTTTCTTATGTAAAACTTTTTCCTTATATTTTCTTATGCAACTAYGTATTCTGGCCTATTTGATATGCTCTGCATGGCTTCCAGCTACTGCCATAGCATCCTACTTCCAGCCCCTGTGGATGTCGGGATATTCTAGGCCTCCRCTGGCGTTAGGCATCCACAGTTAGACTGCTGYATCACACCACAGCTAACTAGATAATTGTGTAGACTTCTAAAGCAAACCAAAAGACACTGGACCTTTCACAGGGGAATTGCTCCTACTTGTCTTAAATATCTATCTAGAATGGGACAAATTACTTTCTGTAGGGTTCATATGCCACTCCACTGACAACAGAAAATACCTGGGTCACTAGACATTAGCACAGATGAAGGGCAGGGTTCCGTTGCCCTAGGAAGGCTCTGTAATAATTTTTGAAATGCTGTAGGGCATCCCWTTTTGGTGTTGCTCTAGGAAAGTGTTAATATCCTGTAAACTCTCTGGCAGATCTATTAGGCCTAGACACATCTTTTCTACATTTATCTTATATTAGCTGGCAGATTTAATTTTTCACTATTTAAAAGGAAAAAAAAAAAAGATTGTTTTTTACCTAATTTACATTGTAACCAGGTGGTCTCACCATACAGTATTCCCATTGCTAGAAACATGCCATAGCATTGTATTGAATTTACAAGGCCTCAGGGCTGTGGCTTGTCAGGCTTGCTCTGTCTGAACTTTTCTTGACCTGCCTATGGCTTCATTTAATTGGTTTAGCTGTGACAGCAATTTCCAACTGACCAGGTGACTATGGCTAATTTGTTTTACTTTCATTTATCTTCGCGTGGTATACCTATATTTATATAGATAGCAATAATGAGCAGTTATTCTATGTATAAAGAGATATTTATGACTCTAACAAAATGATGTGGTGTAGAGAAATACAGGCCAGGTGTGACAGCAGAGGTCTTGAGAAGCAGAGACATGGGATGCAGTGTAGAAGGGTRTGGGCATGGGGTRATAAGARATGGGCCACAAACTGGCTCTGGAGACCCCACAGCTATAAACAACTCACTCATCATCAGTGAAAGAAATCCAGATCTAGACCTGGACAAAACAGATTTTAGAGAAAAAAAAGATGTAATATCTAAAAATGCGTAAAAAGCACTATATATAATAAATTTGGAGGTAACCCAGAGCTGCAGACCATTGAGGAAAGATATAAATGTGTGTTAGCAAATATATAAAAAGGATTCTTCTTCTTTTCCCATGAACAGTATTTTGAGCACAACAACATTGTAATAAATTGAATAGTGATTCAGAAGACTATGTATTTCTGTACCTCCAAGCCCAGGCTGATTTAGGAGCCCATCACAGTGGGCACAGTGTAGGGAACTGGTGAGCACTGAGCGCTATCTTTGCCTAAAGCAAATTGTGAGCTTATATATTCAAAAATTGGGGGTTTGTATAATCATGTATTGAATCAGACATTAAACAGGCGAGTAGAAAACTTTCAGCCTCGGCAAGGAGAACGCAGCATCCTTGCTGGAATTCAGGCTAAGTTAGCAGTTTGYCGCCTGATCTGTTCACAAAGGTAGAAAGCAGAGATGTCTTCCTTTCAGCACGACCTGCTCACGAGTGAAGAGCAGTGGGGACTACATGATCCCTGCCACCAGCTATCAGAATAATTATACAAAGGTATAGGCTTCCCATCTTCCTTTATTAATGTTGCTGCTACCAAAATCTCAAATCATTTTCAAGGGAATAACTGTCGTCTGCAGTTATCTCAGTGGCGATACTAAATTACAACACAGGAAGTTTCAACGCACAGGTGAAGTAGGTCTTGACAGCGGTTAGTAGATGGAAGAAGGATCAGAGTCTTGGTCTCAGATTTTGATCTTTCTTGTGTCATTGTTTAATTGTGTAACATTTTGCAATTATACCCGTTAAACATTTCCTGTCCATAATTTTACTTATCTCTCCAATRTATATCATATTACCTTCTAAAGTGCCAGAGATTAATTTAATTATTTTTGTAAGGTTCTTTTTATTATTATTTGTTTGGTATTTTTTAGTTTCAAAGAGAATCAGAACATTTTTTTAATGGGTGAAATATTTTCAAARCAGACTGAATCGGCTGGTCACAAGTGAATAATTAGTTATGGGAATTAAGAATCATATGATTACCACCAACCATTTATAAATAGCAAATGATGTAACTGGTGAAAGATAGCTTCTAGATTTTATTTTGTTTTGTATTCTTTCTTCCAAAAAAAAAAATGTAAATTGATCTTAGTCTTTTATAAAACAAAAATCTTTGCTGAAAATGTTTTCGGTTTATTCATGTAAAGTATTGTTTTTTATTATTATATATACCTTATAATATGCATTGTGTACTCTTTTTTTAAGGTGGAATCCATTTCACCTAATTTTATTAATAAAAAACTATGTATATCTGCTTTAAATCATCTATTTTTTTTCTGTTGTAAAATGAGAGAGGCATCCAGGGAAAGCTAAAATCAGTGCTAAATCAGTGCCTTTWTTTTGGATCTAAATATTCTTCCACTAACTAAAGGGGGAGAGCAGACAATTGACTTGAACTAGATACCGAAGTTTTAGAAAATTAAAATTAGAGTAGRTTGATCCAGTCATTCATGTTAGCTATTATTAATTTATGACATGTAATAGGAAACTAAATCACACGTTATTGATTCTACTCTGTGAGTGAGTTGTGTTTAATTACTTCTACAGCATCTTCTATATCATTTCAAACCCTGGAGAACAAGAATTGCCATCACATTTTACCTTCTTATTTTCAGACATGCAATGATCATTAGATTTCAAGTGTAAGGACTCTCCTGACCTSTGAGTAAAAGAGGTACGTGGAGATCTCGTAAACGCTTAGGAAGGCCCATGCTTGTCTGTGGTATGGCTCGTCTACAAAAGTTTTCCATAACTGTGCTGACAGTGCTCAGTGCTGATTCAAAGGAAAGACTGCTGCCTAAYGAATCAACTTCTCATTTTTTTCCCTATGAATAAAGGCAACTTTATTTTGTGTTACTGCCACCACTTAACTTACACTTCACAGGACATATGATACAACAGCCTTTGCAATTCCTAGTTAACTGCAGTGAAGGAAAGTTCATAACAAGTGAAATCTAGTTTTGCAATGCAGCRAGAGTTTATTACCCTGCAGAATTTGTTTCAAACTGTAGTCTGAAAAGTAAAGGTGAAAAAATAGAGTGATTACAGATGAGGTCTCCATATAAAAAGGTAGAAATATTTAATGTTGATAATTATGCAAACAAGATTTTCATATCCTAAGTTTTAATAAAATTAGATTTAACAAAGCTCTCCAAGAATGTAGCCCTTGGGAATTTATCAAGATGAGCATTACTGACTGAAAAAAAAATGAGCTTAAGGCTAAATTGAATTAAGGATGAAGAACTAAAAATTATCAGTGATATACTGGACAAGAGTAGTGTACACTTTCACACTGAAAAAAAAAATAATATTTAGAAAGTAAAAGAACGTGGAAGAAGAATGTAGGAAAAAAGAGAATGGGAGAAAATTAGTCTTGTGGTCCATATCCAAATATGTTTACAATAAATACAGCTAGTGGAACTGAGGTTACTTGAAGTTGAAAACAGATGCAATAAGTTGGCCAAACTTAAGTCCTATTTTTCAAAGGAGAAATCTTAAGGGTCTTACGCATCTATATACCTATATTGCATTTCAAATCGAGACTTTGTCTCTTAAGCAGCCTAGATGCTGCTGAAAACATTCCTCCAGGTCAATCTAACTCATAGCTAGCTGGGCCTCTTGAGCCTGGGGAAGAGAAGACTGAGGGGGGATCTGATCAATGTGTACAAGTACCTGAAGGGGGGGTGTCAAGGGGACGGGGACAAACTCTTTTCAGTTGTCCCGTGTGACAGGACAAGAGGCAATGGGCAGAAATTGAAGCACAGGCAGTTCYGCCTGACCATGAGGGGGAATTTCTTCCCTGTGAGAGTGACGGAGCACTGGCACAGGTTGCCCAGAGAGGTTGTGGAGTCTCCTTCTCTGGAGATGTTCAAGGCCCACCTGGACGCAACCCTGTCTAACATGCTCTAGGTGACCCTGCTGAGCGGGGAGGTTGGACTAGATGATCTCTAGAGGTCCCTTCCAACCTTACTGATTCTACGATTCTGTGATAGTTAGATCTTAAACAATTGGCTCTACTAGGAAAACCAGACAAGATTCAAAGATGCTCCACCTCTGCTAGAATTCTTCTGGGACTGCTATTCGAGAAAGGGAATAGATGTAGCACAAGACACATTAACTACAGGGGAGTTCGGCTCTCCTCCTCCGTGTCAGGTGGAATCAAGGGTTGCACTCCCTTTGGCTCCCAGGGCCTTCCCTGGCCTCTTGTGGGGGAACCACGTTCGCTGGGGACATTGCCTAAACTTCCCGCTTGCTAAGCTGTGCTGGCTTTTAAGCAATAGTAGAACCAGAAGGGGTCTCTTGTACTTTTTTTCACTTGTCTCTTTCATAACTAAACAAGACAAATAACAATATTTATCACATAACCACGTATGATCTGTTAGCTGTAGTGTTTACCCTGCTTATCAAATCATGTTGTTACTTGCCTATCAGCTTCCCTTTTACAGTTTTTGTATWTTTACTATGTATTATTGTTTATACATAGTCCTTAGCTCACTCTACATAGCTGATAGCTCACTGATATCACTGCATGAAATCTGTAGACGGTGATATATAGAGGTTAGAATGCTTTCTTCTTCATTACGAAGGGATAATGAAGGTACTTTTCCGGCCTTAAAACCTGTGAACTTACATTCRGTGAAAATATTTTAGATTTGATAGATATTCTTTTTCTGGAGCTGATATTATTACAGTGTGTGTTCATATTTTTATAGCTATTTCTTATTGAATTCAATTTTATATATATTTTTCCCTTGTATTATATAGTTCTTTATTTTATARTCTTACATCATGAACTGCATGGTGTCTATGTGTCTAATCTCTTTGATGCAAATATCAATACGCAGTTGCTGTTAAAATGTAATTTTTTCCCCACTTAAGCATAATCAATACAAAGACAAGGAAGGAAAGGAAGAAATTGCATTTTTCCCATATAGAATCTTATCATTTCAGTCCAAAAGGGACAATTTTGGTCATGTAGTGTTAATTCCTGGATGATGAATGTTATAGAGTTTCATTCTGTTTTTTCTGCCTATACGTTCTAATTATTCTAAAATATACAAGTGCACATTGATAAGGGCAAATATAACCTTGATCTGAATRATGGAGAAATTCCAGACAAAATTATGAATGAACTGACAGTAAATCAGTCACATGCTGGGTATATCAGACATACTGCACATGCACAGATTGACTCGTTGGCACGTGGATGAGGCTCAGAGATCATAAGTCTTCTCTGATGAGGCTTCTGGATGTTCATAAATCCTTGAAAAACTACATTTTAGTGAGTGAAGCTAAGGGAGTAGAGAGGTAAATTCTCTCAAGTAAACTTAGTCTGTGCTTTCGCTCAGACAAAACTCGCTCATCTTCACATTGCTGGTTTACAATGTAGTCTACGTCAGCAACACTGTGGAGTCCTTAGCCTCCAATGGTTGACTGAAGGATCTAAGGTGCCCTTTTTCTTTACTAATTTCATGGAATGTTCTCCTCACAAGATTTACTTCATTCTGATGCAGAAAAATGACATGAAAAAAATATCATCTTGAATGAAGCTGTTCCACTGGTCTGAACCGCTGATAAGGACCTTGAACATTTATGTCTCCAGGGGTATTTTAGCAGCCTAAATACAGACTAACTGTAATTCTAGACAGAATTCTACCTAAAAAATTGCCATTGACTGTGAGCACACAAGATTCTAGACAAAGAAGGTTTTTCTTCTGATCCAGGAAAAGTTAAGTAAGTCTTAAGTCACATTCAGTTTTCTTCATGAAGAGACTTAGTCATTCCCACATGCATTTTCCAATCTGAGAAAAAGGTGTTCACATTAGAGAAAGTGTTATTATAAACAAACGTTGAATTTTCTTTCATTAGGAAAAGTATGATCAGGTGACATTTAGTGCCTGAGGCCCCACAAGATCAACTCATGTGACATGAATTAAACATCGACGTGAAACACAAACCCAATTTGAAACCTTTATTTCACCTTGATTCTATTAAGGAATGGAAGCTGGCAAATTCAGAGAGCTGGATTTAATGCTGTGTTTGCTACAGATGCCTTATTAGGCCTCATGTAAGTTACATTAGGATCAGTTCAGATGGTTAACTTGGTTTCAACTGCTTGCCTTGACTGATAATGCAGCGAGCTAGGATCTGGCATCCACAGATATTCTGAATCATGTAGAGTTGGCTTGAACTTGGACTTCAGATAAGTCACGGTGCCTAACTTAGACATCTTCACTAGCAAGTCTGATCACATTTCTTAATCCTTTCATGTCTTCTTGCCCTAAATGCAAAGTGGAATGATAACATCTTCCCTAAACGATGCACAGCTACTATAAAAACAAACACATTAAACTTGCTGAGTGTCTGACAACTGCAGTGATTATTGGGACTTTCTGAATATCTAAAAGAGTTAAGCTGAGTCCTATCACAAAGCCAGTCTGACCAAAATAGTTTCTTCTGTGCTCAGTTAGAAGTTATTTACTTCATCTTACCTCCTTATGRTCTCTGCATGAGATGTTCCCAATTTAGTTATAGCAACTGAGGAAGAGGAGAGGAAAGGAGAGAAAAGAAAAGAGGAGAGGAGAGAGGAGAGAAGAGAAAAAGAAACCTGGCATCATGATTCCTCCCTGTTTTCTTTTCCCAGCTTGGTCTCAAGTGAGAATATTTATTTTATTATCTCTCAACTGTCCTATTTTTGCTCACTTTTAACGCTCTCCATTGTAAGTAATTAAGCTATTCTAGGCTCAGAAGCAATGGGAGCTTTTTATATTTGCGAACTGAGATGGCATGCCAAAAGGGTATTTTTATCAAGTGTTCTTACATAAAGGCAACCACAGATCTTTGCAGAAGATAGGTAAATAGCATTTGGAGGAGTGGGATGAGAACAGTTACTGACAAAGCCACTGGCAAATTCAACACTTACTCATACTGGGAGGCAATGGGCAAAGAAAACAGCATATGTTATACAAATAGTTTGATTGCAATGTGGAAAACACTGTCTTAAAATAGATGGAAAAGGGTGGGATTCACACATGAGGTAGACATCTACATCTCAGTTAGTTACTCTAAACTCCTCTGTGGTGAGGAATAAATGGTTTTAAGACGAAATTCATCTGGTCTCTTYTGGATATTAGATTTAGGGTGAGACTTTGCAATAAAAGGACATGTTTTTCTTACTTACTACATATGGAACATGGGGTAATTAGCTCAGACGTACATGTCTACGCTGTAGAGATCTACAGCTAATGTGATTGATCTTTCCCCATCGATCAATAAGCTAAAAACATGAACATACAGAAATAAGACGAGAAAAAAAATATAGGGGSCTCATCAGAGAATGGAAAGAAGGTAGCACTTGAAATCTAGTAACCTATGTATATGACTGAGTTTGTGCGTATGGCATAYGTGCCTATACAATGTCCATCATAACAGCTTGTGTTCTTTGTACTTTCATATCTTTGTGTACGTAGGAGTTATTACTTAAGGGTGGGATTAGACTGTGCAGAGCAGCTATATCATGTGAAGTGTTGAGGAATTCACATCTGGATCTCTGTGGGCTTGTTTCCTTTGCATTTACATTTGTGCTAATTGTAGGATCTTCTGATACCCCTTGGAGCAAGTTATATAGTTAAAATAATAAACTGTTTGGCCCTSTTGCTGAATTTCAGTACCCTGAAAGGTGGAATCCCACAAAAAGCCCAACTCTCTTGTTATCTCAGCTGCAGAAATTGCCACTCGAGGCAAAAAGAAAAGCTAGAGAAAAATGTGAAGACTGTTACGAATGATGAGATATTCAGATTTATTTGGGTTCCTGGGGAATCAAAACACTTAGCCAGAAAGTAAAGATAGGAAAGAGTACAAAAAAAAAAAAAAAAAAAAAAATCTAAACCTTGAGCATCTGATAGGATGGAAACTCTCTTCCTTTGTTTCCCAGTTCACAATAAATGGTATTTAACACTGTGCATTTAAGTCACTTTTTGTTGCATTTTAATCTGGTAATTAGTTTTTCCATGAATCAAATACTTTTTAAGAAGATCAAACTGAAATAGCATTTAGCTTAATTCTGATGAGGCTGAAGCTATGCTTCATTTGACCAAGGGTGTTTAAGAGTTGAACAATAATGTGTAATATAGAAAGTCTTTAGCAGCAACCTTTTCCATTCTAACTAGTGCATAATATTGGTTTTGCAATCATTTAGTAATTATATAAGGAGGACATATTTATTACGAATTATTGATTTTATAATTACTGCTGCTGGTGTTCACATTATTACACAATGAAAATCTTTTAATATACAATGTTCTTCACCCTCAGCTGGCAAGCAGATAGTGCAATGCAATTTACTGAGTAGCCAAGAGTAGATTTTTATCGGCACTTTTTTTTGCCAACTACCTAAGTGTCTTGCCTTCTGAAAAAAATATTGCTAATGGCACTTAAAACAAGAAGAATGTCCAATCTTTCAAGGTCATTTCTGGACAATGATTACAGTCAGTCAATGAAGAAAAARAGAGAAAGAAAAAGAGAAAAGGAGAGAGAAAGGTAGAGAAATCTGTTTAATTGTTGAGTTATTTTACTGCTAATATCACCAGGAATTAAAAGTTATAGCCTTAAATTTGCTGTAAGCTAAATAGACATAAAATGTCACTATCATACACTGGATCATGACACATGAAGATATATCTCTTGTGAAATTGATTTTTCCACGTGTGCAGGCTGACTGCTCAGTGCAGCTAACCTGCCTGTAGAAAGGCAGGGGAAAGTTATATTCAGGGCTAGTGTATAATTGTCAATATGTTTTATATTCTATAGCAAGGGATTTTTCTTCAAGACGTGTACAAAAGAGATTGTCCGAGTTTGCCGTGCGATTGTGTCTGCAGCTGCTCACTAATAGCTGTTGCTAAGAAACTGTCACCCCAAACAAAGAGGAGTTTTGAGCCATCAGAAATCTTTGGAAATAGGGTTTTCCATTACTGGCACCAGAGTTTAACAGCCTGCTCACAGAATTTAGCCCTGGCAGGTGCTGAGACACTACAGCGCAGGGCAGAGCATGCAAGCACCTTCCACAGCTTCCTCAGCACTTGCCGGGATTGAAACTCCAACTAGAATCTTTCCAGACCTGATCTCCACTTCCGACACACACACACACGTACATATGTATACACAGATTTAGCAATGGCCCAAGCTGGGATGTGGGTCTGAATTTTGTTGCTTGGTTGTGCTTCACTCAATGAAATGATTTTACTAGAACATGGTTATGACGCAACTCTGCTGTCAATGAAAAAATACTAACGTGCATCACACTAGACKAGTCTGTTCAATGAGAAATAATTGTGTTTCACCCCAATATAGACTCCAGATGATCCCAGTTACTTGATATACTGCTCAGTATCTCAGCACTTATCCATATGCACAAAAACACACAAGGGAAAAAAAAAAAATTCTGACTGCGGTCCTTGATCAGGAAGAAAGAAGCTCCTGGTGTATGACAGACTGGTAAGGTGCCTGCTTCAGATTTCATCAACATATGAACACACACAGAAGAAACTAAAAGAGATGAACTAGAAATACACTAAGTGATATATCTATATATCACTAGATATATCTTCATGTGTCATGATCCAGTTTATGATGGTGGCATATTATGTCTGCTTAGCTTAGGGCAAATTTCAATGCACTAAGTTCTACACAAGCATTTGACTTTTCAGGATGAGAGAAAAACCTGAGAAATAATAATACTGGGAAACGTTATCCTTCCTTTTTGTAATTAAAAAAAAATCAAATGCAACTTCAGTGATACTTCAGTGACTTATGGAAAACAATATGAAAGATAAGACAAATAGGAAAGGACCTTTGTTTCCATAAAGGATACATTTCCACAAAAGCACATTTAAAAAGTACAGTTTTGAAAGTATGATGAACTGGAAATTTAATACTTTTCCATAAAATATTTGAAATATTTGGAAAATTTTCACAGAAGATTTCAGATAGCATTCACCCTCTTTCTCTCTTTATTTGCCATTTTCTTTCTTTGCTGATAACCAAATGAGCTGAAGATRGAAAGTTTTCAAATATAATCAGTTGAAAACCTAAAGTGGGGTGAGTCTAAGCCATGGATATTCTGGAACATGTAGCCACAACAATGACAACTCATCTAGTATTGCAGTAAGCTGGGCATTTCAAGAAATATTGATCAACACGCCTGCAGAAAATATTTTTTTTTGGCACCAAAAGCTTTTTAATGTTGTCTGGTTTGGTTGGATAACATTACATTATTTTCAGCAGCTAGATGCAAGGAGCAGAATATCTAAACGTARAGTTTAAAGGAAATTTAGTTGCCCTAGATCTAGACTCCCAAAATTATAAGTTTCACCTGTGCTTGTAATGTCAGCTACAGTCAGTGTGGAGAAAGAGTCTGCTTCAGGTTTGTCTGCTCTACCTAGACATGCATTGTAGGAGAAGCGTGCTATGGAGRTATCTCCAGCTCTTTCTTGATTAAACTAAGGAGTTATGTCTAACTTTTAGGTTAATTACTGTATTCTAAAAATCAAAAAAGGAGAATCCAAAATTAAGAAAAACCTTTGGCCTGCATCTTCTTTGTGTTTTATGCTTCTGCAATTCAGTCTACGACCAGCTCGCCACTGTAGTAGGCATTGTAATACAGAACTGAGATTTTTACTGCCTCAGAGATGTTGCAATGTRTGTATAAGATAAGAAACAGACCTATAGGCAAATGGAAAAGTGAACATTTGATATGCTCGCAGGTCTCACATTTCTGTGGTTTTTTCAAACATATTTTATTTAACAAAAGTGAAAGAAATACCTTTGTCTTAAGCTGATCGGCTATGGTTCTCACTAAATCCTCGGTGCTTTTTTTTCCCCCTTGAAAATGTCAGGGAGTGTAATAATAACAATTAATGATTATGACGGTTGCTTCAAACCAAAGACTGTGAGTTTAATAGGTTCATAAGTCCATTCCAGGCTGTGGAAGTTGATTTGTGACATCCTGTCACAGACCTGTCGGGCATTTTGTTAGTGCTGGTACAAAAATATATTATTTTCCCTGGAGGAAAAAAAAGAAAAAAAGCAGTAAGAACACTCTTAAACATTCTTCAACAGCTAACATTGTATTTTTTTATTTTGCAAAAAAAAAAAATAAAGATAATAAATTCATATATATTATTAAAACATAAAAATGTAGTACTTTTTGGAAGAGAGATGTCAGAAAAAGATAAGTATATTAGTAAAAATATTTTTCCATGAAATGTCAGTTRTGTGAAAACAACAGACTTCCACTGGAAATGCATGAAATTTGTAAAAGTTAACAYGAAATATGAGACTACTTCAACACGTTTCTTCTGCTGGTTGGTTTCAATCTTTTAGGAAGTGCAAACTGACTATGTGTTTGTCCATCTCGAAAGGTATTTTTGTCCCCATCAGCTGTCTTTCATTTATAAAGCTTACGCAATTTTTATGTAGCTCCTGAGTAACCAAAGGCTATTGGATTTAATTGCACAAGGGATGACAAGGTGAGAGCAGCATCATTGACCTGAAGACTTCAACGACTTGTCAACATTTTACATGCACAACTATTAGAGACAGAATAATTACAATATGTCAGTACAAAGATGKTTAGGTGATTTTTTTAAAAAAGACAGGTGAAAACTAAGCATCTTCTCCTAGCTAATCTTTTAAACTCTCTCTTAGAAAATGAAGATAAGAATATTTAAAAACTGATTCATCCCACCTGAAGGTTATAAGGCTGGCATAAGATAGGTCCCTTTTTGTCCATCAATAATAGAGGAAGCCAAGACGATTGACAAGAGGCCTAACTTTTCAACAATAAAATTTAGGTGAAATGGATTGGCTTTTTCACAAGCACTTCTTATTTTAGCAGAAATAATACAAAATTTTTTTTTTTTTTTAAAAAATAACCCCCACCACTTTAGCAGTCTGTAAATTTGTATCGTTTTGCTGTTGCTGTTTAAGCTGAGTTTTCAGAGGTTTCTTTACTTTTACTGCTCAAAACRTAGAAAGGCAAACCTTCAGCAATTCTTCACTTTTGTCTAAACAAAATGCATCAGCTAGTGCAAGATGAAATAAACATATGTATGAATAATTATAATAATTACAAAATAATAATGAAGTACTGCTTCTACTTTTATTTCTGAATAAAAGTGGACTTTAATTCCATCACAAAATCATAAACATTATTATTTTTCTCAGATGGATGTAATTTTGCACCTTTATTATCAATAAATTCTTATAAAAGAAGGATTTCTATCTTTTGTGGGATCAGATAAGTACTTAAATACCCTAGAACAAGGACTGGATTTGTCTAGAGACTAAATCACAAATTATTTGAAGGCAGTTCTGTCTGTCTTTTACTTTCAGCTTCACTTAATTGAAATGGCATGTTAAGCTTTACATCGCTACACGTCATCACTACATTGCTTGTGGCTCGTTTCATAGARTGCAGATGCATCTTTTTCCTGTTATCTATCTGCTTTTCATCAGCAAGTTTATGGCAGACAGATTGCTGGTGAATTCTATAAGATAATTCCTAGAATTTAAAGTTAGGAGATATCGTTGGGTTTAGTTAGTTTAATTWCTTTCATAACACAGAACACAGGATTTTTAATTCCTGTATCAAGTCAATAGCAGTGCTTAGTAGAGAATAATCTTTCAGAGAAAAACAAAATCCAATTTTGTTAAAAAAATTCCAGMAATGGAGAATCCAATATAAACCTTGAATAGTTGTTCTAACAGTTAATTACTCTCATAATAAAAAAATGAATGTGTCTACTTTGACTTTCCACTCACTTTTTCATTTCCCTTGTCTACCACATTAGCTCTGTATTATTATTRTTATTTTTAACATTGTGGTATTTCCCCTTTTGTAAATATGACAAATACACTTTCTTCCTAAATATATTACTCTTTATTAGTCACACTGAAAATACACACCAGGCTTAGCCGCAGAACCTATTATTGCATGTCAACTGATCTGCACTGTCTGTTCCRCTGTGTACAATAAATCTGGGTTAAATGCAGGATAAGCTGAGTTTGCTTAGCCTTCTTTTCACCAAGCTAAACTAATTCAAATGGCCTTGATTTTCTGCAGGGTAAGACTGCTCCCGTGGATAGTTATCATGAATCAGCTTACTTGTTACGTGTGAGGCTGGAATAACTTGTTCATATATCTGAGTCTAATAGTTTCCTTGTCCCTAGATTATTGGAGACAGAGAGCACTGTGTATCAGTGGCCAGTATTCTTCAGTATTTATCATACCTTTAGCTTTTGTATCAACTCCAAGCTTTACTGGTAATGATTTTATGTTTTCTTCCACCTTACTGATAAAATGTTTACTACCATAGAGTCAAAAAATCGATCKCAGGGAGACCCCAGTCAGAATACACTTTCATAATATTAACTCCCAATTTATGATTACATTCTGGGGCATAGTAAGCAAGCAGTTATTTAAAAATTCAATGTAATTTGAAAAAAAAAAAAAAAAAACATAGTGATTTTGTTAACTTTCTATTTTCTTATCCAGAGTCAGATTCTTTAAAGGAGTTTAAATATGCTACATCAATATTATTACTTTTGTGAACTGAATCACTCATCTTATCAAACATTGACATCAGCTGATTTGAAAAAGATTTATTTCTATTATGTGCATAGTCATCAACATTAAGGATATAACTTTCTTTTAATTCCTTGTTAATTTAGCTTCATCTCAAATGGTCCATCATTTTGCTTAGGGTCAAAATGAAAYTTGTAATTACTTAGTTTACCTTATTTGTTCTTTGTTAAAAATGTTACTGTAGCAGTACTACAGTTGCTAAATGTTACTATATTATTTTTCTTCCAGGCTCCTGGAATGCTCTGAAGTTTTAAAGACTGGATTAAATCTACCTTAATGGTCTTGGTTGCTCCTGAGCCAGCTCTTTTAAGATTCTTAAATGCAAAATTACTAAGTCCTAATGACATAAATGTGAATCTCAGGTGAACCCATTACAGTTTGAATGGAAAGKTTTTCATCGCAATGGGACATCCAAGTACTGATTAGAGTCCTTCATTGATCTTTTGGGGGTTTTGTATTTCCATTAGAGATATTTCTACCAATCCCATTTGCTATCATCTCTATCTCATGTTGTCCCATACAATAAAGCATACATATATTGCTTTATATATCCTTTTATATATTATCTGAAATGATGCATTATCATAGACTTAAGAGTTGCTGGTTATTCAAACAACATTATACTGGCAGCTACAAACCAAGATATCATTGCTAAAAGAACTCACTCATAGTGTGAGTTACATAAATGGGTTGTAGTCATCCCTGGAGAAGAGGGATGTAGTAAGACCTCCTAGCTCTTTTGATAATTAACACAAAAACTCAGATCAAGAGATTGTCTCAGCAGAATCTAATCTCTGTTTTCAGAGCTGGGATACCAGCTGTTTCCTCTAACATTCTTGAAAAGAAAATGGAAGGCAAAAATGGGGTGAAAAGGCACCTGTCTTTGATACCATCTGTGGTAACAAAGACATCATATCATTACTTCTTCAGTCACATCTGATCAAGCCACTGTAATGATGTCCCCTACTGTCACTCCCATCCTTTGCTCATCATTTTTACAAATGTGGTAGTTATGCTACCTCTGGTGCTGTTTGCCATCTAGAATTACTGCTGGGGCTGCTTCACTCTCTGTTGTGCTGTTAATAGTAAATTTAGCCATCTGAGGAGCTCCTCATATTGGTACTTAATGGCTTCTGAACTAGTTCCCACTGCAATAGAATTGCTTTGTTGCTGTCTAAGGACGTGAAGAACAAACACACATGCACACTACTTCCAGGGAGAGCAGCCAGGGACCATTTGCAAGATCACCCTTTTGTTAACCAGCCAAGGAGCAATAACTCTGCACTCAGCACGGATGTGGAAACCAGCGGATATTTAGAAGCTTGAACGAATAGAGCAATTAGGGAGTAAAGATAAGCCTTAGCTTCTGGTCTTTTACAAGAAGTCCATGGCATCTTTCATGGCAATTTGCAAAGTCATAGGTATCAAATCTCATGCAAATGAAGAATGAGAATTGTGTGGCCCTATTTACTTCTTTCCCCCATTTTGTATCCTTGGATCTAAGAACTGTGCTTTTAGGTAAGATGCTTCATAGTCATTCAGGTGGTCTGAGTTCAGTACAGACCTGCAGCTGCAATCTTGCTGCTCACTGATTTGTGCCCTTCAAGAAAATGGAGATAATGATGCCTCCTATACTCCTGTTATCTATTTAGTTTGCAAACTTCATCACAAAAGGTGTTTTTCATACTCTATAACTCAATAACTATGCACATGTTGAGTACTGGAAACACTACAATCTTACACAATAAACATTATTTAAAATGTCATAAGTTTTCTGAGTTAGTCAGTAATTAAACCAAAACAGTCATTCCAGATTCACATTTGTGTAGCATAAATTTGGCCCTGTGCTTGTTAACCAGCATTATCCGAAAACAAGCAGTTCTATATGAAGTACAGCAGGAATATAGGAACTCTCAGTTTTTACTGTGTTCACCTGCTGTTGTAAGGTGATGTCTATACTGTGGAAACATATCTTTTTTTTTTTTTTTTTTCTTTCAAATAATACAGAATACTATCATTTAATGGTAAGCAGTGAAAAATTTTTTTTTTCCAGTTTTCATCTCTATGACAGCTCCATATACCTTGAATGGCATCACATAAAGCAGTTCACATTATATAAACTATGCCTCTCTCAACTCTTTATATAAGAACTAAAAGCCTAAATCTTGTCTTCTACCCAAACGTAACACAATGAATATTGCTCTCTAATGAATATTGCTCTGATTTTCTTTCAGTGAACAATCTATGTACTAGGAAAAAAAAAAGTAATATGGTGTCACTAAAGAAAGATTCCAGCCACAGCTGCACGCTGTTATGTTGTTCTTCTATTTTGTTGTTGTTATTATTATTGTTATTAGCCTTTTTTATCATATGTCTTCAGTTCTCCTAAGAACATAACAACCAATTGACCAAGTTAAATTAAAGCTGTCAGAAATCTCAAAGATACAAGTTTCATGGGAAAGGAAAAGGAAATGTTGAGAAAAGACAGTTTAGYTATGCCCTACTGGTGGCTATTGGGCAAACAGCGGCAGGGACTTAATCCCTATTTACACATCAACAAATCCTTATGGGAGCATACTAATACCARTGCCGCAAGAGGAACTAAAAATTAATCATGCTCTCTTGGATTATATGRGTTTTGTTGATCCTGCCTTCGGACAAGGATTTTTCTACATATTCTATTGTGTCTCCTTCTTCCAAAAGTTTCTATGATTCTATACTGACTAAGTTATTGGCAAGTGATGTGCATGACTGTGCTTTGGGCTATAATGACTGAGAAAACAAGATCTTTGGATAAAATATTCTGATCTAGACAGGTTGAGCATGAAACAGCAAGGTAAATTAAAAACTGTACAATAAGAATGGAAAGAAATATATTTTTGATGTATTTTCATATTTTCATAYGCATATAATCACCACTGTTAAAGTACATGAATTTTATGTTTATGGATGTGTGCACTTTCCCAAAGGAGAAAGAATAAAGAGAAAAAAGAATGGCATTCTCAGATTTCAAAGTACCCCTATAGAAATCTGGAAATTAGATTGAGACCTTCTTTGCTTCAGTCTTCACTGCTAAGGGCAGCCCTCGTGAATCCTGCAGCCTGGATGTGAGGGAGAAAGTCCAGAGAAGGGAAGACTTTCCTTTGGTTGAGGAGGAAAGGACTAGAGACCTTCTGGGCAGGCTAAATATCCACAAATGCATGGGCCCAGATGGGGTGTACCCATGGGTACTGAGGGAGCTGGCGGATATTATTGCCAAGCCGCTCTCCATCATCTTTGAAAGGTCCTGGAGAACTGGAGAGGTGCCTGAGGACWGGAAGAAAGCCAATGYCACTCMAGTCTTCAAGAAGGGCAAGAAGGAGGACCCAGGCAACTATAGGCCAGTCAGCCTCACCTCCATCCCTGGAAAGGTGATGGAACAGCTCATTCTGGATGTCATCTCCAGACACATGGAAGAAAAGAAGGTGATCAGGAGTAGCCAGCATGGAGATGGGGACAAACTCTTCAGTTGTCCCGTGTGACAGGACAAGAGGCAATGGGCAGAAATTGAAGCACAGGCAGTTCCGCCTGAGCGTGAGGGGGAATTTCTTCCCTGTGAGAGTGACGGAGCACTGGCACAGGTTGCCCAGAGAGGTTGTGGAGTCTCCTCCTCTGGAGATCTTCAAGGCCCACCTGGATGCAACCCTGTCTACCAAGCTCTAGGTGACCCTRCTGAGCAGGGAGTTTGGACTAGATGATCTCCAGAGGTCCCTTCCAACCTTACTGCTTCTGTGATTCTATGATCTGAAGAACAGACTAACAGGCTAATCAGACAAATAACAGGCAGAAGGCAGGTTGTGGAAGATAAGGAAAGAGAAGCCTGGATAGTTATGTTCACAGATTTTAGCACAACTCTTTTCAGTATAAAGGGTGTTACTGAAGTTTGGAGTGTCAACGCATTGTCAGAGCAGAATTCCAAGCAGGGGTTGTGAGAAACAGCACATTCAGTGAATTTAAGAACAGAGAGGAGAGAAAGAATAGCTGAAAAACACATGGGCAATGGTGTGAGGTTTTCAGATGGAGAAGACTTGACTACTAGCTGGGCAAGAAAGAAAAGGAATAGTGAGAAGTTAAGGAAACAAATTAGGGAGGTTAGAGTATATGTAAAGAGGATCAAGAGATTCAAAAGTGGTATGAGTATGCAAGGGGTAAGTAGAATGGAGAAAGGACTTCTTTTCATGAGAAAAGTGAACGAGGAGTATTACAGGAAGAGAAATGGAAGGGAGGTTAAGCAATGGAAAAAAAAMCACTTTTTTTCTCTTCAATCTGTTTTACAAAGGAATCAGTGATAGTATGGGTAGGAGAGAACTAGAGGAGTTGGAGATGCTTGGCAAGATTCAAAAGGGATGAAAAAATGCCTGACATTATAAGGTGGGATTCAGCAATTAATACAGAGTTCTGTAGCTAGGAAGTAGTAACACTACAGTGAATAACACTAAAATGAACATAAAAGCTTTCTGCTTTCTACAGTGTAAGACTGCATTAGCATCTGATGGGCACATTACAGATGGTCTACAATGGGACAAGTATGACAGATSTTGTAATGTATGTGAAAGTCAAGAGAGATGAGTGGTGTAGTGTGAAATGTAAGTTATTATGGTAATGGCAAGAAATGTCAGAAAAAGAGTACTGATAACCAAAGAGAAATCACTACTTTCAATAATGCCATAAGTTGTCTGAGAAGGTTTCAAGATCTGATGGGAAGAGTGAAAAGGGATAAGATGGATGAATGGAGAGAGGGAGAGAAAAGGTGTTGGGTACAACCAAATCAAATGAAAGCTTATCTAGTGAATGTTAACTCTCTCTTAAAACAGACTCAAAGCAATGATTTGATTAACATACAGGCAAGAAACACAGARCACTGGGGGCTCAGTCCTAGTTTCTTTCATCTCAACAAGTAAAAGTAGGGGAAAAATCTTGAGCTCTCTGCGTCTCACTTCTCTAGTAAAACGTATTTAAACTACCTGAAATAGAAACTTCATGCAGTTTAGCGAGATGCCTAAGTTGGGTTCCATCTATATGGACAATAAAGAGCAAAAAGAAGTACTTGAAAGCTGAATGAGTAACCCAGATAAGGGAATTGAATGATCTCTGTAGATATCTGTCCTCCTCTGCTGACTGCATCCTAGGAGAAGACAACCCCAAACTTCACCATTTAATTTAACAGCCTAATGYAAATGTGAGATGAATCAAAGGCAAAATGCACAGTTGGATCTGATTCCTCCATATAAAGGAATAATATATATATTTGTAAAATYTCATTCTGCAGGATCAGTCTTTCAAGTCTCTGAAGAAATAGATTTTAGTCTCAAAAAAGACCTACAGATGTTGGTTTCATCACGGTCTTAATAAATTAACTTCAAAATAGGATCCATTTTCGGTCACTTAACTTAGAAACGAGATCTTGGCTTTCTTTCTCAAAAAATAGTTCTTGCTAGCTCAGAATTTTTTTTTTCATTTTCTCATAAATTTCTCACATCAGCAGCATTTGTTTTAAGATGCCTCAAATCTAAATTTTGAAACCACCTAAAATCTCACTTTTTTTGTTTTCTTTTTCCTTTTGGTTTTGTCTGAAATTCATCACCTTTCAGCAGGAGTCCTAATATCTCTTACATATGAGCCTAAAATTAGATTGATATGGCACTTACCTGGAGTATAAGCTATGGGATATCCTGATGCCAGGTTCAAGGATGGCCTTGTTTTATCATCCAGCTCCCCAAAGATAAGAGCTAGCTGGGTTATGGTTTTGRGCCTGGGCAAATCCATCATTTCATCATGGATGTGTCGTGCATCTTTGAGTAACTTTGGCCAAGGGTGTGGATGCCTGAAGTTACCAATTGAGTTTTGACGCGAGTTTACATTGTGTCAGTCATTCCATAGTAACTGTACATACATCTCTTCCAAGTAGTCTGCAAAATGGTGGATGAAAGATTGCGCTTGCTGCAGTGTAGGAACACACAGAGTGGCATTTAATGAGAAGTCATGCCATTTTGTTAAMCGAAATCACACTTTTCATTTGTAAGAGAAATATAATAATGACTTTTTATGAGGTGTTTTGAGCTGTACTTCTATAGAGAATAGGATAACTAGCTAATATTAGTATTACTACTAGTAATAATACATTTGCTAATACTTTGAGCAAAACAGTTGCAGACATGAGAGGTTCCAAGAAAAGTAAATCTCTCACTCTCTTTATTAGCCTACCATTTCCTTTACTTCTTCCCTTCCTTAAAATGAAAGTGGTATAAAAAGCTCTGATCAGGACAGCAGTTACAAAGTCAATAAGAGCCAGTCATTTAGCTTCTCYAGGCACCTTTGAAGATCCTAGCCTGACATCACTACAAATTAGYTGAACCAGTGCAGGTTTTTTTTGGTAAGTAATATGAAAGTCACTAAGCACTTCTGCTTAACAAATGTTTCGTTTGCATTATAAAASTCAGATTTTTGGAGGGTGGATTCCTAACATGGATTTTTCATATGGAACAATGGTTAGCACTGTATCCGTTAACACAATAATGAACAATTAGGCAGCAATTTATCTGCTACGGTGGACAGCTCCAATGAAATAAAGTGACTTTTCTTAAGATTTCTGGCATGTTATTTGGGTCTTTGTCAGGTTCTTTTATTCATGTCTGGCTGTGATTCCATTGAACTACTGCATTATGTAGAATGAACAAAATGTAACCAAACTAGCTTCTTTATAAAGAAACACATCCTTTAGGGGATTTTTCTCCAGATTCYCTCTGGATTCCACTACCATAGTATATGGTATGGATTAGCTCCATAGGTTTTAGATGTTGTCATTTAATAAAATGCAGATTTAAGCATTTAAGTACTTCTTTAATGTGTGGAAGRAGTCAGATACCCAAGAATAGAGTTGGCAAGCTAAAGAAAGAAATGCTGAGGGAGAAATGAGACACTAGTTTCAGAGCTGTGGAAAAGAYGCTTTGATCTAAGTTGATAGAACTGACTATTAAAACTGCAGCTCATTGTTGAGTTTGATGTTTATAAAAAAAATCTAATGAGTGATATCAAATATAGATACAGATCTGAATGAGACATTCATCAGCTCTTTTATAGCTTAATTTGAGATTAGGAGGATAATTCATCCGACCTATTTTATTCGCCCATCTCATGGTGAGATGAATAAGGCTCTTGAGGTTCTTTCCAYTGACTTTATAGGGCAACTAAACTGACGTTTGATTTTTTAATTTCATAAATCTAGGCAGATGAATGCCACATTAGTTGATCAAGTCCAARTGAGGTACCAAGTCTAAGCTAAAAGTCTAGCAATCCTGTATTCAGGAGATCACCTAGACCACCCAAAGAAAGGTTGATCCTAGCTAATGAGTTACTCTGTAGTAACTTTGTCATTGACCATGCAGATAGCCTACACAACTCTTCCTCCATATAAGAATTCTAGAGGAAAATGAAATTAMTCTTTCCTTACTCTATGAAATCCATTGTGGCTTACATGGAATTCATTAACTTTGCCACTAAAACTTGAGCAGTTACGTGCATATGCCATAGAAAAAATGCAGATTCTCACGGTAGAAATATAGACGCCTAAGAAATTTTGGAATGTTAGTGTGAATGTCTAATGAATGGCAGTTTTGATGAAGACTGAAACATTGGAACTAGGTAGCTAAAACGTCAACTTTAGTGCTCAGCAGTACTTAACTCAAAAGCCCAAATTCACAACAACTCTTCAGTTTTACTTCRCATCCTACCAGTATCAATGGCCCTTTTGCACTTGCATGTTATTATAAATCTATGTTCCCCTGATTTGCCTCTAGGTCTGGTTTATTGTAATTAATGTTGTCAAAAAGATGAACAATAATAAAAGGCAGATTCCTATTGATTCAACACATTAACATTATTTCAAAGTCTACTATTAAAGAAGCATTAACCCTTTTATGATCATGGTCCCCACAGTCATCTTTTTCAAAGAAAAAATAAATCTGCAGCGCCCTTTAATGATGGATATGGCCCTAAGTCATTCACTCAGCTGCTTTATTACTTGTCTTTAAGTCTGATGAGTTCAAAGCAGATGTGCATCACTGAATTCTCAATAAAAGGCCACTACTTGTCCTGCTGAATAATAAGATCTGCTAATGACACCAATTAAGAGCTGTAAATGTCATTTACACTTGTTTGTTATTTTTCAAGTCAATAAGGCTACGGAAGGCAGAGGAGCCTGAGATCGTTTAGACTGGAGCAGTCCAAGGGGACATTTTAATTGAAATATTACGTGGAGTAATAATAAAAAAAAGATAATGGAGCAATTACATTTGTGATTGGGTCAGTTACAGAAGATACTTCAGGCATGTATTTTTCAAGTATTAAGAGCTATAAAGAAATAAAAGTCCACTACTGTAGAAAAAAACAAATCCTACTAATTGCAAGCATTAAAAGTAGATCTTTTCTAACACTGATTTTCTTGTCTACRTTGCATTAGCTCATGGATATCAGGTTTGATATACACCTTCAAACAGCAGTTGGGATCTTGACTGAGAAACCACCTCAGTGTACCATCAGACCATCTAGGACTGACAACAATGCTCAAGCTAAATTTATTTAAGATTAAATTTTGGAGGACTTGTAGCAGGTGTCCTGAATGGAAATCAGTCATCTGGAATCTAATGTATTTAGTCACTGATCTGGTTGCAGATCTCAGRCTTGGAGAGGGCTGTCACAGGTACAATGAGTCTAAGTCTGCCTCTCCAGCAAAACTCATAAAGTAATATGCCTAAGAAAACTCATTTGAAATTGTCATGTTAGGAAAAGGAAGCTAAAGAGTAAAGCTTAGAAACTTCAAGTCTCACTGGCCCTACTGCACAGGGCTATAATGACAAAGATCACCTTTTKAAGCATTTAGCTCCATCAATTGTGTATCACAAAAGTACTCCAAACTACTGCTTAGAGGCTGCTTACATTGCCATGATACTTGAATTTCTGCTGTTGGTCCTGTGCAAGGCAGCCACAGTACATCTCTCTTCTCTGTTCAGCAAACTGTTATCACAGGTATGATCATCCAGAAAGGAGCTTCTCTAGGTGTCTTGCTCAACSATCTCAGTTTTATGGTCATGAACGTTGTTTACAGAAAAAAAAAGTAGGCCAAGAGCTGCATACGTGCTCCCACATCAGAGTAGGTAGCGGAGGGTTTAGATYTGCTGTATGGGAAAGAGAGACTAAAATCATCTTCTGGAAACAAAGAAATGAACTTTAACTCTTATCACCCAATGAAGTGCTCTCACCACTGGCTCATGCAGTCAATTTCCCTTCCCTTTTCTCTTTCTCTCCCTCCCAATAAATATTCTTTACACRGGACAGAGAGCACTGACACAGAGTGCCCATAATTCTGGTAATTCAGGCATGAGCTGTGAGCCTGTGATTTGAGAAACACAGATTGAAGACAAATGGAATGAGAATTGGGACCTTTACCAAAAGATATCTGATGACGAGTGCCCTAGCTGTTAGGTTACTAACTAATTCTGAGTGAAATTTCTCTTTCTGTACTCTTGTTTTTTTTTTTTTTTTTTTTTTTTTTTCCTCTCAGTGAAAGAGGAAGTGTTCGTATTTCAGGAGTCCAGGAGGGTACAGTACCTCTCTATGGCCAGTCAACAGCATGTGCTCTCCAGCCTTTCTTCAAATCTCATTCTAGTAAATCTGTTTGTATAATTAGCTGAACTATTCCTTTAGCATTTTTAGGGCTTTTTGACTTCCAAGAGGGTTCCAACTTGGCTGATGAATTGTGCTGAAGATGCTTCTAAGCATCTAGGAAAATTGGGAGAATCTAAGTCTTCTTTGTTTTATTAAGATATCCTTACACTTTGAATATCTTTGAAATATCTAAAGGATTTCTTCTAGGTAATGTAGAAAGCCCTATCTACAAACTACTGAGTAACATGGAAAAGTMAATAGGAGATGATTATTCCCTGTGTACAGTAATGGAAGAATCAGAGGCATTGACTGAAATAATAATTTCAGTTTATAAAAGTAATGAAAATGCTAGCATGTTTCTTTGTTAAATTGTGGCACTCACTGTACCAGGGTGCCGTGGATGACAGATGTTCACGTGAGTTCACGAAGCCGCAGAACCACAGACAGCTGAGCCAGGAAAACATAGCTACAAGCTTGCCTCTATTTATACTCTTCCCTAGGAACTGCTACTGGCTATTTTCAGGGACAGGGTCCTAGTCTACTTTAAACTGTTGTCCCACTTGATATAACAGTTATACTGCTATAAGTGTCTGACAGCCAAAAACGGAACTGCCTCCCARTAAAATGCTATGACTTGGATTTTTTGCTGGATTTCCTGATGTTTTTCTTTTTTAAAAAAAAGCCAGACAGCCAACCAGACAAATAAAATGCTCCTACCTTTGCAAACTACCATTCCATCTGCATCTGTCTTGTTGTACTCCTACCAACTAGCAGTTATTGAGTGCTTTTCAATTGGCATTTATGACTGCCTCTAATAGCTTGCTTGTACATGAGTCTTGCATATCCTAACTAAATATTCAGTGATTTTTCCTTATTCTAATGTCCTTAATTAGATTTATGAACTCTTTACTATGTTTTATGTTGATGAGGGACTGAGAATAAAATCCCGAAATGCTCAGTCTAATAAAATATCACAGCTAACCAACTTGTGCTTTTGCATGTGTTATTTCAGTGAATAATGAGCTTTAAATAATGTTCTGAATACGTTACTGAGGATGAGCTAAAGAAATATAGACTGTTGATCTATTACAAYACATTAATAAATACACTGTTACATACAGTGTGCTGTCCATAAGGAGTAATGGATCATTTTGTAAGAACAAGCTAATGGACAAGGGACTTGAGCCTTTTTTGGAAAAAGTCTTATATAAAACTAACCATTTTACATAGGAGAAATTAATATCCTGCCATTTCTATTCTATTATGACTTCTTTTAGTTAAGTTCTTTGAATCTGGAGTAAATTAATGAATGAGATATAAAAAATGGTGGCGGTATAAGATAGCTTTGCCTTTCATTTTCATATTTAGAACTAATTAGCTTCTTTTCCTAGATTAGATAGTGAAAATGTTTAAGCAACATAAAGCATGGTGGCTGTCAGGAAGCAACACTCTAATCAATTTGACATAAAACTTACCATAAAGCTGGTACCTAATAATAGTTACAAGAAACCTTGTTATACTTGTGTATTTGCCCTGGATCTGAAGACCAAGATAATTTTTTCTTAACAGTAGCATATCACTGCAGTGCCAATTCTCTGGATACAAAACCTGTTAATGCAGTGTGTAGGTACTTATACCTTCTGTTCAGAGGGATGTTTACATTTTTCAGAATTCCATTCATAGCTGATATATATCAACCCAGACTCRCTGGATTCAGTAGATCTACTGTGACTGGCATGAATCTAGATAAAGAAACAAAAGCATATTCTGCTGGCTTTTATTCTGGTGTGAGTTCTTGGAAGTGAAACGGAGATTAGCCTTTACTCTAATTTGGCGACGGTCTGTGTTCATGCAGATAGCAACTGTGATTAGATCCTCCCAGTTTTCTCTTCTCTAGGATGAATAAGCCAATTTCCCTATTCTACTAAATAGAAATCTTTTTGTGAAAGCCTTCCATCATTCCTCTTTCCCTGTTTTACCTGACACTCTTTCTGGCTTTGCCAACAGACTCAAGACACTAAATGTTTCCATCAGCTCTGTTGTGCTTTGTACCAGACTCTATAATGGTGCGCTCTTTCTGCCAGAGACAATATTTTGCTTTTTTCTGAGTAGTCAAGTGGATTCTGAATATTGATTAAAGCATGTTGACGCTCCTGAACCTGCTACTGTAACTAAAATGATCCTGTGAAGTCAAAGTAACACACCAAGGACTACTAGTAAAAAAGCTCCTTAAGAATTCCCCTAAGAATGCTAGTAGATTATATATATGCATTTCTACTCCCACTTAACCATATATATACGCAGAGTAATGTATGTTTCGTTCCAGTACTATTACTAACTTATGCAGACATATATCTCATAACTTGCATATGAAAAGCTTGGAAACTGTGTGCAGTTGTATGTGAATACCTGTGTATCTAAACTGCATGGCAAGATCAACACAAATCAAGTGTGYAGCCCTCAGCCCAGAGGTTCAGATGTTTGATATAGAAGTCCTAAGTTGGTACACCAGTCTCTGATCATAGGTTATTTTTACAGAGAAAAATTTTATTGAAGTTGAGATAGCATGTGAGCTAAAGCCATAAAAGATACAAAAAGTTAAAACACAGGGAGAATGTAATTATTAAGATAGAAAGTTACAAAACTCTAWGAAAAACTTTAGAAAATCAGGAAGTGGCAACTTTGGCATTGTTGAGGATCTACGCAGAACGATGGAGGCCAAYTCTTCCCCTTCACTGCAATTCTGTCTAGCAAAGGCTCACTACTTTTCTTGTTTCTTAGCTATTACTACTCGGCTCATCAGTCCTTCCTATTTATTGAATGTATTAATAATAATAAAAAAAAAGCTCTTAGAATTATAGGATAGAATCATAGAAAAAAATATCTAGGCTGCAAGGGATCTCTGGAGATCATTCCATTCAATCTTCTCTTAAAAGCAGAGCCTTTGAACAAGGGCCACATCACATCGAATTTTCAGTATTTCCAGCGAGGCAGATTCCATTTCTCTGTTAAATGCAACGCTAGCTCAGCATTTAATTGTTCTCATGGCAAAGAGTTTTTCTTTTCTTATATCCATGGAATATCATCTGAGGCAACTTGTGCCTGTTGACACTCTGTTGCAATGCATTCTGGAAACCGCCTTCTATTTAATTCCCCTTTAGGTACTCAAAGACTGTGATTAGATCCTACCACTTTTCTCTTCTTTAGCGTGAATAAGACAATTAATTTTTGGTGAACCTCATACAGATCTCATTGGCCTTGTCTTGTCTATATCCTATTTACAGAGTGTCTTTGCTCAAAGCAATAGTTACCCAAATCAAAGTGCCCCAGGAGAAAGGGGAGATTACAAGTGAGTGGGTAAAACTGGCATTTACTATAGTCTATTTTTCAAATATCCAGATTGAGAGAATTTTAAAAGATTCTTAGAGAATTCTGAAGTTAAAYCAAAGGGAGGGAAAAAAAATGGCCCCAGAAACATACAAATGATCAGGAGTAACACTCTTCTGAAAAAAATAATTTCCAAATAGAAAATGTGTTTTAGTGAGTATTATGTTGATTTTGACAATTTTTCTTTCACTTTTCCCAAATGACATTTCAAACCAAACAAGCATCACATGTTGAGAGTCACAATAAAATATTGCATTTCAAAGTGTTATCTGACTTCAAATGGTATGCAAAATGGACAGTTATTTCAGAATGAATTATAATTTGGCACATCAGAGTTGGACAGACTGAAATAGCAAAACTGTTCTAGTTGTTGAATTTGCTTCTCATGGAAATATGGAAGCTCTGCTTTTTTTGGTCCCTCTGAATTTATATATTTGAAAAGAAAAACACTTTCTTCTCTGTAAACTTTCAATGATTTCAACTCTGTTCTAATTTAGAGTGAAAACTAATGTCAAAGTACTGGAATTTAAAAACATTGGCTAGAAATTCTTTTTTCTGATTAGTTCTAATACGTGCATAGAGCAAAACAGTATCTCATTTTAAARCCCCAACTGATCTACGAGAACTTTTGGAAGAACCCAGGATGAATCTTTTATAATGTAATTTTTATTTCTCAGATTTTAGTGGTAGTGGTTGGAGTATAATCACAATGGCTTTGCCAAGAAAGCCATAATTTATTCCTTGTGAGGATTTCACGACTGAGCACAGAGGTATAAACAAGACCTTTGCAATCTGTGCTGCTTATATGAGGTCTGTCCTGCTCTCAAAGCACCAACTCTGTATTTAATCTGTATATAATATTAGAGCAATAATCTTTGAATCAATATTTATAAATGAATGTTAATCTTTTATAGAGGATTCATTAACAAAAATCAAAATTTATTACACCATAAAAGTTAGTCATAAGATACTATATGGGCTAATCTTACAGTCCCAGCTGACTGTCTCTACACTGTAGATCTGTTACTGCAACCTGCRTAAATACCCCCCAAATAATGTATTTTCTCTGTTTACTTTTCCTAGGATAAACAGTGAAACAGTAAAAAGAGGCTAAGACACAACAGGGGATGCAAAACAGACAAGCTACAACAGCCTACATGGGAGGATATTACAAAATTACCGTTGTTGTTGCAGTGGCTACCAGCTGTGCATCTGGAATGAGCAGGTTTGGAGGCCATGAGTTTTAGTACAGGAAAAACTTTGCCTCAGATGCTCACTCCCTTACTTTATATGTTTTATTTCAGTCTTTACTTAGATGTCTTAAAGAAGATTGGTCCAATAAGTTCRTTATTTTTGTTCTTCTTCTTGCTGACTACTTCCTGAACAGCTATAGGCAGGTAGAATCATATTAACCTTTGTGTTGTTAATATTTCATGTCACCTTGTTTGGCCATTGAGGTTTATCTGACTGCGTCCTTTGTGCAGCTTTTCAATGATAGCAAAAGGAAATACCTGGATGAATGAGCTCTGCGGCTCTGCCCTTACTGCTTCTGATCCTTACCTTGATCACACAAGTAAGTCATTTAACCTGACTCGATTTCACAAGACCTGTCTTTCAGGTTTCTTTTTCTTTTTCTTTTTTTTTTCTTTTTCTTTTTCTGGGGGGTGGGAGCGGCAGGAAGGAGTGGGGAAGGGGATGTGTTTACCCTTATGAACACCTTCCCCTGCCAAGTCCAGGTTTTTCTCCAATGTACCATCCATTTTCTGCAGTGAATGAGACTGTGGCCACACTGAAAACAAGAGCATTCAACTGCAGAAGTGCATTCAGAGGAGTATATCTTCATGCTGACAAATGACAACAAACTCAGATGGCATAATAACTGTAATTCTGTCATTTTATAACTTTTGTGGGCTTGACTTGGCATAACAGTTTCCTTAATTTACTTTTATTGTAGGTAATGAAAAAGAGTTCTTAAAAAAAAAAAAAGCAAAGAGGAAAAAATACAAAAATATGGTTGTGCTGACAATCTCATGGCTCACAGTCAGGATCAGCACTTTAAATGTATCACACAGTCCTTGAAAACTTGATGTAATGGAATAAGGTAGGGATAGATTAAGAGGTCATTCTCTATATGACTTCTTCAACACATATTTACTGATATATCCTTGGCTTGCAACTCATTCCTCATCCAAAATTGCATCTGGTCAGAGAACACCCAAGCTTGCATCTGGGTTGCATGACCAAGGTGTGTTTGCAGGGAAAATAGAATATATTGGCGGAAAGTCTGTGTACCCAGAGCTGGCATGGTCAGGAAAAACACCCTGACTCAAGAACTTGGAAACATCTCCAGTTTCCATGGAGTTCTCTGCACAGGACRAAACAAGAATGAGAGAATTTACCTGCTGATTGCTATCATAAAATAAATAGAAAAACTTGAAAATCTGAGGTTCCTCTCCAGCCTCTGATTATGAACGTATTCCAGTGGACAGAAGCTCTTTTACATTTTCACCCAGCTTGCCCACTACTATCCTACACCTAATGTGAACAAGATTATTATGTCCTTAGATGCTGTCATAATATAAAATCTAATAAATATTTTTAAGTAACAAGCAAAAAATCAACAATTTCCTTTAATAATATTTTATCTTCTTTCCTCAAATATTGTCACATAGTCTAACAATACAGGACTGTAATGTTAATTTTTAAGTCCAATTTTTTTCAGAAGACGGGAGAAGTCAATTTACGTTGAATTTATCAGCTTCAGGTGATTCTTAAAGTTAATCTCTGAATCAAAACTGGAGAACCAAAATCTGACATAAAAACCAGCTTGACTACATGTCCTGTGTTTTAGTTATTGTCTTCTCCACTTATTCTACAAAGCCATCAGTTTTTGATTCTCCTTCTGTCATTGGGTTCTACTTCCAGTATTGTTTCTGAGCCTAAAAGCAATCTGGGAAAATAAACATTCTCTATTCTCCCTTCCTCTTTTTAATAACTCGGACAACTCCCTACTCAGATAAACTTCTGGCATTCACCAGCAGCCCTTTCTTTAATGAGATGATCAGCTGGCTGCATAGCTTTCTTCAGTGTATACTGCCAGCTAATGGCAACTTTATTAGGTATCTGCAGTGAGATGATGAGCCACCTGGGAGTATTAACACCTGGATTTACAGTCACAATGGTAGAGCATATTGAAGTCCTTCACTACACTGAATTACTCAATAATAGCTTTTGGAAACATAAATAATCAAGAAGCATCATTTTTGAAGATAAAAGCCAGGAACATGTCTGGCTAATTGACCATGATGGAGTTATAATAGTGAAATACTGCACACTTTTGGAGTAAAGTTCTCTATAGGGCTGCCTATATCTAAAGCATTGATGGTTGCCAACTCTACCAAAGTTTATGGATAGTGACTCTTGCAGACTGTTCCTTCCAATAAGATGCATATCAGATTTTACGTTGGTCTAATCTGTCGCAATAAACTGTGGCAGCCTAAGAACCTCAAGGAAAATGAAACAGGAGGAACTGAAACTAAATTAGCTCATGGATAATGCCATCAACATTGCTAGCTTCAGGCTGCATCAAAATCGGTGGTGGGGGGGGGAGATTCAGGTACGATGGCAACAACAGAACATTTCATCTGATTTCTATACATTCAGGTATAGAAATATTGTCAAGGGAGGTGATCCTGCCCCTCGTGACACCTCATCTCGAGTACTGCATCCAGTTCTGGGCTCCCCAGGACAAGAGAGACATGGAGCTACTGGAGGGAGTCCAGC
>NW_028186901.1:2099405-2155713 GCF_003343005.1 Rhea americana
TTTTTGGGGGTTAGGTATGTATGATTTCAGTTTCTCATTATTGAAATTTCCACAGAAGAATCATTAAATTATTCATAGCCTTTTTTTGGATAAGCTGACCTCTGATAAACTATAAAACAATTTTTGAAAAAATAAAGCAAACTGAAAAAATCCCTAAATTCAGTTTTTCTCGATGTTGTTTCTTCTTCACCTGCTATTTTTATTGTCAAAAATAAAAACAAAAATCCTCCACCTTCCCTTTACAGACACTCAAAATTTTCATAATTATTTTTCTCTAAATACTAACATATGAGAAAAGAAATCACATCCCTAATAATAACAATTTCAAAACTTCAGGGCATATTATGAGCACCTCAACTTACATAAACTGCTATCAGAGAACTTATTTCAGTAACTGCTTGCAAATAGAAACCACAACATTTTACTCAATACTTCATGTAATTAACTAGTGAGATATAGAATCACTTCTCTTTCTCTCTCCAACCCAATGGGTATTTAATTATTCATACAAAGTGGAGCAGCTTCAACAAAATAAATATAAGAAATCCACRCTAAGATATCTAACAGCCTGGTGGTTTGCACGCATTTTAAAAGGTTCAGGTTTCTCTGTTGTGTCAGAAGGGAAGAGGGCTTTAATTCAGGTCACTCACATGGTGGGTCAGGGTGGGAATTTCTTGGTGCCCTCAGGGCTTGGCGCTGCCTGAACCTGGGGGCAACCTTTAAGTATGTCTCATAAATAGTAAAGGAAAGTAACCCTGTAATTCAGACAGGGCTGGACAGGACATGGAGCTTGTTCCCAATATATTTGCATAAATTTGCCTCCCACTGTCACAAGCCTGTGCTGCTCTTTTTTTGTACAGCCCTCAGGGTTGGAGGTCCCTCTGCAGCATGCTTTCCCAGTTTGGCCATACTGTCACTCCTCTGACATCTCCTGGCATAAGACCTGGCCTTTAAAATCTCTCAAGACATATATGCCTTAAAGACTTTGGAGTATGAAATTACATCTCCTGCAGTGTAGTGCCGTATTTTAGACTTTTTGACTCTGCTGATAGAAGTATTCATCTGGCCGCAAGACACACTCCATATACATCAGATGAGAGGAGAAATAATCAAACTATAGTAACTAGGCTATCATGTGGTCTCCCATATCCAGGAACTGTGTAAACCAGGTGTGTGTCACCCTGTCTAGGGACTCCGCGTTTGGATAAATGATGCAATGCTGAGCAGCGTTTGAGAAAGTGGATGTAAGTCGCAGGAGCAGGGAAAAACTAACCAATATGGGRTATTGCAACCGGGCTAGCACACTAGTTATAAGCTACAGGCGTGTGGGAAGCCAGGTAGCTGGAGGTGTGAGTATTTTCCAAAGGTTGAAAACTGTGAGGAGAGAGTTTCTTAAAAATAGAGATCATTGGAGTGGTTCTGGTAAACAATGTATGTGAATGTATAGTTGTTGYGTGAATAAAACAATTACATAGCAAAAAATACCCAATTATTAATTAATCAGGCAYGAGAAGTTATTCCTCTAACTGACAAACTGAGAGAGTTCCTGCATTTCAGTTAACTGATTAGGGCATTCACAGTTTTAATTAGGGAACTGGACATGAGGAGGACAAATATGCAAAAATTGCTGAAATAATTAACAAACTAAAAAAAAAACACTGAGTATGCAACTTTTTAGAGTTGTTGCCATTTTCTTCCTTTCACTGTCAACCAGTCAGATAAAAATTTGCTTAGAAAAAGGCATCCCAGTTCAGACTCAAGGGACCTCAGCATCTATTGGAATCAAGACAATCTAAAACCAAATCTGTTCTGCCTCGAAAAGGTAAATGAACCTTCTGTGGAAAGCAGAAGTGTGAAAGGTTCAGAAGAAACCCATTACAAGCTTCAGCACACACTTGTGACAAGAATTGTGACTCTATATTTGCAAGAACACAGTCTGCCCTAGGGACGCCAAGSGAACACGTGAAGTTAAACCATCGCATTCACTTCAGCTCTGTAACTTCATCTCTCAGCCGGCGCTCTAATTGTTCCCAGCAACGTTGTTCCTTGTATAAATCAAAATTCTTTAGAATTCTTAGAGGCAGAGTTGTTAAAGGCTGCTGGTCAGAACATTTTTTATTAAGTTAGACTGTATCCTACTATGCTGTTCTGTCGAAGCTGGAGTATTATATTCAAGTGCGTTTCTTTTTTAATTTGATGGAGAGAGATGAGGTATCCAGGTCCTTTGGACAYGAATTCAAAATGCAAACTGTTCATTAGGAATATGGATGTTTCCTCACAACATGGAAAAAGAACAAGTTTCAAAACCTTGAAAGTTGCCTCAAAATGAAAGCATCATCTTGTCGACAGCTCCAATTCTTTAAATTGTTTTGCCTGACACTTAGCAGAGCTGCCAGTAAATGGACTTTGATCATATCTGAAGAATTATATGTCAAAATTCTCAAACTCTTCATTCACTTTCACTCTCATTTTCTCTCTCCTTTTGTAAATAAATCTTTTGTAGACTTTTTTTTTTTTGCGTATTACATTAGTACAAGGAATTAACATTGCAAATGTACAGTGTAAGAGTATTTCTGTTGTTATCAGAATTTTATGGTATATACACACACATGCACACTCACATTAACATAAATGCATTTTGTTATGTATGCCCATTAGCTGGGTATTCTTTTCCAGCACAGCCAGTTGTAGTGTATTTCTGAAATCCTGTCTTTGATAAATGGTCCTTGCTGCAGACTAGACCCTGGGCTTTTAGTCTTTCGGACTTCACATCTTTCACAGAATTTGGAAAGATTTCCAAGAAAAGGAATACTAGGAGTTTTAAATTACAACTTAAAAATGAGTTAACTAAGGGAAGCTCTTTGCCAAAGCCTTGAAACTAATGAACACTAGGTAGTTATGAGCAAGGTTATGAATTCGTAAATAGCACTAAGAGTTATTCTTATTAAGTAGAATCTATACAAACTAATTTCTTTCAGAAAGTACTCTYCTCTGATCATCACTGAAGGCTCCACTACATGGAGTAGTAAGGACAACCAAGACTAAGCACTAGGCGAGCTCTCAGGTGTCTAGCAGAAGAATACCTTGATTAAGCTGTTCTATTTTCTTTTCCAAGAAGTAGTACCAAAGACTCCTCCACCAGATAGGCTAGAAATGTATTACTGATTTTGCCTACATAGCATTTACGGTAAAATGGGCATGCGATACAGTCTTTCAACCTCAAAAATGCAAACTCAGAGTAAAAACAGTTATGAATGGAAATAACTACAAACACTGGTTTCTTAATGGCTCTTTTTGTTGTTCCTTTCTTGGTTTGTTCTACGATATAAAGTCTGAAATAAACATTAACAGCAGGATAATTTTCTCATAATGTTTCACTTTATGTTTTTTTTCCCCACAAATTCTAACCTCTGGATTCTTTATTTAGAGTTTACCTTGTATGGATCCCTACTCACTTGGTCTGCACCACCAGCTGACAGTCAGTGCTGTTATTCCAGAACAAAGTAAAGGAGTCGTTATTGCAGACTGTTTTCTACTAGGGATCCAGGGTCTGTTATCAGCAGATAATTTGTTTGTTTCATTTCCAGACCATAATTTTCAAGTCCTCTATTAATCATATACAAAGGCCGAAGAAGGCCAAAGTTCTTGCCTTTGACTACTTTTCATTCACATGCAGACTTGCTACAAGTGAACATGCAGATCCTGTAAGTCGTTTGCTTCAGCCACCTTTCAGATTCGTAAGAAGTCGTTTGCAGGTATGGAATGGTGCATATGCTTTAAGTGTTTAATTTTCATGGCATGCCTGACCTTTTAAAAATGAACTGAGTTGCATATAGATCCTCACACAAAGCTCAGAGTGGAGCTCTCAAATGCCATGGGAGCCAACCCCTAATTGTGCTTACTTTTTCCCTTTTCTTTTTCCCATCGAATACAAAATTAWATGACTGCAAACCGAGCAGCTACATACTTAAGAGGTGCTAGTACTAGAATCTTGCCTCTCTCCTCTCTAAAATATTGTAACCAAGCAACTGAACTCTCAGGCTATTTAACCAGTGATATAAAATCATCATTTTGTTATATTAGTTATAAACTCCTGTCTTTCCCTCCAGCAGAATATCTTTTTCATTATATACTTTCTCCCWGCCAGTATTAGTTTGACTGGTTTCCCTCCAGAAAGTAGCAGAATCTCCAGGCTGCAAGATACTCCACATCTTGATGCTGGAAGCATTCCAGCATTATTTATCTTTTACTTAAAAAAAAGAAAAAGAAAAAAAAGAAATGAAAACTAGTAAAGTTTCTCACCAGTTCTCATCTAGACATAAACAGGCCATCCTTCTCTCAATGTTCTTATCTTAAATCTATGCAGTTGCAGAATTTTAAAAGAACAGTCAAGTTGAAGAGTGTAGTAGTACAGCCAAGGGAGTGATAAAGGAGAAAAAGAGAAAGAGATATAATAAGATCGGGCTTGAAAATGAAGAGAAAAAAGGAAATGCTTAGTCTAGCAGGTTAAAAAAGGCTCAGTGAGGACAGCTCCACCCACTTTGGCACTGATAGCGTAGCTGRCTGGCTTGCCACCCCAACTATACCAACTTTCAATCTGTGAATCTCTTTGGAGCCATAATGCTTAGTGCTGCAAATCATCTGCTGAGAGAACCTYCAGCTACTTTAAACTTATTGATACAATTACCTTTGTGCTCCTGGACTGAATGCAGCGTTCCTTGTTTGTCTGTAAACTTTTTCCGCAACTACAAGAAAAAGAAAAGAAAAAAAAAGTGTTAATCTGTGCAGCCTGTATTGTCTGGGTGCTCTTCCTCATTGATCAAGCTAAGGCTAAGAAATTCATTTAACCTTTTAGTGTCAAGTTTGATGGACCCAAGGTGACACTGTGTTTTTTCATTGTGTAGTACAGTCTATGATTGCAATAAACCTGAAGGAAAAATTGATGTTGACAAAGATTATATATATATTTTTCTTCTCCTGGTAAGACAGAAAAGTGACAAGTGTCACTTTTAAAAAGCAGTAGCCTCACATACAATACGAGGACAAGGTTAGTCATCAATCATGTCTTTTCATAAGTCTTCACTGATGAGTTTGACTTTGGACCTGCAATCTTTGAACTTTGATTCAGCTTTTGTCCCAGAATCATAGATTCATTCATTCATTCATAGATTCATGGATTTTAAAGGCCAGCAGGGAYGATTACAATCATCTTCTGTGACCTCTTACATTACACAGGCCACAGTGTCCAAGCCTTCATTCTCCCTGCCCCTACTTTCACAAACTCTTTCTGATGCTTAAACCTTGTTCAGTACTGCCTCTGCCTCCATTTCTCCTTGTTTCTGATGTCCCTCATCACAAGTCTTTCACAGAATAATTCTTGCATAGATCTCTTGTATAGCATGACCTGCAGCCATTGCTTGTTAAACACGTCACCCCTGTCTCTTAAAAAAAAAAGCATGGCATCTACAAGTGCGCATCAGTAGAAATTGTCCTTCCTGGTGGTAAATGTTCATTAAATAATTTCTTGAAACATATGCATTTAACAAGTATTCTTACAGAAAGCAACATTGTCTTAGCAGTAGTACACGGTGGAATTACATGCATGCAGTGGAGTTAAAGGTAACCCTTTCAATTCATATCCACACCTAACATTTCTCTGAGCCTCAGTCTGCCATTTCCCCCCTTTTTTTTCCCTCCTGCATCTCTTAAGTCTATCTGAGTCTGTCTCTTTCCTTCTCTATCTGCCTCATGAAAGTTTAAATGCAAAGGACTTCTCAGTTCACAGGTAAAATAAATTGTCAGTGTGTGCCTAGTAACAGTTCATAGGCTTTTATTCCCCCCACCCCTCATACAAAAATTAATGGGATGCACCACTCTGCCATTGTGTCCTTGACACATAATTTGTTATAAATAATAATACAAATGATTACAGCGAAAGCTACTACTGCTAGGAGTGCATCAGTTTGCCAGCATGGGGATAAATAAGACAGCTCTCTCTGTGGGTGACTCTGTCATCACGTTTTGTACCGGCACTACCCAGCAGGCTTAACAACGTGAGTCCTATCATGGCTAGTCTCAAAGTTTCTTCAGAGAGAAAGAAGCTGGAGGGCTAAAGCCCCTTTAAACCTAAGTAACTAAAAGGAGTCAAAAAATAAGTGGCTCTCTGATGGACCRCTATGTCGAATATATTTAATTGCCCACAAGTTGCATATCTTTCCATCTTCATATTATTGCACAAACCTGCTGCATTTCTGTGGTGCGGCAGTTACTCAGGTTTTATCTTCTACAGCGACAAGCTGTAATTTCTTTTATAGGGAGAGGGGAAAAAAAAAAAAAGACTCATAACAGAGAAGGCAATTACAAGAGCAACAGTCAATGCCGAGGATGGGAGAAAGGGCTGCGCTGTCCTCACCCAGGTGCAAACCTGCGGATCAAAAGGGATGGAGCGTGTACGGGTTCTGCCCCGTGAGTGTGGGGTAACTTACTTAGACTTCRAAAGCTACTGGAGAGATTTACTGGGAAATTTTTTTCCAATTCCTCTCCCAACCTTGAAAATGAGCTCACCTTCTTACTGAYGGTAGTTTGCTGATATTTCCTGATTATTTATATTTCAGTATCACTTAGCAAGCTTCATTTAAAGGAGGCATCGCTGTGCAAGTTGCTATATAAATAAATGTTGTGAAACCATTAGTTATCAGAATTTCAGTGCTTTTTTCATTTTYTTAACAGAAAATATATTTTCTATGAAAACAAGAACAAATTTGCCAGATCTCTTTGATTGACTGACAGAAAAAATACATTATAGCATCTGAAGAGTCTCATAGGCAATTTGATAAATCCTAGAGATCCCTAGAACACTGAATGCCGTATGATGCAGGGCAGGGGTATGCTTTATGCTTGCCTTACTGTTTGGGGTTATTTTTCCTTAAANCTTTCATGTGCTTCATAGCAAAATGGAAAGTATAATTCTGATGATCCCATTCTCTCATATAGATAGGCTGTGCTTTTCATAATGAAATGAAGCTTTGAGTGATGTAATTTTTCAGCAATCACATATCATTTGGCACATTATGAAGATATACTCAGTTAGAGGAATCACTGGGGAGAATGAGTGCCAGATACCAGAATGGTTCAAACACCAATGAGTAGAGGCAAACAATATGAAACCCCGCATTTCAGATTTAGCAACAACAAAAATTCAGTCAAAAAGTGATTAAACAAACGTTTATTTCTTAAGGAGTATTTTTGGAACATTTCATTCTATACAGATTCATTTGTGTTTCAGTCCTTTGATTCCAATTCAYGGCAAAAATAGTACCACTGAGATATTTGCATTTCCCACAGAACATTAATTTTCCACATTTTTATTATTTATCATTTGTATTACTAGGGARACTCAAAATACCGATAGTAATGGTATCTACATAAATATGGACAATAGTCAGCCTTTGCCACCAATAGGTTGCAATTGGAATTGGTTATAGTATCAGGTTGTGTTAGCTGCCCCCAAAGGTTCAAAACCCAAATTGTTTTCCCTTATAGAAAGGACATAACTGCAATCTATGTTTTCAAGAGTAGTGCTTCCTCCACTGCTCAGGCAGGTATCTCATTTCCAACTCACACACACAAACCCGCATCATATTATATAGCGAGAACATGATATTCCAAGTCCTGCAAATTGTTCAACACAAGCAGGCATATATGGATTTCAGTGAGGCTTGCAGGTCAGGATCAATGCCATGAGTTACCTTTAACCACCTCATAATGGAATATTCCCATTAGACAAATGAGGAAATATCTCACAGGGAGTGGCAGGGCTGGTAAAATGAGGGGATCAAATCTATTATATTCATTACTGGAAGTAACTAGCGGAATATATATATATTTATGTATTTATATATATATATATATATAAAATCTTTTTAAAAATGAGATTGCAATAAGAATGGGAGAAAATTTTGAAATATCAAGCGGTTTTGTTAGCATCTCTCCCTGACATTCTAAAAATGCAAATTCCACAGTCAGAACCCAAAATCCATATGAAGTTCTAGCAGAGGGAGGACTGCATTTCTGAGGAAACACTAAGTATTCCATCAATAATTCCAGGAGCCACAGGTGCTTATCCATCCACAAACTTGGGTACTTCATTTAGTTGACTATGCCATTTTGGTGTCTGCCTTTAAATCCTTGCAACAAAAAATCTTAGTCTACATTTATATGCATTTCTGTGTTGTTTATATTTAATTTCTGGTTTGATTTACAACATAGATAAGAATCCTAAAATAATGCTAGCTTGTACTGACAAGGTTTATGATACTGTCTTAAATACTGTTGAAAAAACCCAAGCTTTTAAGACCGAAAAAAAGGCAGACGTGGCTATTATTAGTATTAGAGGACTGAGAGACAGCCAGCTGTAGATTCAGTTTCACAGAACTATGTCCTACATAAGAAATCATAAAGTTTCTTTTCCAGTCTCTAGAGATACTCACTGATCACTTAATTCCCTTCTCCTTCCAAACCAGCTTCCTGCCCATTGATGGGGAATGGCTACATAAGCACTAATGACAGCATTAACGCTTTAAGTATCAGTGGCCTTTCCAAATGGGCTTAAAAACTTACAGGCTCTAGTTTGTTATGAAATGTAGTTTTAGTAACTGGATGAACTGGCTTACAGAACCTCTGAGCTACTAGAAAATATTAGGAATTATACAAGCAGAGTATAAACTTTGAATGCTCCCAAGCAGCTCATGGTCGACTTGGTAACACCATGCCACAAAACCCCTCTCACCAACACACATCTTTGTGTAACCTCGTAGTCACGGGACTCCACTCAAGTGGATGTGACAGGGAATGGTGGTGTGGGAGGGGATGTGGCACACTCATTTTGGGGAGTGGTTGCTGTAAATGCTGAGATATGGTGGAAAAGCACATCCTTAAATCACATTGCTTCATAATCTACTGTTAGAAACAGTGCAAATTTAAATCTTTAATATGTTCTACTTCATATTTCTTACTTTTTTATTATGTCCATTTATATTCATTCCCTTAAGTAAATAGCCCTCTTTGTTCCACCTTTCTTTTTTTTCCTCATATTTTTTCATTTGAAAGAAAGTGTATGTATGCTGCCAGGTGAAAATTGTGTCATACTTGGGAGTGAAGAATTCCCTCCCCAAGTTTGCTTTCAAAGTAAATCAATATCTTTCAAAAGCATAAGGCATGTGCAGTCAATGAAAATAGAGGAAACTTAACTGTGGACAAGTCAAATGTTAAAACATAATGAAATAGGACAGAAAGATTTGTGTGAGAAGCAAGCTGTTAAAGTGTCTGAAAGTAAAGAAGTAATAATAAAAAGTTTTTCATATCTGTCAAAAGCAAGAAACTTGCAAGAGAGTTTATGGGATTTACAAATGATCAAGATGTAAAAGAATCATACAAGGAAGATAATGTCATAACAGAAAAGAAAAATGAATTCTTCATATCCATTTTCACTGTGAAGAAGGGAAATTCTGTTGCTTCGCTGTACGAGGGCTGTGTTTGAATGTCAGTTCCAAAATGAAATGTCGTCAGAAGAAATTTTAGAACATATCAATAAAAAGTAAGAAATCATCAGGGCCAGATGGTATTTACCTAAGAATTTGAAAGGAATTCAAATATATAATTACTGAATTAACTGTGGTTTAAACTCTACTGCTTTAGGACTGGAGATAAAGTGAGAAAGGAAGGGAAAGGAGYAGGGCAAGGGCAAAAGCAAGGAGAAAGTAAAGGGGCAGGGAAAAGGAAAGGGAAAGGCAATWTTTTRCTGTTTCTCATTTGGCAGAAAGGAATTCCACAATTCAGAATTCAGACCACCTAAGCAATTTAATTAATATAGAAGCACTTCTTTTTAAATGTTCTGAGCATTTAATACTTTTGGGGGCTGAAAAAAAATGATATTCATCTTTTCTTCCCTTCGTTTAGTCTAAGATGTGGCAACTATCAAATCAGACTTCTTACTCTGTTCATTAAGAAAAAAGTGCTACAACATTAACAACAAAAGCCCTCCAAAACTGCATCTAATTCTTGCTCTTTAAAAGAAATGCAAAATTCATTGCTGATGACATGGCAATTTTCCAATCAAGCATTTCTTTTGGTCACAAAGATAGAAAGCATCTGAAAACAAAAAGGCATTTTGGCAATAACGGCTTTAACAAAGCTCACTACACAGTAGCTGCTGTCGCTGTGAAATATTAAGCTTTGAAGGTAATACTAATTCAAGTAGCACAGCGCTGCATACAGGTAAGGGGTCCAAAGACCTCGAATGCTGAAAAGAACTACAGATCTTCAAAGTCATACATACGAACAAACAAACAAAAAAAAAAAAGGTAGCATGTGATGGAGACCTGAATAATGTAAAAGCTTTTGTCTGTGACRGAAGGGAGGCAAAGGGGAGGGGGAAAGAGGGGAAGGAGTGGAGGAGAAAGAGAGAGAAGTCAAATATGAGTTTTAACCATTTAGATCAGAAGATCAGAATCGGAAGATATGAGTTGGCACCTCCTACCTAGGTCTCATAAACAGCAATATCCAGACTTAATAAGCAGTTCAATGTCAGTGCTGGCGTGGGAAAGGTAGTAAGACAATTATGCTGAATCAAACCACAAGTGAGTTTTYGTGATAGGGAAAATGGTGGCTGGTTGGATTTTTGATTTTTAATGGATGAATACCAAAAAGGAATTCTRTCAGAGCTGGGGGAAAGTTGGCTGTAATTGTGGAAAAAAATGCCTGGTCAAAATTTGAAAACAAAAAGAAGCATCTACTGAATTTAGAAGACTAATTATGGAGATGTTTAGTGACCTAGAAAAAGACTCAAAAATGTTCTGAAAGACAATGCAATGACCTGCTGTGATAAAATTCTTTTTGGCCATTGTTCTGTCTGTTAGTATGTCTGTAAGTAAGAAAAAAACTGTCCAAGTAAGAAAAAAATGAGATTGCAAATTATACAAATGCATATACCTCGTCTTTTTTTTATTTTTTTTTAATCTTTATGATAATAAACATTCATCTAGTTATAGCCAATGACAAGATCCCCTGGAMTTCATGAACAGAGCTGGGAAAGCTTTTAAATTTGTCAAAAACAATGTCATTATTTCAAACCTCTGCAAGAGGGACTAGAGCAAAGGACAGTGCAAGGACCAAGCATGCCTAAGATTGACTGTCTACAGAGAAGCAGGATACGCCTATGGATCTTAATTTGTCAGGGACTTGGGATTCAGGGAGGAGAAGTCATGTGTATGGKAGAATGAGGTCTTGATCTCATTTGAGACCTTGGGTTCTACTTCAGTTCAAATACTGTTACTAATGTTAAATTTCAGCACAGAAGCATCCTTAAAAGGAAACCACAACTCCTAGCAGGGAATGTTCTCTCTTGATCCAGTCTAAATTTGCTTGGGTTGAGTTGTACCTCTGTTGCTGGGATCTGTCCTTACCTGGGGACATGCTTCCAAGCTCAAAATGATGGCTGATGTCAGTTGTTCTTATYTGATGCACTAGTTAGCGAAGATCTCCTGGCTACCAGGAAATATCTCGAGTGAGAGTTTATTGAATTTCTAAAATGTTGATGACAACAGATATATTTCAGTGAAATTTTGATAAAACAGAGGCAGATAGACAGATCCATGACACAATGTATCTGTATGGTTTTTATCTAAGCAGTGTATGAACATATAATGCAATACTATTTACTGTCTCATAACCAAGATTTATTGATACTCRTCTGAACAAAGTTTAGTGTTGCTCTACGTAGACCAATAATCTAGGGACTTAAACTATAAAAGTATAARTGAAAACTCATTTCGTAAAATACTGACAATTCCTACTATAATAATTCTATGGTGTCTGTCTTCAAAAATCTCAGTTATCTTAGGAGGCTATTTCTGTTTWCATCTATTGTAATTTTATGCCAGTATAACTCCATCAGTGGCCCTAATTTATACCAGTAGAATTGATGACAGATTCAGGACCTAGGTACTATACGGTTCACAGAATAACTGTAACGTGTCTATGGAAAGTCTGAAGAGCTTATCCAAAACAAAATAATAATTAAAWTTGCAATATTTTCATCAAACTTTGGAGTACATTTCTGCTCAGATGTTCTGCCAGGTTCACTGATGCCAGCTGGTTAAATTTGTCTTTGTCATTCATTATTCCTGGTATCTTGGAGATGTYATGTAATCCTGGGACTTCAAGATAAACCTATTTGGACAAACAGCTTCCTCAAAATATTTTGATTGTTTGATCAGTGATGATCAAAAGCAACAGGCCAAGAAAACCTATCAATAACTTAAGACCTTAAGGTGCCTTTGCAAAGTTGATAAGGGATCAAAATGTAGATATATTTTAAATCAATAAACTAAAAAAATACATTTTTAATATATTTTGAAATTGGTACATTAGATCCAAGAACCACTGAGAGAAGATGAACACTTGAAGATATACATATATAAATGTTTCCATAAATTCAGAGGCTTAGATCAGTAGCCAGTARGATTTCCAGCTTAGCTTATGCTAGGGTCAAGTCCCTCTCTGAAGATGACCACTGGCCTTTCTTCAGAGTAAAACTGATCTACAAAAGGAAGTAGGGAAATAATCTATTGATATTAAAGGTATCTCCAGCATGTCAGCAGTGGAATAATGTTGTGCTGTGCATGTGTAAGTTATACAGAGTGTTTGTTAGTGAACCCTTTCCAAGACAAGTCCTGGAAGAGYTTGCCACCAGAATTCTAAGTAAAAGCATAACATTAAACTTACAATGAGGCTTATTTTTTTCTGTTTACTCAGCATGCTGCTTAGTGTGGCTATCCAAATGCTTAGCTATCATTTTTTGGTTGCATATTCAATACTGTCGGTGACTTTTAYGATAATAATAATAATAATAGCAGTAATAGTAATGATCTTTCTTCTTACTGATTCCACCCAARAATCTCAGAAAAATTAAGACTCTGCATATCACATGCTGAGAAAGTAAGAATGATTTTAATCTTTTTTACAAATATAGAAAGAGAAGCAAAAGAAAGTTACACTGAAAATATATTTTTTGTTCTTCCTTTTTTACCTTCTTACTTTTTATTTGATTCTTTGGTGCAGGAATGAACTTTRTTCAAGCTCATTATGTAAACTATCAGTGTAAATAGGGCAACAGTTTTGTGCCTGGCATGCTGAGACACCCTCAGCTAACGGAAATAAGCTGTTTCAGTCATATGGATCATCTCTCATTAGACTGATCAARTTTGTATGTAGTATCAGAAATCACTGTCCTTCCAGCCTTTCAATTGAGGTTCCTAATCTCTTAGCTGCCAGTCCATATCACCCTCACTCTTTTTTTCATTTCACTCTTTTTTCTTTTTTTTCTTTTTTCTTTTTCTTTTTCTTTTTCCTTTTCTTTTTTTTTTCTTTTTTCCTCTGTCACTTGAGCATTCTTGCCAACTCAGTGAGCTGGGTTTGAATTTTTATTTAAAAAAGCGGAGGTGTCTTTCTTCTTTTCTTGATTCCTGTAAGACTCTAGCCTGGTATTCCAAGCAGACTCCTGGGGAGTAGAAGAGGAAGTTTGGAATCCCACCTGCAGGATGAAGAAGGATTTGAAGAAGAGGTCTTCCAMCATCTGCAGCCATTAAAAAAGTCAATCCTCTGCTATATACATAATATATATAAGATAGCTGTGTAGATCAAAGTAGAGAAATTCGGCTTCTGATCTCATATGAATGCCAAATTTGAGGCTGAAGGTAAGCACCTTAGCTCAAAGAAGGGAAAGGATTTCTGTGATGGCCTTTTCTTTTGCACCTGGTATTCCTATCTGGCTAAAATGTCTCCACTCTTAGAGTACTGGTCCTTGTGCACAAACTGCTGTGAACAGAAATTGCCTCACTGAGTATGAGGAAAATAGACACCTACCTCACCTTTGTCATCTCTGCTACTAGAGCCAGATGCCTGATTCCTAGGCATTTTAGTGCCGAGAAGTACAATACGTAGTGTTCTTCTTAAACCCTTGGCGCTTTGCATTGAGGTCCTTGAAAGAAGTGGGTAGCTCTGTTTCTGACAACAGGAGTGTGAGAGCTTTTCTCTGAGAAAATCTCCACTGAAACCAGTGAGACCCATCCTTTTATAATGCTAATTATTGCATGACCTGGCCTTAAGACATGACAGAGTCAAAAGAAAGGCTGGTAGGTCGTAAGAAAACTAAGGCTTGCAATTTGTTCAGATCCAAAAAGGGTTGAAATCCCACCACRGCTGTGACTCCCCACTGTGACCCATTTCCCCCAGTGCTGTCAAATGGGAGTGCGTTAAGCATAAGGKGAGGGTTAAGAGTGGAGAGTAACTCCTGAGAGACCCATTCACCGCAGTATTGTCTCGCTGCCGTAATTTGACGGTAGCCCTGTCTGAGGTTTCTCAACACAATCTTCTCCTCCTGTGAATACAGGATTAGGATGTTCGAACGGGTTTGAGCCCCAAAAGGACCTGAGCTGTTGTCTCCTGCACYGCCATCTCAGGGTTCAGCCCCAGTGCTGAGTGCCTCCAGGACATCCCTGCTTCTCCCTCAATTTCAGTGGTCATCAGACATTTATTCAGGAGGCAGCAATTATGAGTCCTTTGCCGTGATGAGCAGACTTGTTTCTCTAGGAGGAAAAGACCCATTTCTTCTGCCTGCTTTCTCAGCAGAATATATTGAAAAAAAGTTCAGAGGACAGAGCCTAAGGAGAGCAAGCATGAAAACAACATCCAAAAGGTAGAAAAAAATAATAAAAAAGGAAGAAAAACAGGCTCCCCAGATAGTCTAAAAAGCAAAGCCAGTTTAAATTAAACAGCTTTTCAACTAGCAGCTCTTGCAAAGGTACTAGTTAGTATTCCATTTCCAGAAGCTGGCAAGCACCCCATCCCATTACGAGGGAATATAATCTTCTTTCTGCTACATCGTTTGTTTTTAATAAATCACACGCAGAGTTTTTATATCATAAGCTTCCAAAATAAAACTCATATGCACACATCTCACATAAATAAATAAAATAATAAACACACATGCATACACACTCAAACAGAAGCCAAATAATTACTGAGTTGCCAAGGTCCCAAATGTTGGATTGTAAATTATAAACTGGTTTGGGAATTTTGCCCTGTTTGACTCAGTTGTGATAAATATGCTTTAAAATGTAAACTGTGTGATGTTGATATACAGTGAGTATATACACAGGGAGCCTGGGTTCCTCTGATATATTATTCTGGCTAGCACAGAAAGGTCAGCATTGTACCTGCTTCTGGAGCATAAAAAGACTTGCGTAGGCCTGGACTTTTGTCATGGATTTTCTTTGGCAGCTTACTCTTTCCCGTATGTTAACAGTGCGAGCACTAATTTCATGCTTAGTAGTAACACAGGTTGTCATGTACATTTCTAAATGGGGAAGGTCATCAGCTCCAGATGAACACACTAAAATACATAAAATTATTATTTTTTTTTATTATAATAAAAATGTGCTTTCTTTTGTTTGATGCTAGTTTTACATGAGGGTGCATTTTAGGTGCACATTCTTCCAGCTTCTTCTTGTAAGTCTGATGGCTACAAGTTTGTACAAATAAAGAAACAAGGTTTTACTMTTATAAAATCACATAAACCTGAGAGGTGTGGATTTAAGAAATGAAATAAATTTTGTGAGACATGACATTGATAGCACTAAGTGAAAGTTGTCTAATGCACAAAAATAAGAAACTGAACTTGATCTTAAAGTAAAATTAACTTATTCTCATTCTATCCTATATTTCTAATTAATGCCATCCCAAGTTGTGACTGGGTGACATTTCCATGAAGAGCAGCTGTGCTGGTGTACCMGGGTAGATATATTAGTAGCGGAGGATGAAGCTTCAGTATTGCGTGCTGCTGCTCAGTAGAGAGAATGCTGTGTTAAAAAGAAACAATTTCATTAACAGACATCTCAGAGGGACCTTGATTTACATGTTTGTTTGCTTTATTTTGTATTCTTTCTGGTGAAGTGTTTACCACAGGCTGGTTTGCATTCACAGGTACAATAACAATATAATAATATTTTTTAAAAAATATATATATAACAATATAAAAATCCTTATCCCTATGTCCTGTGGGATGATGGGGCAACATGTACTCTCAGGAAGTTCCTGCATGGTGTCAGATCGGATAGAGAGGTTAATACATGGGCTGGTAGCGCTGCTGTTGAGAGAGACCTCCATAGGCAGAAGAAATGGGCTAATAGAAACCTCCTGGAGTTCCAAAAAGGGCGAAGTCCTCTATCTAGGGTGGAATAATACAACAGTACAGGTTGGGGACCAGTGACAGCTTTGCTTTCTACTTCTAACTTCTGTTTTTTACTATGTATTTCTGTAGGCTGGGAAGGGTAGTGTCAATGATGGACTGTGAATGATGGCTTTCTTTAAGTGTTCATGGCTAGCTTTTCATGCATCCATATGAAAGGTTATCCCACAGGTGGCTTTGATGTGGGTGTCTGCCCAAAGGTTGGAATTTGATAGATCCTAGTTAAAACACTCTACGTGAAGCCAATGGAAAGAAAAAAAAGTGGAGACAAGAAGAGACAGGAGAAGGGAGAAGAAGTGGGGAGGAGAAGGGCAGGGCAGGGAAGGGAAAGGAAGAGGGACAAAAAAACCTGTGTGCAATTGATGGTGTAAAAGAACTACCTTTCAGCTGTGATATTTCATAAGGAAGAATTTAAAATTATAAGTGGCATAAATTCTTTGTCTCTGCAAAGGTATGGTAGGTATTGCAGACATATTAGGCCCATAGATAGGATATAAAAGCCAAGGAACAATTGCTGGATGCAAAACTGCTTCAGGCACAGCAATCTACAGGTGCTGGCGTACTACAATTACAACAACTAGGCTGAATTACAGCTACCCAGCAGAGATGTAATAAAGGTATGAATTATTGACTTGGCATCATCCTGAGACAGCTTTGGTCACAGCCTTCCTATGTTTTGGAGATGATAGAATGAGATTTGTGTGATGTAAAATTATAATCAAAGACAGTTCAGGATGAAAGATGACCGCCAAGGTTATGAACCTTAGTGGGAAGCTGCATAGTCTGATAAAAAAGGAACTGCAAGGGAGAAAGTATTGATCATTTGGTTGCACGGAGCCAACCCAAAAGACCAGGCTCCATTCAGAATTTAACTTCAGGAGTTTTTCACATATCCACGCAGTACATGTAGCGCAGGCAGTTAATTGTATCAGAGTCAGTAAGGACGGGAACAGGGCCTGCTTTGGGAACAAATGCACCAACCAATGGCTTCAGCCCCCAAGACATCAGGAACATGGGAGCAAGGATTAACATTTACAAAATTATTTTGYGAAGCAGAAATAAAGTGCTGTTTCTACCTCTGTGTTTTGTTTGTTTGTGTTCTTTCTTTCTTTCTTTCCAATATTTGCCCTGCATGACTTAATCTATCGCTGAAATATTTATTCCTCTCTCATAGCATACAAAAAGGGGAGCTTGAGAGAAGTTAAGATGAAACCATGCTGCACATCAGAAGATGAAGAGAAAGGTAATCATTTATCTTTCTCTCTCCAGCACAAAACCCCCAAATGATAAACTTTATGTGCTTGCTGAAATAGGATTTGCAGCCACCTTAACGAGTCTTTCATTCTCCATAATAGCTGCTGAAACAAAGTCCTATGGGTCACTCCCGTTGAATACAGCGGGAGCACAAAATGGGATGTGGGGTAAAGAGCATTACCGTGGCTGGGAAATCTTGTGCACGCTGATAATAGACTGGGGCGAGGTGACTGGGTTTCTGTGTTGAGTGAATGAATATGAGGATTTAGTTAGTCAAAGCGATGAATATGAGGATGTAGCTAGCCAAAGCAATCACATAATGTCAGCAATAGCAGCAAAGGATGTGCTTAGAGCAGCCGAGAGGCGAGAACAAAGTCAGGATGACGCTACCCACAGTTTATTGCTTTCCCTCCTTTGCTTTCTCTGTCCCAGTAGGYGAAGTTCACCTTGAATTTTAAAAATCACAACAAACAGAAATCCTGGTGGGGAGGAGGGGGAATGAGCATAGAGAATTTCAGAAGTGAGCACAACAAATATAAAATGATGTTAAAATGATTGTGGGGTCTTTGCCAGATCTGAACTGCAGATCTTTACAACCARTTAAAAATATCCCTCCTTCTTTCTCGTTGGTCCTGTCCCCCAYGACTTCACCATTTATGAGCAGCTCCTGAATTCTCCATCTGTTCCAAGAGTTTTGATGCAACACATATTTTAACCATATTTGTTACTGATAACTATTTATTTTAACCCCTTTCTGATAATTAAACCTTTTTCTTCCCCCTTGGTAATGTATGGATTCCTTATTAAATATTTTCCGAAAATGTTAGGCTCTTACTAATAAAGTAAATTGTAATTTAATGTATTAAAAACAAACATTAAAACTTCTGACATTAATCACAGAGAAACAAACAACTTATGAGCGTGTCATATGCGCTGTAGCATTCTTGTTATCTTAAGACCTCATATAAAGTAAGAGCCAATTCTGAAAATGTTAATTACCAGCTGATGGAAGCGAGCTTTGGGGGTAATAAATACATTACTTAAAAAATAAATAAAAGGCTTGCACTGAAAGACTTTTTTAATTTCTCAGATTTCTTAAAAGAACATTACTAGCTGATTGAAAAATTCCTGTAAACAGGATTTTTTATTTTTCCAGCTTCCTCTGTTTACTTTTTCTTATTTTTCCTACTAAAGAATTACTATGAGGAAAGAAAGTGAGAATGCAAGAAAAAGAAGGGGAAAATGAATACATAGACTCTGGAGATTGTAATATTTGTCAGTCATCAGAAAAATTTACCAAAAAAAAAAGATTGGAAAACAGTATTAGAAAGAATCTTTCCACTTATTGTTATTTTTATTAAAGTAGATATTTTCAATAAAAATACTTTATTTGTAAAATTTCTCCTCCAGCATAATTCTTGTTATTGTTCATATATATCACTATTTTATATTTTAACAACTCAGCTAGCAGTTATTGCACCCAATCTATAGCTTCCCCTTGTTATTTGTTCCTCTTATTTATGTGGAAGAAATGAAACAAAAGTTAGTTTCTCTCTTGAAAAGAGCACTTCCTTTTAAGGGGTCATTAAACTTCTGCCTCTTACTTGATTATTTTGTCCTCAGCAAAATCCTTTATTTTTTACTACTAAATGACCATTTTTATGGACCATATTTTTTTCTCTTTCTTCTTTTCTTTTCTTTTCTTTTATTATTTTTTTTCTTAAGTCCTACCAAAGCTTACAGGAATAAAGGTCAATAGCTGTAATCCAGTATCTCACATCAGTGAAGTTTCAGATGATACCACATGATATTACCTACTTAGTCAAGTTTAGTTCAGAGCCAAGCTTTTCCAGCTGCTTAAGACATTGAGTCAAAAATCCTCTTTTCAGCCCAATTTGATCACAGACATGTTTAATTTAATATAACAAAACAATAATTCATAGATTTACGCCATGCAATAGGACAGTTTTATGTCTTTACATAATTTCAAATTACATATGAGAAATACAATAACTCATATTAATGCATTTCCAAAACATGATCAATTACATTGTATTTCCGAGCTGTTAAAGTACAGTTTTATAGCATCAATAACAAATGTAATAAAATTGTATTTCCTTATTAGGCCTTTTTTAAAGAAAAAAACCCAATAACTGAGAACTGTTATCTTCAAAGTTACTTTCTTTTTAAAAATGGCTTAATTGCTCTTATATTGCATAATAAAAGAACAGACGGTATTGACAAAATTAATTCTAGAAAAAATGGTTGTTGTTTGTCTTTTATTTTCCACTAAAGCACAATGCTTGACTGGAATTTGAAAAATGGCTTAATAAAAAGAAATCGCTATTACTTACAAAAATATAGGAATCAGTAAAAAATTGTTTTACTTTTATACATGCAGTACTTGATTTGAAGAATGGTAAATTACCATGGATATTTTGATTTGACTTTGATTTGGAGTAACTTTATTTGCAAGTCTTTTAATTGAAAAACAGAAAATGTTCTAGGGTGAGATCTTTTTTTTTTTGTGTGTGTGTGTGTGTGTGTGTATACTTGATATATATTGCTTTTCACCAGACGAGAGTCTTTCCTCTCCACTTGCTGCACAAAGGCTTTTATCTTCAAAACTTTTTTTCTTCCCTGCTGATACACAGGCTGGGAGAGAAGGGAAACTTACTTACTCRGGAAGGGGGTAAATTAGCCTGTAGAACTTCTTTTATGAGGTCTGAGAGATTTTCACTGACCTTTGGCTGAGTGAGGAAGCTGATGTTTGTGCGGATCACAGACATCAATAAATCTCTGATTCTTTTGTCCTAGGTCTTTGAAACCGTACTCAGTCTGGTCCCAGAATTTGTCTGGGTCAGTACATCACCTAATAAGGACACTCTGGAAGCAGATCGGCAGAACAGGCTGCCGGGCTCTCTTGCCACGGGAGGTGGTTGTGCGAGGAGGGAACGCTGCTCACATTTGGGTACTTTGATCTGCTAATCTCAAACAGGCAGATAGACCATAGGGAGTCGTCAGAATTTCTTACGTGCTGCTGGAATTACTAGCTTGGCTCTCAACTGCAAACCTTGAGAACGGCCAGTCATGTTGTCCCCAATGCCATTAATGGTCTCGTCCAGCCTGCAATTTCCTGCTTCTTTTGTGCCTACTCGTGCATAGGAACCACTCTAGTAGATATACATAACACATATACGTATATGTATACGTATACATACACGTACACATACACATACATATGCAAATATCAAACAGTTGGTTAAGCTCAGAATATTATCTTCAAGGAGTCTAATATCAGAAATACCTACTTTTAATTAAAGTTTTTGATTATCTCTGCAGTACAAGTATTAGAACRGGATAATTTACAGTTCCTGGATACTCTTTCATAGCTGAAAATATGTAATGTGGAGATCTGCAACTTTTTCAGACTAGGAAAATAAGTTTCAAGTTCTGTTCCTGTAAATATTTTTCACTGGAAATGGAGATATATTCAGAGAGTGAAGCATAGTATGTGCAAACTTCCTTTAGTTAAGCAACTTCCATAGCTTCCACAGAGTCTGCAGAGGTCTAAGATCTCCAGGTTAAAGGCTGAAAATCTCTTATGTAAAAAATATTACTTTTCTTAGCATTTAGAGAGTAACYAGCACTGGGAGTTGTTGTAATATATGTAGCAAATGCAATTTTGACAACTTTGGAATTTTTAAAATAAGCCAAAKAATTCAACGTGTTTCTATTATATTAGGCTGAGCTGTAGTGAAAATTAGGTCATCAGAATGCAAAACATTCACTGGGCTCAGAAGTCAGGGCTGGGTTCTCAAACTTCTTTCATATTTTTTCACTCACCTCTCAGTGTTTCAAGAATGTTTAAGTGAATCTCAGTACACTAAGCAGACAGTTATCTTCATAGTTTGCCTTTTTTGTTTGTACTTTGGGACCAGCAGTACATCGGGTTAATTAAGGGGGAAAAAAAAAGCATTTTGATTGTAGCGAATACTTCTTAGTTCAGTTCCAGAAACAGATGTCTTCACAATAAAGCCTCTATACCCTCTACATCATGTTTATTTTACAGTTGCTGAAAATCCCACCCTTTTGGAAGGGGGTTATTATCTAACATCCAAGAGTAATTATCCTACTTTCATATACAGGTGTATTTCTCTGATATCTTATTTTCAAGTATCTTAAAGCACTTTACCTTCATCTAACATTAGAGCTTGTCTCCTGGTGAGTTCTGTCTTCCTACATCTTCAGATAGGGTATCTGTTTACAGAAAAGAAGTTGAGTGAGGAGTTTTGATCTGTCTTCAYTATCATTATGTAGACATGTACATAACATTATGTCAAACTGTGAGAAAGTCTGGGTCAGAGACTATCTCCAAAAACATTTTTCTCCRTGTCCGCATATGGTGTCCCTTTACTTTTTCCCATTTTAGCTTAAAGTGGACTTATGAAAAAGAGTTTAAGAACTCAGAATTTCTTAATACCAAAATTATCCCCTGAAAAGCATATTGGGTATTTTTGTAAGAAGACAGTTCGATGCCTGATCAATAGATCATATAACCCCAGAACAGCTTTGTAGAGATGTAGCAGCTCATGTTTTTTAACTCTAAAAGACAACTCTTCAGTTCCTAGTAGTTTGTCCAAGATTGTATTTGTTATTAAAATCCTGAAGTTTAGCATATTTCCCTTTGGAAAATATATTTCTTTCTCTGTTTGTTCTTGTTACATTTTCAATTTTACCTCAATAAATAAGTCATATTTTTTGTATTAAAAAACAATACGCTTGCATGCATTTCATGACATTTCTTCTACAAGTTCGTATAGTTAACTAGTTTTGAAATATGAATGATAATAAGATCTTAGAAATGTAAAAATTCAAATATTGAAAATAGCTAAATACAACATTTTATGCACAGGTTTATGAGCTACAGTTCTTAGATATTTTAACTTGCAATAATTGTCATTTTTATTGTTTGAGCACTTTTTCATCATCTGTTTTATTCAACTGTTATTTTATTACCCATTAATCATGTAAAATGACATTTAAACATTAAACTGAACTGTTCAGGTTTTCCTGTGGGTTTTCCTTCAGGCTGATATCATTCTTCCCCCCTGCAATTTGCAGAGTTAAAGCATCACTGTGTTATATAGTTCGGTTCCTGGTAGACCTGTTTCCATAGATGCAGCCACTGATACCACTCTTCAAGTTATCAAAATGCCTCCCAGGCATCGGAGTCCAATGGAAGAATGACTGCTTTAAATGCAACTTGGGCATGGTGGAGTGAAACTAGTCAGAATGTTTCTGAAGAATAGATATATTCCTTTTCCTTACCCATCAAAGTGGTGCACAGCATCAGAGGTTTCTTTTGCTTGACATATGACTGAGACTAAATGGACAGGCAGCATCAGCGAAAGCAGCATGTCTCAGTCCCAGGAGGAGGTAGGACGGGATTCATCTGACTAAATGCCTACATCTGCGCTGGTCACTCTAGGATAGCTTTGCAGTCAACATGAAAACTCAGACTTCTGAAAGAGAAATACACATCTAAAACACCTGGCCCCCATCTTCTTCACACCCTCCCTTCAGATACTTGTACATACTGAKAAGCTCTTCCCTCAGCCTTCTCTTCTCCAGGCTGAACAGGCCGAGCTGTCTCAGCCTTTCCTCATGACAGAAGCTCCGATGCCTCCCTCAGCTCTTGTGGGTGCATCCCATCAGGGCCCATGGACTTTTGGATGTTCTGGAGTTAAATGAATGAGAAGACAGTCCACTTCGCTTTCTAGGTTTTGTGCTGTCAGGAGGTTGACACGAGAAGGACAATGAAGGTTTTCTCAGAACAGATATGTCCTGGAGTTTCGTGTGGTACACAGATAGCTTTGTGAGGACAGATGACTCTCAAGGCCGCATGCACATGGGGCAAACAAACGTTTCCTAGACACAAGCCCTGTGTCTTGGTTTTCTTTCTGAAAAGAGAGCTCTGCGAAAAAAATTAGTTAGTCACACATTCATCCTTCTTTTTCCCCTCAAAGCAACAAAGTAGAAGTCACTGTCACGTGTAAAGAATTGGTCATTTACACTTTTTAATGTCCATAAGGGCTAAATGAGGGGAAGTATGAAGTCAAAAGCTTCAGCGGGCAAAGCTTCCAGAAGCCAGACTTGTGAGTAGGAGGATTAGGTAGTTTTTCTAGGAAGAGAAAACTTTTAGCTCAAAGTCTGGGTAGAGCAGAACTGCCTTAAAAAAGGCTTTTCATGTGCTGACATTCTGTGGTTGAAACCCTAATCCTATTAAATCACTTGCTTCAAGTAGCAAATTTTCTTACRTATTTTTCTGTACCCTTCAGAATTAGAAAGCTCTTATTAAGGGCACGGGGTGTGTGTGGGGGAGGGGGGGAAGATGATTTCATTTTGTTATTAAAGCAGGCACTAGTGAGAGAGAGGAAGTCTAGATTGAAACTACCAGATTTATAGGTGCATTTTGTTTTCTTGAAGGCATCGCCAGTGTGATTTAAGTTAAACTTTGTAAGTCTGCCGAATATTTTCTTTAAGAAGTCTGGCCTATCATGCAGTTCTCACAGCTCAAAGCACTAACTATTGTGAGTTTTCTTTCTTTCTTTCCATTTTTTTATTTCGGGATCACTGCAGTCTACTGTGTTAAAAAAAAAAAGGAGGGGGAGCTATAAACCTAAATTATAGCCAATCAGATTGTACTCACAGCTGAACTACTAGACAAATTGCAACTCATGAAATTTGCCATGGGTCAGGAGACTGAGTAATTTCATTTTAATCAGTCTTATTTGAAGCAGAGATGCCACTGCAGCAAAAGATCTGTTGCAACTGAAACCTGATGTAGAGAATGCATCAAAGGATATAAAATTGTATTATTGTTGTTATTATTAKTAKTAGTATTATTATGATGATGATGATGACGATGATGATGGAGTGAGCCGTTTCCATACCTAAGCTAAAAATCTGAAATATTGACAGAGATCCTGAATTGAAATGTACCATCTTGTGAAGCCTGGAATTTACTAAGGCATCTATTACTTGCAGCATTAACCTGTCCCTAGTTATATCTTAAGAATACGTTTATGTGATCTTGACCTTGTCCACGTTTTCAATTAAGACACCAAAAGTTCTTCAGCCATCCACAGGTTTCTCTTCTATTCTATTTACTTTAAAAACCTCTGCAGTTTGTGGTCTTGTTGCATACTCCACAAACCAAAACAGAGTATACCTCAACTGCATAGAAAAATAATAGTGTTTTTTTTTAAGGACTATCTCAGACTCTCTAGCCAGTAACTAGAATTACTAATGTAAATTACATTAAGATTTCCCTCAAATTGCTAGTATTTCATAATCAGAACTCTGCATGCCGATTAGGTTATAGCTGTAGGGAAGAGCTGATCTTAACACGTGAGGAATTACTGTGCGTAAAAGGAGAAAAAAATATTTTAAAAGTTCATTTCTGATTTCTTGGGGAAACTTTAAAAGGCTAGAAGTGATAATGAGATTTTGCACATATTCAATTTTAAAATACCGATCTTTAAGTATTAGAACCAAACAATAAAGAAGACAAAATACCATTTTCCCCCAGCTAGAATTTAGAAATAAGGTCAGGCATATATAGTTACTGAAACAGTACTTAGTGAAGAAAAGGCATTAGCAGAAAAGTCATTGCTTCCTTGTCTTGCACAGCTGATCAAAGCCTAGAAAAAGTGGAATTGAGTGTCTCTTATCTACTATTTTTTAAAATATAAATAATGTGTTTAGATTCATTATTTTAACAAAACTTATTCAAAGATTTCTGTCCTTTAAGGGCTTATCTATGCTGAATTACTAGAATTGATATAAACGGTTTGATTGGAGTCCCATATGATTGTTTTAATCATCATAGCTATATTAGTATTAGTCATAATATAAATATATGTATGTGAGTAATGACATAACTTCTGCTGCTTCCACATCTTCCCTAGCCTGTTTAAAAATAATATAGGTATAAAGTATCATACAACTGATTTAATTTTACATCTATTCCAGCTTTTATACTTTGAACAAGAAAATAAAGGAGCGTAGGAATGTGGAGTATTTTAAGCTCCTAATGTGTCTACCTGAATTATTTTAGCCTATTGATATAGATGTCTAAAATATTAATTAAATGCCTACTTTAACCATACTAACTTATTAACTTGGTCTCCCACATGGTCCATGACAATGCAGATACTGGCACCTCCAGAGGTGCCTCTAGAGGTTCAGAGCACCTAGTTATGCACCATCTCTAAAGTTTTCCCTGAGAAAGCCCTCATACGCCCATGCACTGTAGAGGAAGACTAAGCATCCAACTTGAGACATCTAACGTGAGTGTCCTAAAGTCTATGTGCAGTAGGAATGCTCTCTCCCCTGTTTTACACAGAAAAGTAGCAGTGCCAGATCTAAATGCATTCTTTTCTAAGAGGTGCTGTGAAGCTAACCGGAAATAAAAATATATATATTGTATCAATATCATTACCACTCCTCGAAAAGAAATGAAATGGGTGAGAAGCTTCTCTCCACTTCTTGTACCCATAAGCGCTGTCTGTGCATGTGTTCATGTGCATTACATACTGATATGACATTTATATGTGCATGAGTGCCAGTGCATTAAAATATCAAGGAATTCAGGTACTGTACTAGAATAGAAAAAACTACTAATTTGGAGATCTAAAGGCAAAGAGGAACTCAGAATGAGAAGTGTAGGATTAACCTCTACTAGTTACATGAAAGTAAATGTTTCTGTCTAGTGTCTGCTGGGATGTTATACTGAGGTAGTTAATTCAAGCTATCTATGTCTTTTTAATGTTTTTTTTTTTCCCACAGGAAATCATATTATTCTGCTTTAGAATCATGCTCAGGCTGTTATCAGTTTATATATGCTCTAGAAATATGTCTCAGTGATCACTGATACATCACCAGTGGAATCYATCTGTTGTAGGCAGCACCTGAATACATATAAATAATAATTCAGTTTAAGAGATGTGCATGCATTTCATGATCTGCATCTCCCTCATATTTCATGAAAATCTAATATTATTCCTCTTCATGAAAAATCAGATGGGAAGCAGGTTAGATTCTTCAAGAACATACTTCCTTCACTGCATGCATTTTCTGTAGCAAAAAGAAAAAGGAGAAAGTAGAGGAAAGGAATGGTATTCCATTCATCTGTCTTGACAAAAATATGGAAAAAAATCCCTTTGTACACCCATTTTGTGGAGTACCTCACTAGGCCTTATTGGGAAATGACATTTGTCAGGAAAATCTGTGGTTGATATGAGCTCATCAGCGGGATGGATGGGGTTGACAGTACAAGAAACTTGTCAGCTGAAGGATGAGTTTTCAACATGATCGGTGTTATGATGAACGGATACTCTATTGCATAACAACTAGTCTAGCAAACTTATTGATTTCTTTCTTCTTTGAGTGCAGGAGCAAGACAGTTTAACACATGTAGGAGTCCTGAAGGTTGTTGCCATAAGGTTTTTCATAAGCTTTTCTCTATTAAGCGTAGCTCAGCAGTAGAGTTAGCATGATTAAAACAATCAGTTGTGAACCACAAGTTCCAAGACCATAGGTGTGAATGAATGTACATTTTAAAGGAGAAAAATATTTGCCTCTAAGAGAAAGAAAAAAGAGAAGAAAAGAGAAGAGAAGAGAAAAGAGAAGAGAAAAGAAGAAAGGGAAGGGAAGGGAAGGGAAGGGAAGGGAAGGGAAGGGAAGGGAAGGGAAGGAAAACAGAAAAGAAGTAGATTATATAAGGTAAGTGGTAAATACATGAATCATAAAATATGATTAACATTATATTGAGGGAATTAATGCAAAAGCATATATTTATATATCATTTTTAGCTGTCTTTTCTCATGTTTTTTGCCCTTGCGGTAACTTTATAAACAGAGAACATGTCGTTAAATGGGTTTTATTTCTGTATTTATTGAAATACTGTTCAAATTGTTGTTTTATGACTTAAAATATCCATTTAGACCTGTTATGTGCCATGATATAGGAATAAGGTTGAATTCCTCACATTTTACTTTAGCCAKCTAAAATATAAATGTCTACATACAAATTTAACTGCAAACTGACTATGTTTTCTTTACATAAAAAATCTTGTCACTATTATTGCATTTTAGCAAGCCAAAAGCATTCCATATAAGTTTCTTTGAGACATATGAAGATTTGTTGTTATATATGTTTAGTTTCACTAAAATGAAATACAGAATCTTATATTTGCTTTGTTTGTGTTGCTTTGTTTTAATCTAATAAAGGGCTGGAGCACCTGCCCTGTGAGGAACGGCTGCAAGAGCTGGGCCTGTCCAGCCTGGGGAAGRGAAGACTGAGGGGGGATCTGATCARTGTGTACAAGGACCTGAAGGGAGGGTGTCAGGGGGAAGGGGACAAACTCTTTTCAGTTGTCCCATGTGACAGGACAAGAGGCAATGGGCAGAAATTGAAGCACAGGAAGTTCCACCTGAACGTCAGGGGGAATTTCTTCCCTGTGAGAGTGACGGAGCCCTGGCACAGGTTGCCCAGAGAGGTTGTGGAGTCTCCTTCTCTGGAGATCTTCAAAGCCCACCTGGATGCAACCCTGTCTAACAAGCTCTAGGTGACGCTGCTGAGCAGGGAGGTTGGACTAGATGATTTCCAGAGGTCCCTTCCAACCTTACTGCTTCTGTGATTCTATATCCTGTTCATTAGAGACAGGATTATTTGAAGATAGATTACTTAATTTTTTAAGGAAATGTTGCTGAGAAGAAATAGATTTAAACCCAAAAGAGCACAATGCAAGAAACAAGGGTAGGAAGTCTGTTCAGGGAAAGAAACAAAACTATTATTAAATCAGAAAAAAAACACAGCAGAGAGATGCAGTACAAGACCAACTGAGAAAAAGTATCCGTTGATCCACTATATTTACTATGGAAAGCAGTGCTAAACATAGAAAATAAAGCAGACAAGAAGTCAAGTTTAGATAGATATAAAAGCATGAGGTATGAAAAACCAAACCACTTTATGATCTACAGCTGCAGCTCACCCAGCCAGCAGGACATGTAATAATTGAGGCTTAGAAGATGAGGATCTTTGTGCTGTGACTGTAATGTATCCAAAGAGTCTCACTGTACTCATATTGTTCTATTCATTTGTCACATTACAGTTGCTTTTTTAGATCAATGAACAATTTGGTTCTTGCTGTGTTTTGTGGTCAGCTTCAATATAATCCTAGAAAAACTGATAGGCAACGGTTGAAGACAAAAGCAATATAGCCAAGGGCTAGTAATATGTATTTTTTTTCTTTTGTTGGGGGGGGCAATAATAAACAAATTTACACTTTTGTTTTAAAAACAAACAAGTGAAAAAGAAATAAGATTTTTTTTTTTTTTTAGAGGAGGAGAATAGCAGCCAAAAAAGATAGTATTACTTGGTATTCAGCATGACTGACATGGAGCAGTATCACGTACTGCTTGGTAATAAGACAAGGAAAACCACCAATTCAATCATGATAGGACACCTGAACAGTGTAAAAGTGTCACCCTCAGCTCTGACCAGCGTTCCAGCAGGTTATAAGAACATATTTCAGAGAGATGGACACTTGGGAGGCAAGCTAAATTTGGAAATAGATCCCTCTCAAACAAGCTCATGAGACTACCTGTTTCCATTACAGATCGATATAGATGCATGTAGGCACATAATCCATCACTTGTCTATTTTGATTACAAGCTTCTCCACAACAGAGAACGCCTTTGGCTGTTTGCTTCACAGTGCCTGATGCTTCAGTCATGGAAGGAGCTTCTAGGTGCTATCGTGCTAAATTAATCAGTTAGTAAAGAGACAGGGTCTTCCTTGTTCTTGTATGCAGTTTTCTGTATGCTACTTTTCCTCTGGGTTTCCACATGGAAGGGCATCTATATCTAAAAGAACAGAGAGGATATGTGCCCTACAGAGGTCTGTAGTATAGAAGTCTATGTCTAACCATGCTTCCTGGCCTAATTACTAATTACTTACATTTCAGGGTAAGACTCATATGATGTATTTGCAAAGTCTTTTTTAGGGTGAGGTTAACTTTGCTTTTGAAGTACTTGTTTCCGCTTGTGGACCATGCAGAGAGTCTAGATGACTGGCCCAGATATAGATGCTTACAGATTAATCCCACCCCAAATGAGCAGAAAACTACAATGAAAAGGGGGTGGGAGGGAGAGAAAAGAAAAGAAAACAAGAAAAAAAAGGGGGCTGTGACTGACAGACTTTAGTGTCTTTCTTGGTGATCAGCATTCTTGATGGTTGATAGCATATTTCTGCCTTTCCCCAGCAGAATTTTTCTGCTCCATAGGTTCCCTATAGGAGAGAAATAACCATTCTCTTCTGTGAAGGTTAACAAAATATGATTGAAACTTTTAAAATTACTTTAAATAGCTAAAACAGTAGATAAGCAAATAGTGGTATTAAACAATCCTTTTTTTTCTGGCTAGCAGAAGTATTACTGTTTCACAAGTACAACGAGCAACATTAAGACAACATATTAGCYTTCGAAGAGAATTAAATTCAAGGGAGATGTTGGGGGTGCTTGTTTTGCTAAAGCTGATTTCTACACTGATGACAAATGATGATRATAACACTATAGCTGGCTATTTAAAAATGGGCCTACCTCACACCCTTGTTGACAGGTTCCATAAGTAAAATGCCCATGAGGGAAGGGAGCTGTTGTTCTCAAGCTTCCCACAATAYGCAATCCAGAAATGACATGTATAAGCTCAAGTGCTCTACAGAGAAGTTAAATATAAACCTCGAAGTAACTTGCACTAAACATATGAACCATTGGCATCAAGCTCATAGACTGTTTTAAARACTATCTTGTCTGTAACTCTTTTGGAAACAGTTTCTTACCAGCTCTTCCTAAGCTATTCCAGGATAGCTTCTCCTTTCACAAAATTCTTGTTTTGCTCCACATTCTCTCCCTTTGTCACAAATTTCCAAATCATGATTTTCCCCCAAAAAAGTCTCGTATTTCAGTGAAAAAGTTAGTAATTTTGGGAGGAGTCATCAAAATACTCTCTTCTTTCCACTATCCAAATTAAAAAAGAAAACTATCAAAAGATAGCCTTGAAACTGGCATGTTATTGAGTATCCGTAAATGGAAGGAAAAGAGGTAAGATTGAAAAGCTGCATAACACTAAAAAAACTCCAGGATGTACACATATATGTCAAACATTTAGACAGCATGATGCTAGCTAAACACATTTTTTAGAGGGGATCATCATGATTCAGGAACCTGGACTGTAAATAGAAATCAAGGAGCTGTTCTTGGCTAATGGTGGAATGAAAATRCAGTCTATTCACAAACACGGGATTCACTGTGTATAGAAACAGATTTTTTCAAAATCTGCCTGAAACTGGAAAAATGCAATATATTAAAAAAGTACTCGTAATGTAAAAATTTTGGGAAAGTATTTTAGTGACATTTAGAAAGTTGTACATTCATTTAAAYATAAGCATATAAATCCAAATAAATTTTAAAAATACCCTCCTCCCAAAGATCTGTTGGAAACACACAATTCGATTTTCCAGCCTGGAAATGTTGCAAAATAAGAATTGATTCTAAACATAATTTTATCAAAATAGATATAACTTCAAATAAAAAAAGATTTTTCCTGAAACTTTTTCCTGAAATGACTTTTTCCGATATAGAACTTCATGCTGATTTTCTGTGATCTTTTTTGTCGTATTTTTTATGGACAGATGTAGAATTACATGTTGATATTAACCCCTGAACTTCTGGCATCTATGCTGTCACTTTATGACAATACGTGGCATTTTCAAAGACATTCTGGGTTTCTTTAAAGCAGAAGAAATCTTCAGAGTACGTATACTCTTTTCCCCTTAAAAATGGTCTGAATCACATCAGGTTTCTATCTCTCATGTTATTTGCCATGGCTTTCTATGACAATGAAAACACTGAGAAAAAAAGCCACGTTAACTATTTCTGGTTTCCTGAGTTCCAGCCACCTGCCAGAATGCATTATCCTCAAGAGCACTGACAGAACAGGTTTCTTTAAAAACATGATTAAAAGAGCTGCAAAATGTCAAAGAATAAAAGAAAGGAGGGAAGTAAAAGACATGGGGTACTAATTACAATTTTAAAGCAAAAACTACAGATTTGGTAGTTGATTAATTTTTCTTCAGATATTCTAACCCACTGATAGAATGGAGTCTAAATGGAACTTCAGTTTATATTTCYAAGGTACTGATTGCTGAAGAAACGTGTATATGTCTATTAAGAAAAAAAAAACATAGTTAAAATATATCCTTCTCTCTACTATGACGCTGGCAATTATTTACCTTTTAATGTATTTTTATTTTGCTTAAGAAACATAGACAAATCTAATTATTTCTTTGACATCTCCTGCAGGATAGTTTTACAGATAAAAGCCTCTGTCTTCTCTGGAGATTGTTCTGTAACATTTTGAAATAGCTCTGTCAGCATAAAATCACATTCGTACAAGATACAGGTGGGTTTTTTACCTCACTTTGACTGGGTGAGGTCAACACTAAACTCCTTTCCTAGGAGTGATTTTGAGTGTCTCCATCAAGGTTAGAACAACAGTGTCTGAACTTTGCACCGTGAGAGTTCCATGCTGAGACAGATACTCCCTGTAAAAAGCTAATCTTTTTTCAATGAAGACTTACTTGTAGAAACTTTGTATAAAAGTTACGTCTGCCAAGCAATCAGTGACTACTCTGTCTACAGGCAGTGGAGAGAAATAGGCTTCTCCATGGGGAAATTTTACCCATCCCAAGGTGAGATGACTTACAGATATCTTTAGATATTCAATAATAGGTGAGATGAATCCTACTTTGAATTTCGAGCAAGTAGGTGGGAGACCAAAGAATTAATCCCCCCCTATCTGCTTTAGCTAAACAATCTTGTATTTTGAGGCTCCATAGATTTGAAAAATCTTAAAGTTACAGGTGAAACTGAGATTCAGTCTAATTCAGTAATGAACTTTCAGACACACTGAACAGACACAGTAGCTAAATATCTTTGTCTAAAATCAGAGGATAAAAGCCACTGGGTAAAATAATTTTAGTATTCCTATAAAATAGGAAATAGGAGCAGCCTTTTTTTTAAATCTAGTGCTTAAATCACAGAGTTGAGATTTATTTTCTTGGTGCAAATACAATGAAGACTTTTAGAGAATCAGATGAAACAGTAACGAAGGCCACGCGAGCATCAAAAATGAAGAGCCTATATTTCATCTCATAACGTCAGATTTAGGGTCAAACTGGACTTATAAAGCAACACTGTGTAGTTCAAAAGACTTTTCCTAAATGAAAATAAAAGAAAAAAAAAATCACAGGATGACACAGAGTTCATTTCCAGGGCAATATGGGAATGCAGAATAAACAGATCCATGTGGGGACCACGGAATGAAGGTTCACTGGAGRTTGTTCGGTCGGTGCATACAAAAGACGCACACGCGCTCATAAAACAACAGTTGAATGAGCAGACAATAAAAGCCTAACTGCAAGAGGCAGTTAAATGATAAAGAGATGCTGCCGCATGGAACTTGCTTAGGTAGGAACTTTCTGCCCAGTGCCACTCCATTATGATTAATGCCTGCACATGCAAACTTTATGAAAAAGATAATGAACTGATTGTGTTCCTAAACGATGCCATTTTAGACCTGTTTGGATTCCTGCCCTCCCCAGAGACCAGATGACCACAGTCTGTTAGCTTAAACAAATGAACGTTTAATGGTCRTCTTTCTGCCAGCCAAGTGGAAAAGGGGAAGCATTTATCAAGAGGAGGGAGGAAAAAACTGATCCTGCTGGCTATTTGTCTGGGATATAGGTGCTGCAAAGTGTCTATTGAAAAGGGAAAACGGCAGCAGTTACCATACCAAACTGTCTTTGGGCATTGTATAAAATGTGGAGGTCACAGCATCCACAACTGAGGGAATTTACGTCCTTGGGTTCTCCAAATAGATAGGCCAAAGAGAGGTTAGTTTAGTTACTTAGAGATACAAAAATGCATACGCATGAAGATCATGCAATTGATGTAGTTATTCTCCAAGGTTTTTATTTTTAGTGTTCTATTAAGTCAAGCTTGAGAAAGTCACAAAAGCTTTTGGTATTGTGAAGTCTGTCTTTCCTTCTTTCTTTTTGTTTCTGTTTTTCTTTATACATTTTTAAAATCACAAATAAATTAATCTCCTCCAATTGCTAATATTCTTCTCAGATGTCACAGAATCACAGAAGCAGTAAGGTTGGAAGGGACCTCTGGAGATCACCTAGTCCAAACCCCCTGCTCAAGCAGGGTCACCTAGAGCATGTTAGACAGGGTTGCATCCAGGTGGACCTTGAAGATCTCGAGAGAAGGAGACTCCACAACCTCTCTGGGCAACCTGCTCCAGTGCTCTGTCACCCTCACAACCAGCCTGAGGAAAAAAAAAAATCTTATTGGATGAATTCCTTAAGTAAACAGAACAATCTAACAAATTGAATAAATTGAGTAAATTGAGTATGTGGAATACATGGATTGGATTTAATTCACCTATTTTCAGTCATCTGTTTTTACTGGGAAAAACTGTTGCCTGGAGATGAAGGTTGCTCTCCATAGACTAAAAAGTTTAAACTAAACTTTTTAAAAAAGATACTTTTTTAACTTTTAAAAGTTTAAACTAAACACTGGCTAGTTTAAACTAAACATCTAACTTCACATAGTTAAAATGTTACATATCCTATTGTAGAGACATTATTTCATCTTTGTTTGTTGTTAGTAAATCACTGTCTATCTTTTCATACCAGTTATGGTGATTATACAACAGGAAAGAACTATGACAYACAAAACAATTCTATGATACAGTAACTCCAGATTGATGGTGTTACAGGAGAAATTATTATTTATGACAATAATATTTCAGTGTCCACTGCATTAATGCAACATTAAGTATGCAATAACACAGGCTGGGTGTCAGCCAATCTGGGAAAAAAGGCTTTGCAGAAAAAGATCAGGTATCCTGACAGATAAATTGAACGTGCATCAGCAGTGTGCCCTTACAGAGAAAGCTAACTGCATATGCGACTGTATTAGCAATAGTATAGTCAGAAGATTGTTCTACTCTATTCTGCTCTTATTAAATCATATCTAGAGCATTGTGTCCAATTTTGGGCTCTGCAGTACAAAGAAGACATTGACAGATTGGATCAAGTCAATCTGAGGGCCACCAAGATAKTTGGGAGCTGGTGCACGTGGTGTATGAGAAGAATCTGAGACAGGTAGGTTTGTTCAGCCTGGAGAAGGTCAGAGGATGTGGAAGTTAATAGTGTTTTTTGACTACCTCGTTATGGAGAAGATAGAGGTGGAACGAGACTGTTCTCAGAGGTGCATAGTRCAAGCACATGCTATGGTTACAAGCTGCAACAAAGGAAATCTCAGCTGAGTATTAGATTTTTTTTTTCACCATAAGGATAATCAAATATTGAAATAGGAGCTCAGAGAAGTTGTGGACTATCCATCCTCAAAAACGTTCAAAATCTGACTGGAGAAGGCCCTAGACAACTTGATCTAACTTTGAAGTTAGTCCTGCTTTGAGTTAGAGGCTGGAGCAGGTTACGTACAGACGTTCCTTCCAGCCTACATTTTTCTATGATTCCATRATTCCTGTGATTCTAAAGCAAAGATTTACGGACACTCATTGGCACTTAAAAGGTTATATACAGCTAGGGGAACACAGAAAAAGAAAGATACATGAAGTGAATCACTAGGAGTCTATGGTAGGTCATGTATTAGCACCTACATTTTGACTACAATACTTTATTGCCTACATATGAAAAAATAAATAAGCAGGTTTTTTTGTCACAAATTCTAATGTAATAAGAAAAAAAAATCGAAGTTTCTGTTTCCCTAAAATCAAAGCATTACTTTTTAAAARCTAAAAWCAACTTCATCTTGGTTCAAGAAAAATGCTTCATTTTTTAATGAAATCTTTATCCTTCTTTGAGAAACAATGACAGAAGCAACACTTCACTGCCTTGATTGTGCAGAATTAATCTTCTTTTCAGCCTCACTCACCTATGGATAGTGATTCATCTCCAGTTTATATGGATCGATCTCTCATTTTAAAAACTTGCTTATTCTAGAGAAAGCTTTCCAGTACATCTATGTGCCATAACAAGAAGAATTTTTCATGTAAATAGCAACTTTTCTTTCATGTGGTATAAGTGTGGTTTAGAAATATTGCACATTTATGCACAGAACTCCAGATAATATTGAATAGGAGGTTGGCAAACACAGAGAGTAACAGCTACATAGAAGCCTAATTTTGAATGACTCAAGCAATTTCATGGGATCTTTATTCAGCACAAGCAATTGGGTGTTCAGTTTTATGTTTCATCCAAAAAAAAAAAAAAAAAAAAGAAATTTCCTATGGTACAGCACTATATTGAAATACTGGCTGAGAAATGTCAGTATGTCTTGAAAAAGGAAGAGTACTGCATATGCTGTTGCTAGAACTTCTGATAGTTGTTGGATGTCCAGTTGAAGATATTTACATCTTCATTTGCATTAAATATGAATTGTCAAGGGATACAACAGATACTGCATGTTTTTAACATCTCCAGAACTAAGTGCTGAACTTAATGGTCCCTAAATTTCGATAGAGACTTTCACAAAAGTTGACTTACGGTTACCCTCAAAATGAACCTGATTGTGWCTGTGAGTGGTCGTGAAGTTAAGACTGCACTGTCTGCGTTAAGCTCCTCTCAGTCGGAGATGTTCTGCCAGTGAAACATCCTGAGGAAGAATACCTCTTTTACCATGGGGTTTTGTTCTTTGGTTCCCCTTTTCAGACTACCTGAAGAAAACACAGCGCCAGTTAGCGACATACACCAGATGCTCAGCTCGTTTGTTCTGCTAACTGCATTTTCTCTTTGTAAATTATAGACGTGCTAACCTATTTAAAACATAACTCAGGTGGCTGGTGAACCACAGCGTCTGCCAGCTCCTCAGAGATAGAGGATCCACTTACTCATCTGCTCTGTCTCCATCTGCCTGTTAAATTTGGATTGACTGCTCACTGTCCAAAATGATAGTATAAGGATCTGTTTGAGGAGAAGAATTCCTTTGAACACTTCTTCTTCTTCTTCTTCTTCTTTTTTTTCTTCTCTCTGCTTTGGTAAAACAGGTTTGTTGCTCTGAGTGTGTTAAGTTAATGTGACATGATGTAAGATGAACTGTCATCACACGTCAGAAATTAGAAAGAAAATATTCTTTCAGTCCAGAATTCCTTATGTGATTTTTATTTCCTTGGGCTTTTAGCAGATTGAGTATTGAATTGCTCAACTGCAGCCCGTGGATAATTTAATACCCAGAACATTCCTCCTAGTGTGAATAACAGCCACATTTGACTTGTTCGACAAGGCCTTGAACATATTGTTTCAAGCCCTATCTATTTCATGGGAATCTTGTAAATATCAGCTGATGAAATCCCAAAGAAATCCCTTTTTAGAAACCTTTTTTGGGGGAAATACATAAAGAAAAGAAGAGATGAGTCACTGTAGTTCCTATCCACTCCAATGCACAGATGCTGCTGATTGTCGGGTGGTGTAAATCAGCATAGGACCACTACCTCTGTACAACCATGCTGATTTTCGCTATCAGAGAATCTTACTCTTCTTATCATTGTTCTGCCTTCCAAAATTCGATCCCTATATTTATATAGAAATTTCCTTCCTGAAGAATCCTCCAAGCAGATCAAATGTTGACACTTTCACTGTGGAAAATTGAAGTTGTGCAAAATTACAGCAAAACTGAGAATATTCGTATTACCCAACTTCAGCCATCTAAAAGGGTATGCAGTTCATCTCAATACAGCTGTTTCAGAGCGTATAAATTACCTTTCTCTTTCTCTTCAAGAGAAAGGTGCTTTCTCTTTCTCTAAACTACCAAGGAATTCTAGATGCCAAGTTAGATGTGTGACATTATGTGGCTAAAGTTAGGCAAGATGAATTCAACTTTGGGATGACCAATTAAAAAACAAATGTTTCCATGTAAAAATAAAGCTAGGAAGGAGTTTGTGGTTTTCTTGCAGGAGACAGTTTTCTTTGGAGAATGACTTTGAGAAAATTGCTGAAGAAGAGATTTAAATGAAAAGTGGATTGAGAAATGTTAACAGTTTCAACAAACTCTTAATATAGTGAAATATAGAAACAGTATGAAATACAAACTATTCTTCATTCAGTTAAGCTTTTTTTTTTTTTTTTTTTTAATGAGGTGTACATGGTCTACATTGAAATAGTCAAAAGATAAGTTCTCTCACCAATTTCATAGAAATGTTACATCCTTCATTAAATGCCTTACAGAGAAAGTACACCTTAAAACAATATAAAAAGGAAAAGATTGAAAAGAAGATCTAAATAAGGAAAAAAATCTTGATTTTCAATAGGGATCTGGGAATTAGGATGTTTGAATCATCTATCTAAACACTGGCATTTACTTAGGGCAAGATAAATGGTTCCAAAYACAGCATTGACTATACCAATTAGTTCTCCACTGACTATAATACAAGCCATGGTGACTTGCTTTCATGCAGCTAATTGAGTCATACTCAGGAATGGAATTAGTTTGACCAAAGGTGGTTCTTCTAAAGATACAGTCTGTCTCATCTTAAAATTTGTCTAAATATGTGAAAAGAATTGTACTTTTGAGTTCATACTTCTCTTTGTTCACTATAAGGGGAGCCTAAACTGTTTAGCTCAGAAGTAAGCATGAGCAGTGCAGACACCTGAAATTAAGTGAAATGAAACACATTCCTGATTTCTTTCTATTTTCTGTCTTCTTATTATCAAAGCTATGAAAAATCAAAGGGAAAACACTAGGATAGGAGAATGAGGAGGTGAAGAATAGAAAAGCTGTGAGAGGACATTCCTTGTGATTGCTTGGAACTAAAGTCTCCTTTTAAAGCATCTTAAAACCAAAAGTGTAACTGTTATTGATTTTGGGATAGACAGAAAACCTTTAGGGATGAGAGAGGTGGAGCATGAAACTTGAAATGAGAAACTCTTTGTTCCCAGAGAAAAGTTTATTTACTCARTAGATTAAGGATTCTGTAGGGTAACTCTGAAAGCCATTCTTTTATATTACTTATATATATATTTATTTAACTATTGCAGTTAAAAATAATTTAATTGAAAATAGATCCTAAATGATCTTCTCACATATGTTTTCCCTTAGATTTGAATGCATTCATCCAAAAGGGTACAAGAATTTAAACATGAGTGTTTTTTTCTCTGCAGTTTGGCTAAATTAAAAGAAGACTGAAGACTGGAACATTGAAAAAATGCCAAGAAAATGTAAATTTAATGATTTATGTGCTCATTTATATGTGTGGTTGATGGAAATGACTTTTTCTTTCTTTGCCTTTTTCTCTTTTAATAACCTTTTTTGGCATTTTAAGGCTAATCTAGTTAAGTAAGCAAGCAATTGGGTCTGAAAGAAAATATGAAGAAAAGAGGACATGTAGTTGATATTGTAATTAAGAAGTTTCAACTTTGATTAATTTATAATTATAAGCAAGCAAACAAAAGGGATGAGCATGAAAATCTTTAAAAAAAATCTAAAGAACAGAAATTGTGGTTTGCAATTTTGGCTCTAGCATCTTGAAATTTAGCACAACTGGGTATGTGAAAAACTATTGAAAAACTTGTGTGAGTACAAAAGTCAGTAACAGATTTATATTTCACTGGAAAGAAACCATAGCTGAACAGACAGATGGAATTCCTATTATGAATTTGGAGAGACAAAAATCAGAGTAGTGYATGGTTTTATACTTTTTATGCATGAAAATGTTGTGTATGGGAGAATAGCAGAAGACTGCAGAAGCACAAAAATGTGAAGAGTAAGTGAAAAATCTARACGTGTTTTAAGACGTGGTTAGACATTTTTTTGTTTGTTTGTTTTCCTGTTTTCCTCTCTCTCAGAAGATTCCAAGTGGCTACTTGGAAAATTAGGGAAAAAAGTTCAAGATCAGCACCACCAGTCCTAAATTCTAAAAGTAGCCAAAAGTCAAATTGTATGCAGGATGAGAAAGTTGTCAGTCAATTTCTGGAGAAATCCAAAAAATACCATCATTTGTTTCAAAGTTAATGCTTGACCCTATTCATGAAAGGCAGAAAATGTAGGTGAAATGTACAGGTCAACATCTACTTTAATRTCAAGGASTAAGTTTACACCAGTTAAATCAGTRGAAAATGAAACCCAAATAGATCCACARCAGAACTGTTCTGCAAGTTAATTAGAAAGTTAAATAGAAAATAAGGTGCTACGTCCTCACGGTTCCAAACCACATGTCACCTTCGCTCTTTTAGCAGGTGGAAGTGGTCTACTYCTGAAAAAATAGAACATAGTCATAGTCATCTCGTCTCTCTCTTGTCTTAAGGCACAATTCAACTAACATCATTCCTGAGAAATATGTTGTTAAAATCTGATTCTGATCTCTCTACAACTTCTCCAGTCAAACTACTCCACATTGCTTCAGTATTTTGAAAATCTGGGAAGATTTTCCTTGAATCCAGCCTGACTCTTTCTTCATGCAGTTTAAACTCATAACATTGTCTTATCAATTAGGGACACACAGAATAAACTGTTTCCTTCATTTAGTATTTTATATGTATATTTATGCGCRCACACACACGTATATATGCATACACACACACATATATGTGCRTACATATATTTTAAGGATTTTATAAGTTGCCTTGGCAGTTTTCTCTACTTTAAGCTATATGACCCCAATTATTTCAATTTTTCCTCACAGTTTATATTTCTAGACCTCTGATCAGTCTGTTTTCTTTCCTCTGTGCTCTTTCCACTTCTATCTCTGAAGTGCAGCACTCAGCATTGGATACCATGCTCTAGCTGAGGGCTTATCGTGAAAACCAGAGGATTAATTCAGGCATCACACAGGCTACATTTGTGTTTATATATCCCAGTACAGTGTCTGCTATTTCATCTTTCTTTTGTTTCAGTCATGTCAAAACATCTTTCTTTGACAAATTTGTCATGACAAATGACAACATTTAAAACGCTAAGCCTAGAGCTTACATCCCAGTTACTGTGATGGCTTTTCCCTTACTTTGTCCCAGCTCTCCTACCCAATTCTTCTAGGAGATGGACACAGGAGTAGTATTGCCTTTCCTCCTTACTAGCTGGTGTAGTTCTCTTGCCTCTTGTTAGAGAGATTTGCCCACCTCTGAACCTTTCAAATACTCCAAACACACATAAAAGCCAGTCCTTTCAGAATATTGTTATGCTCACCACCGGGCAAAGTCACGGTGCTCCCTCTTCCCTGGCRTCTCTCTTGCACTTTGAAGCAGCTCTGAGGTATTCCTTTCCCTCTTCATCGGTGAGTATTTAATAGCAGGCTTCTAGCTTAATGGAGTTTCAGACCACTCTATGAACATCTGTTTGAGCCAGTAAGAACTACTTTTCCTATATATTAGTATGGAAGCAGAATCACTACTTATGCAGCAAGACCCTAAGCACCCGATGAGATAAATTTTGCACAAATTGAGCAATAGGCTCACTATCATTTCCAAAGTGCAGAGATGTTGATAATATCTCTCTGACAGGAAACTGCCCATAATTAGTGATCACCAAACCTCTTACTCTGATTTTAAGAGCGAGGGGGGGAAGACAGTTTGAGCTTTAGCTATTCTGACAATTCAGAACAAGAGGCATCCTTGATGATGGCTTATAAACTGTATATTGAACACTGATCTTCAGCACAATGGTCTCTATGGACTTCACTTCAAGATTGTGAAGTGATTCTACTGTGGACATAAGACGCCCCAAGCCAGAATATTRTCCAAATCAGCCAATTATCTGAGACAGTGAAGCAAATCTTCCAGATCAAACAAAGAGATAAGTTTTCATCTGAAGTTTTAAGTCATGTATCAAAAAGGCAAATAAACATATTTTTTAAAAGTCTCTATGATATTATTTTAATAGGAAGGATGTGATCTCCTGTAGTTTATAAGAATCATTGGTCTGGAAAAATATTGTCATGAAGTTTGAAAAGAGCTTTATGGAAACTGTCTGAGTACAGTCCGTAAGTAAGGTTATTAGGTGAGTAGTGTAAGTGAGAAATGAAAACACTGGCTTATAATAAGGAAATCCACATGTAAAGGCTTATCCTTTTTGATCAAATTTCTGGATGTATCCAATACAAATGGATAAATAGGGCTGTGTAATTTAGAGGTGCTCTCTAACAGTACTGTAGTCTGATTACAGTTAATGTCTGAAATTATCTGTACATTCTCAKCTAATATGAACAGGCTATAAACAGTTTTGTTTCATTTCTATGTTATATACGTTATCTAGTGGTAATTTGACCATATGCTTGCATTTCARTCTCCAGTTTCAAGAATTATTTCATTCTGTTTTGTTTCTTCTTTCAGGATAGCACTAATATTTTATATGTTTCTCCTTTTTTACATCTTTTGTAATAGGGAAGAATAATTTCTTATAATTTCTTGAACCAACAGAAATGTTAGGGAATAATTCATTGTAATGTAGGAAATRTATTTATTCTCTTAAATCATACCACATGAATCTAAAGACCTACTAAAAAAAGGGGGGAAAAAAAAGATGTGATCACATATGAGATTGGAATCTGCAAAGTCCCTAGTGAGGTCTACAATTTGGGAAACAACTGAGTGCACAGAAGTTAAAACATAGTTCCAATGTCTATATAAAAGTTGAAAATTCGGTTTAAAAATAGATATAGTGGAAAACTACTCCCTCTGAAGTGAATCGCATCAAATGGAAAATGGCAAAYGAGATTTTAGTCACATTCTTGTTTGTTTTTTGGTTGGTTGGTTGTTTTCCAAGGTGCTAGGAATGCTTATATTAAGCTTTTGCAACACACAAAATTGTATCATCCATGAAATTCAGAAAGCAACTAGAAAGTCACCAAATTCTTCACTTTCATCAGCACCTAACCAGAGTTTCTGTTACAGGGGTTGGGAGCTTGATATTTGTGGACTTCACCAATATAAGGACACCTTTAGATGAAATATCAGCAATCGCTGCAAGATGTCCAGTGACATGCTAGTATTACACTATATCTATTCTATACATACATACATACATACTTGCAGCAATAATGTGTATTGAATTTTACTGGCACCAACAAGTACTCTGTGCACTATCGTTTCATTTTACCTAGCTCAAAGGAACTTTTCTGAAGCACAGCTCCATAAGATGAGTACTCTGAGCTCACATTATTGTACGGGAAGTAGTGCAGGCAATTCATCCTCAGCCTCTGCCTTCACACTTCACCAAGATTTATTAATTAATAAGGATGTATTTTCCGCAGAGGGCCAAGAGGACTCTACCTCCCCATTAGTGGTAGCTTGTAGAGGCTCACACTCCACGTTACTTTACAAGGGTGATGCTGCATGCTTGCTTTGTCCTCTCATCAGATTGTGGCTGTGTCCAATCCTGACTGCTATTTCTGCTGTAATTGCAAACAGTTTGATTTCTCAAACAATCTCAGCTCTTGCTATGCTCCCCTGGTCCTCTTATAGAAAAATAATTTGTTTTTCTTTCTCTGCCTGCAGATTCAGTAAACATCAGATTGCATGTTGAAGTCTCTCCCCAACACCCTCTGCCCGCTATTTATAGAACCTGCAGCGACTGGTGGGATCATGAGGTGCGTGTTATTGGTAGGATGGTTTAATGGGTAGAGAGTTTTAGGGTTCAGACACAAACTCCCTGAGTGACCTCAACCCATACGCTTAGTCTTTCCCCTGCTCTCCCGTTGAGCAGACAAAGAATCTCATCTYACATAAGACTTTATGAGATGCTTGCTCAATGCTGTGCTGTACATGTGCCTATGTAGAGTGGGTAGATTATCATTCTCCCCATTGTCTATTTGCTTTATTTATGTTTCTAAATAAATACCTGAATCACAATAAAGCTTCCTAGATTAGGTTTCCATTGCAGACGCTTCTGTCATGTATCTCTAATATTAAGGGTTATGCATTTCTATATAACGTCAAGCAACTGCTAAATGATTAGGTAAGCTTAGCCACTTAATTTTTGTACTGCCAGTAATGTTTATATTGTGCCATTTTAATTAAAGAGAAGTGAGGAAAAATGTCCTTTGTTTATAGGAAATGTTTATTTTAACGTGTGTTTTCCTGTCAGCCTTTTACAAGAGCTGTCCTTGATGCCAAATGCCTAAACATCTTTTCTATATAAATTATTAAGAAAGAGTGTTGCGTATATTTTTCACCAGATAAATTATGCACCCATTTTAATCTAGATGAGAAATAAGGAATTCCTATTCTACTGCACATCTGAATTTTGTATGGAATTTTGCACATACTGTGATGTTGGGCCCAATATTTTATGCATCAGCATATCTCATGTTTTCTTTATAAACTGCAGAGAATCTGCACACTGAGTTATGTGTTTTATAAAAAAGAAGAAAGAATCCAAAATTAAAATAATGTAATTCAACAAGGTTTTCTTTTCTTCTTCTTTCTTTCTTCCCTTGTACCTCCTCCTGTGGTGCTTTGGGTCAATTAGAACCTCTCCAGTCACATGGAATTTCACAAATGGATTTCTCAGCAAGAGGCTGAAAATCACAAACTCCAACATACCAAATCCGATGGCTGAAATGTTGTTCTCCACTCCAGCCACAAACTTTTGCTCATTTGAAGCAAACTCTAACTCTTTTTTTTTTTTTTTTGATGTGCTGAATAATGTGGTTACCTTATTAATTTTTGCTGTGTTTTTAGTCCTGCCAAGATTGCCTCTAGCAAGGGATATTGATAGGGAAAGATGAGAAACATAAAAGGTTAACACAGAAGGGCAGATAAACAAATGAGGTTTGATCCAAAGCCCATTTGAGTCAATGAGAGATTTTCCATTGACTTTAAGAGACTTTGGATCTGACCCATCGGGCATTCATGTATCGATAAGGTGAAATGCTGAGCAGCGCCTATGAAACATTGGTTGTCTTTAGCTCTCATCTGTGTCAGAAAGAGTTAAGGGGGTTCAGTGCCCTGGAGGTTTGGAGTATTTAAAAGTTAATAAGGAAAGTACATGGCGGAAAGAGAGACAAGAGGACAGAGACCACATACTCACAGCATCTGAGAAACACAAGTCCATCAGATCAAGCATGGGCACAACTTTTTGCTGAATTAAGCAGAAAGTGAAGAAAGGAGCACTGGGAGAGAGCAACTGAACTAGAGGAATTAAAGGACAGTGGGAARAAAACCCCAGGAGTTGAACAAGAGAATGGAGGGAAACTTAGAAGAGAGCTGAGATTAAACATGAAGTAGGAGGAAAAGGACTTGATTTTGCCTGATTTTTGCCTCCTGAACATTTAATATTATAATGGGAGTTATAACATTTTTGGTTCATTTTTTTACTCTCTTTTTGATGCTATTTAGTTTTCATTTCTTTTAATGATTTTGAACAAGCTCTAAAATTGCATAACGTCTATGGGACATTTACAACCTTCTATTTCACACACCACTCCTGGATCTTCCCTGGGGGCTGTATTTGAGAGGCAAATGAATTCTGTTCACAGCTGGTGGCATGATATGAAGACTTTTTTTCTGTGCAGATTTAACCCTTCATTGTATATTTTCTATTCTCTTCTCTATTGTGTTGGAAATGCTTTCCATTTTTGAGATATGGGATTTATATAGAGATACAACCGCTCTTTAGAAAATTGATGTATCATTAACAGACCACGATCAAAATGGGAAATACTGGGGGAAGGTAGAAGACCTTATTTGTGATAAGTTACATCTTGTAGGTCACTAATCTAAAAATAGCCAGGAATAAGATTCATGGATTCTCATAAATCACACTAAAGGGGAMCTCCAGAGGTCATATATAAATCTGTTTGACTAAAAGTAAGATCAAAAATTTCTAAATTATGTTGTAATCTTGCTCACATAGACAAAAAGCAAAGACACACCTCACACATGGGTGCTATATAACATATAAAGATCAGTTTTCAAAGTGTTTTATGAAGGACTACAGCTATCTAAATGGACTCAAGAAACTAGCATCACTTTTATAATAAGCATAAAAGTTAATATGACTGCATAAATACTAAAAGAAATAACAAGAAAATAATCACACATATTTAAATTTGACAGAATAAATTATTCTATTAGAGTGCCAGCTTTCCTAGTGACATTCTCATCTATGCTGTGTATGATCTTCTCACCTTTTATGTCTAAACTTTGTATATAAGCTTTACATAAAATAAGTGGTGCTTTTGTATTCTTCAAAGCTGAGACTCACTCTTTTTTTTGGTAGACCAAGATAAGGCTTATATGCCTGCTATGGTACAAAACAATCATGAGAATGACATCAACACTTTGAATTTCACATTAAATTGTGCATTGTTTTTGTTTATATTATACTGCCAATGTCTAAATGTAAAAGTCAAAAGAAGAATGAGAAATAAAAAGAGAGAGTGTTGAGCTGATATTTCTTTTGGGAACTGAGAATGGAAACTAATACTAAGAATCTGATATGAATGACATTTCCAGCCTTAAAGAAGGCAAGAAATATGAAAATCATTTCACAATGTTTCTCTGCATTTTTCAAGTCTGCTGAAAACCGGATTTAGCAAAATAATGGGAAAATTATAAAATAAGCAAAAGAACTTTCTCATTCTGATTTGAGAATATTGCAGTGAACAAGGACATAAAGTACAGTTCGTTGAGACTTAAAAGATGGCATTCTGCATTGTAAGGATTTGGAGAACCAAGTTAATTTCATGGAAATTTTATTTTAAAAGGTTGATGACATAAAAATAATATTTCTTTCCAAAAGTCGTACTGACTATTAAGATATTTTGGTGATACAGTAAAATTTTCACAAGCAGTCATGTATTCCAAGTGGCTGAGACCATTGGATGATTGATGAGATTAACGTTGAGTCAGTAAAGATAGATTTTATCTCAGTGGATTTCATAATCTGACTACTTTTAAGTAGGTATGTAAGTTCCCTATATAGCTATTGATGACAGAAACACATGGAAAAGATAATTCTACAGTTGACATATGAAATAGAATAAATCAAACTCTATGTAATCTGGATTTCTCTCTCTATCATTCTCTCTTTCTCTCTCTCTCTGACTAATCTCTTTTTTTTCTTTCTCTCTCTCTCATTTGTTTCTTTCCCTCTCTCTCTCTTCACTCTAAAGGGAATATATGTGACTATTTAGAATAACTGACCAGTATTCAGACTGGTTGAAAAGTTCATCCCAAATCCAAGTGTTTGAGCAGTATCATAAGTTTACTGAAGATACTACTTCAGCTCTTCTGGCTCTGGTATGATGTAAACTGGTAGTATTCTCATTTGCTAGCATTTTTTTTCTTCAAATTAGAACAGATAAATCTGTTCAAGTGAAAAACCCGAGGATCAGAATAAATTATATAATGAGACATCATTTTATTAAAATCTAACAGTTAAGAACAGTCCATTGTAACAAGTCGGATCGAAAATTATTTATTCCAATTATCTGCCAACTCATTAAACTGAAGAAACATTCAAAATCAATTCAAAGACCAAAACCTTTAGTAAGAAAGATATTACATGTAAGCTCAGGAAAGGATTTAAATCAGCTGAATTCAATGAGATTTGGGATTGTATTTAAGCRCTTTAGCAAGAGTAGCTGTGTTCCTGACTTTTACCTTCGTGTTATGTTATTAAAGTGTGTGCTTACGTCATTTGTGCTCAGGAGTTTGAGGCTATTCCCAAACACTGAACTGAACTTTCTGATGAGTCTCTATCAAAACTCTATGAAATTCCAAATTTCCTCCTTGCTGCTCAAGAAGCTGCAACAACGAAGTTTCTCTGGCCCCCATCAGCAACTAGCAAATTCATGATGCTAAGCAAAACCACTCTCGCTTACAAATGAGAGCAAAAGTCATCCATTTCCAAAGCGCGTTCCCACGGTTGCGCGTCAGGCTCCTTGGAGGCAGACCTTGGCTGCGTGTTGTTCTGTTACTGTTGTATTTGCCTCCTCCTGCAAACSTGCTTTGTGTGCGACCTGTGTTGTCTAAGGGAGGTCCGATATGGGGGTCATTACGACATCTCTGTTTGAGACATATTAAGGAATCTATTTTGAGTTAGTAAAGAACCTTTGTTATCATTGTTCTTTGATGTGATTAATAATTTTGAGATTTCTTCTTCCCCCGCCTTCCCATACACTATGTTAGTACAAAACTTTGACCTTGTGGTGAAAGATAATAACAGAACATATCTCTGGCACCCATGTGATTAATACAGCAGTCAGGGAGTCACAACAAGACTTATGGAATACAACTAAGATGCTTGAATACACCAGCAATCTCTTTGCCTTGTTCACCTTCTTACTAAATAATTTATCAGCTTAATGATAATGACATTCAAATATCATAATTACAGCCAACTCTTTAAAAAAACATCAATTCAAAAGCTGGAAATGTAGCAGTTCTTCCCTACTCCCTCCCGCTGCAGTTTCCACCATTAGCTATTAATGCCAAAATATGGTCTTTATTCATTTCACTGACATAATATAAAATCAAACGTAGATTTCCCATTTCTCATAAAATTTCCATCCGCACTATTAGTTTCACTGATAGCAGGCTGGGAAATGTTGTTAGGCTACAAGATGGACGACACTGCAAAACCTCAGCATGTTAAGAAGCCATAAAATTTTATTCAGTTCATTTACTGCTACAGTCCAGTAACCCTATAGTAACAGTGTGCTATTTTTATTGTGTATTTATTTAAAGGTTGAATATTCCCTCTACTGGGCCATCTAACCAAATTACTCTGGTTTCCTAACGAACTCTTTTGAAGAGGTGAAGGGTGTGTGTCTGACCTATGGTTCCTCATTTTTTCAGGTCTCATGTCAGTACTATCTGCTGTTTTATAAGAGCTGAGTTTAAATGAAAAACTGTAAAACAATAAAAAGTGAATGAAAAAAAATTGCCCTGAGGAATAATGTAGAGATAGGTTTACTGGATTCAAGAAAAATTAAGATTGTTTTTGAAGTATCTAGAGAGATCTTTCTCACAGGCAAACTATCTCCACATGTGTACAGTAATAYCTTGAACCCATTTTAGCAGGCATGAAGACCACGCTGATCTCACTGGACACAAGATCATGTGTAAAGTTCTCGTGGAAGTGCATTTGTGTGTGGTTCTTTGTTTGTTTTAATAAAATAAATTCCCTGTAAAACTTTCAGAAACAAGTAATGACAAGATTTGACAATGTTTGGTTAAGGGTTGATGGCACACAAGGGACAAATATTTTCTGTCCTTTAAAGCTTCCAAATAGGTAAGAAGTTTAAGGCAGGCGACAGCAGCTAAATACAGTAAACCARTGCAAGGAGCACAAGGTAAGAGTGACATAATTAGAAACAATATGATGAGCAAAGGTCTCAGAATAAAAGCTGCCTAGTCACGATTGAGCTTTTTGTAAAGATCACAGCAGTTAGGAATTTTGAAGCCTTCTCTAGTATTCTAATAAATTCCAAAARCATTGAGAACTTTTGCACAAGAATTCACTCATCCACCAAGCTTGTGCAACAGAGTATTATTGGCTACTTGTGATAACTGGGCCAAAGCAGAGGTCAAAACAACGATCTAAAATCGCTCATATTATTAAATTATAAGGATAGGTTCAGACTGTGCTCTGACATAGCCTGCTGTTAGCATAGTCTTGGGACAGCGGTTAGTCTGAATACATTCGCTTTGCTTTGAGAAGTAAGAGTATATGTGTATGGATACATGTTAAGCTGGACCCAAAATGATTCACTGCTGCCTTTATGTACTAKCTTAGGTGTCACTGTTTGCTCATATGTCAAAAGGAGGCAGGGTGCCTGTCGACTCGGGTCACTGATGTTACGGTCCTGAAGCAGGGACAGAAAAGGGTTGCGTAGCAGAAGCTACTCTTGTCATTGAAGGAGATACATTTATTCATCTCAAAGACAACCATGTAAGGTAGCTGGTCATCAGGTGTTTATCTAAGGTCCTTATCTGGCCAAAGAGAGGTAAATCCAGAGTAATTTATCCCAGCTACCAGTCATTTATCTTGCAATGGGCTAAATTGTCCTTTGCAAGTGCCTTGTCCCTCTCTGCTGACTGCAAAAAGAACTGAGAAGACTATTTGAAACTGGATGTCTCACTTCCAGATGGCTATATTTAGATGAGATGATCTTAATGTATGACTAGATGTTGCCAACTATACCTAAGTAATGAGGAAGAATCTGTTTAATATATAATTAATTTATCAACACCTACTTTATTCTGAGCAGTTTACAAGGACCATAGGTAGTTGTCCTACCAAGGCATGTCCTTAGCTGAAGAAGGTGGCAAGCTGCCTTTCAAAAATCCCTAACCACATGAGCAAGCAAGACATCAAGATGTTGTTAATAACATAATATATATAATCTGTGGTTCAGAAAATCCCAGTACCCCTGGTTGCTGGAAACCAGAACAACATAAGAGGGACGAATAGCCTCACACTTGCCATATAGCTCACAATCTTTCTGAAAGCACCCRTAGCCTGGGACAAAAGGAAGATCCTGGGCCAGACCATTTGCTTTATCCAGTATAAACCTTCTTGCATTAAAAGACCAAAGAATCTCTTCACCAGCTTGAAGGTTTTATCTTACCTGTCATATAAGCTATAAATTTCTCCCAGAAGTTATCATGAAGACTATTTTTCAAAAAGAGATCTGATTTTCTTCTAACAATTTCCAGCAACAGTGAGTCCACTACCTTTCCTTGTAAACAGTTCTACCTTTTGAGTTGTTCAGAAAATAGTGTCTATTCTACAGGAAGTTCTGGCATTTCAGCTTAGGCTTTGATTTCAAACCAAGACACACATGCAAGAAAGCTTGACATTTGAAATTGTGTCTCTGAACACTACCAATTCTTTTAGAAAGTAACAGATCTAAATGTTGAGTTCTGGCACTGATTATTTGCTTCAATTTAATACTAAATCATCATAATAACGTACAAAATACCAAGTATACTTATAATTCTAGACTGAATGTCTGTAATATATTAAATTTAATTAAAATTCTAATTATAATATTTTAAATTAACAAAGGTCTAAACAAGAAATAATTAGAAATCATAACGTAAAAAGAAATATTTTCACCTCATAAAAATGAGACAGTTTAGGATTATCCAAACAAACTAAATTCAAAATGATGCATTGACATCTTTTCTCCCTAGTGAAAACCTGTCAGAATGACACATTCTGGAAAAACACTGCAGTTCGAGTGATGCTACATTTTTCTCGAGGAAAACTGTTACGTCTTTTTTAKTGTTATTAGTCTTGCTGACTTTCCTTAAATTTTGAGAAGTCTTAGGAAAGTTTTTAATGAATGATGTAATCAGGACCCTTGCAAGTCTTTTTATTTCTGAATATAGAATTGCATGGTAACCATGAATTTCTTGTTAGGGTGGGGATTTTTTAAAAATTTTTCATAGCAAAGAAGGAATATCAAATAAAGAAGCAGAATCAAAATAAAGCCAAAAGAGCAGCAATATTTGATTTTTCTTAAATACTGAGTGCATTAGAAATAAAGACTGTTCTTAAATATGGCAGGGAAGATGCTGATTATAGGTGGTATTATGAAGACATTGCTTTCTCCTAGAAATGGAATGAGTTGGATTGACAAAAGCATATAGAGCTTGGGTCACCCTTATCCCTCCCTCCCTCCAGGGCAAAAATAAAAAGGAAACAAGATGTGCCCATTTACATTAGCGTAAATGGTTTTGAATGTATTTATTTCAAAGATCTGTGTTAAAGACTGAAGGGTCATGAGGAATATGCCAGAGATATTTCTCGAGGGACAGGGAACGTACATTAAAATGAAAAGAGAAACGTGTCCAAATTAATCAAGTAGTGACTATGGGTGCTTTCAGCATCTTTAACATTGGTTGGGAACATTTAAGAATCAATATGTATAGTAAACAATAACCTGTTATAACGAAATGTCACACACGCTTCCCAGAATGGCTAATATCAAGATCAAAACTAATAAGTAAACCAGACTGTGTGATTAGCTGTGAGTGAATACAGCGTTTTTGAAAGGGATAATTTTTGCTGTYGAGAAGTAGCTGCCCTGTTTTGCACAAAAAAGGGACACAAGACACCTTTTAGTGCAGCACTTTCAAATACAAAGAGCCTCATCAGACTGTGAGGAATGAATCTGCTGCTGAGGACGGAAATGTTATGCTGAAGTGAAGCAGCAACACCAGTGTGAAATGAGAAAACCCCAGATTTCCCTTTTGGCTGTTAATTTAAGAGATAAATAAGGAAAACAAGGATTAGAACACAGACCTCTTTCTCTCAGTGGAGTATCATAGGCATTAGGTTTCCAAATTATGTTTTCTTTTTCATGCTCTCTCTCTATGAATATTGATGAATCAGTGTGTAGCCAGGAATGCCACAACAGGAGTCGTGAATTTACGTATATTTGGGGGATAGGGTCTGTCCTTGGGCAATGGAAGACGCAGAATTAAATCCATTCAGGCTCAGGAAAGTTGACTCTTAAGCGAGTGCTCTAAGCACTAGGTTATACAGAAGTAAAGATGAACACTATGAATAAATCAAAAACATTGCAGAAAATTTTACCTCCTGTCTCTTAACAAAATTCCCAGACCTACATGGTATTTATCTTTCCAAGTGCTAGTTTAAACAACGAAATGTGGCATGTAATGTCCCAGTAAAAATCCTTTATGTATGAAAACTGAAYGCACCATGATATTCAATACTTGTTCCCACTAAATATCTAGGAAGCTAGGTGGCAAATGTTTACTCTAATCTTCCTTCAGTTTAAGAACAAGTAAAGCTCAGAATGGAGATGTATATAGATATATAGATGATATCGATAGATATCTATACCAAAGTCCCCACCCCCAAAAAAAAAAAAAAAAAAAAAAAAAAAAAAAAAAAAAAAAAACCCCCCCCCCCAAAAAAAAAAAAAAAAAAAAAGCTTGATGGAGAGTCTGGAGAAAAGTATCAAAATTCTATAAATTTATGAAACAGTAAGAGAAAAATAAAGAGGTCACAAAACTATAAAGAGGAAAAGTGCAAGCCACAGAAGCAAGCCTTGTACAAATCAACATATCCAACATATATTTGAGGGAAAAATAAAATAAAACAAAACTATGAGACTATTATTCAAAAAGAAGTTTCTTTGCCCCAAGGCTGTAGCCGAGGCTGGGGCTCATCAACCCTTGCTCCCTGCTGACTTAAAGAGAAGAATTTCAAATAAGAGAGTTTGAAGAACAAAAGATGTGAATCTCAAAGCAACTAAGGAAAGAAAAGGAAGAGTAAGCTCCACCTCCCACCCTGAGCTAAACTGGAGAAGTAGCAAAAAAGTAAGAGCATAGCAGAGCTTTTTCTTTCTTTTCTTTTGCGAACTCTTGAGGAAAAAGAAAAGGAAAAAAAAAAAAAAAGAGAAAGTGAGAACATTCTTGGACGGAAACTTCAAACACATAAAGACAAAAATAAAGCTTCAATAGGCAGAGAAAGTCTCCATAAATACAGCCTTCCATGCATGCATGCATGTAAGCTTTTTTCTCCTTTGACTCTAAAGATATTAAAAAATATTTTTTGAAGAAAGCTAGATTTACTTAAAAATAAAAAGTGTTTGTGCAGGTTGAATTCATGCATCCTGCTTCTGTATCTCTTTGACCAAATATTTCTTATGGAAATGTAGTCCTTGCCTGATTTTTTTCAGACAATGTCCTAATGACCTCTGAAGTTCTTTTACGCTACATACTATTCCATATCTTTTCATTTTCATTATCAGCACTTTTTTTATTATTTCAGTTCAAGAAATGTTGCTTTCATGACTAGAATTTTATCTGAGTTAGCCAGGAATATATATGGTCCAATATTCAGTGTGATGATGAATTAGATTGTGGAGTAATGAAGAAAATCAAATGTTTTGAGACATTATCAAAGCTACTTTTTTGGTCCAAGTGAACATTAAGGACAGTGTTTTATGAGAAAACATTATCATTTAAAAGTCATAGAGGAAAAAACAACAAACAATTTTTACTCTGCAAAATAAAAACACATTAAGTCCCGAGAAAGCCAGTAATGTCACTGTTCCTTATACCGCTTTATTTTATGTACATTTTTACATTTTCTTCATTTCACAAGTCTTCTTGTTAAATGTGCTTTTTTTTTAATATTTCATTTTTGAAAACATTTTTTTCAGCATAGAGAATCCGTAATTACAACTGAAATGACAACGCAACTTTGGAGAGCTAACATTTAAAAGATGAGGTCTAACACTGTTTTGAGAGGTGACCAAGAACCTGACCTCTACACCATATCCAGTGATATAACGGATCTATAACAACTCAGTAAGTCATAAGGAGCAAACTGAACTATTGATAAGTCTGGTCTGACTTCGGATCAGCTGAGGAGCTAGCAGGAAGGTGTTTGACAAAGGGTTTCTGCAGTTCGGCATTCTTGGATCTCTCTGTGCTGCATGCAGTGCAATGCCAGGCCACAACGACTCCRTGTATCCTCATGTTGTCCACAGCAATATGACGATGGCATGTTGGGATGAAGGCTAGTCATCCGTCTTTGCTTCCCTTCCCCTTACATACCACCATCTCCTTTGGATGAAAAGCTGCCTATATGGGTAGCAATCGTTTTTTTAATTGTTGGAGGACAAAGATTTTGGAGAACATTTTGCTTGTCATATGGAAACTGGAAGCAAAAGGTTTTTTACCTTGCATGAGGTTAGCAGTCTATTTCACAAAGAAGTCCCAGAGTTGTACTGATACCTGGCAGGGAAGGGCTGAACRTTTGCGAGAGAAGTGGACACACCAGCCAAAATCCATCACTACGGAATGATCACCCTGAAGTGTGGGTTCCCGATCCGGACCTCATTTCATAACAAAAACAAAAGCTAATGCATTAGTTGCTGAGAAATATTTAAGTACTTGTGTGTGTACGTGTGCACAGCTTTTCTTCATTACTTGTACTCTGCTCCAGAGCAGACCACATTTAGAAAGTGTCATCTCTTTATTTTTCTATACATAATTAATTTTGGAAAAAGCTCTTAGTGTTCAGATTCTATGCCAATGGTAAGGCCRTAATAATTTTCATCTTAAAGAATGTGAACACAACAAAATTCAAACATTGATTAGAAATGCTTCTTCAGCCAAACCACAAAAAATGCAAAACTTTAAAGAGAACAAGGGTCAGATCAACCCTTGTCAATATTGTGCCTACTTTTGTCAAACAATAGCGCTTGACAACATGTTAATCCCATCTCTTTGATTTCAGAAGGAGAACATGGAAAGTGAAAAAAGCTTTTCTAAATTCCCTGTAGCTCATATTTGATCAAAGAACTCCAGATAAAAGACTGAAAAAATATTTAAAATATATAATAAAAATCCTCTGTATTTGAACAATCATATTCTCACCAAAGTTACTACAAAGAAGAAGACAGTAATCTTCCTTGTAAGATTCCTGAAACTACACTGTTCCTTATCTGATTGTTAATTCTGTAAAAGAAGACTAGGTATATTTTTTTATTTTGTTTTGTTTTGAATTCTACTGCCTGAGAAAGTATCACAAGAAATCTATGAAAACATGGCAAAACCTGAGATTTATTCAGTGTATTCAACAAGTAAATTATTTAAGTCTAGGAAAGAAACCTTTTTTCTTTTTTTTTTTCCAGTCCCACTCTTGCCAAGGATAGTTGTAGGCTGCATAGTAYTATCTATACTTTTTCTATACAGTATTCAGAAACTCTTGTTTATGTAACTTATTTTCACATTATTTTTGACTACATTCAAAACCAATCCTTTATTCCTYATGACTCTTGGCATGGCTGCTGGCAAAAGAAAGTAAAAAGTACTTGGATAAATAGAATATAGAAGATTTATTCAACAATTGAATTATTTAAATCTACATAAGCAATGAGACCTGTAAGGCAAAASTTCTGTTTGCAGTTCTCCAGGCTCTTTGGAACTTATTTAATATATAATTTCCTTGACTTCTTACTGTGGTGTTTGAATTTTATTATTTTTCTTGAAATGACTACATCAAGATGATTCCTGGAGAAAAATCTCTACGCGAACAGTTTCACTGATCAATTAGAGCTCGATCTTCTCTCAGCTTCATAAGTGTAAATCAGGAATAACTATCGACTACAGCACTTGCAGTGAAGTCACTCCAGATTTAGTGAGGTAAGTGAAAGCAGAATGGAGTCCCCAAGCTTCCTTTTGCACAGACAGTAATATTAGATCTATTGGAGCACTAAATGGATATTTTGCCGTTGTTTGAATTCTGTTGTTTCATTTCGTCTTTCATATTAATTTAAAAATTTGTGAATATTGCTGCTCTTAAAAGGGGAGATAGAATTGGTAAAAGAACTTTAAATAAAAATATATTGTCTGGTTCTATACTTTGAATTCTCCTCAATTTGTTGCATGATATTATATCTGCAGATGAAAGTTGCAAGAACAAAGCAGAAATCATGAGTCTGACTTGGAGTTAAAAGGCTTATGACGGTGAGACAGCTCTAGCTCTGACTCACCATATTTCACCTAATTTTCCCTTATTTCTCTCTGTTGTGGTTTCTCCATTTAAAAAATGGATATGGTAAAGTTGAAAAGAGCTATCTACTCACTAGAACTTGTGTTGTCTCC